>NC_134697.1:66657045-66993295 GCF_050947455.1 Rhinoderma darwinii
TAAACTAGAGTATATTGCTGTGGGTTTTCCTATATGATGCATCTCAATTGGACGGATTGATGTCTGCATTGCTCTACATTTCTATGCCGAATGTTGTTGGACACTAACATTGTGGGAGAATGACTAGTGCCCAAGAGCATTGGTTTGTGTTATTAGTTGTATTCATTTTTTATTGTGTCATGGCCAAGTAGGGATTGTCTATTCAAGACAACCTATTTCCAGGTACCCTTCTAGGGCATATGGATGCCAGTTAGGGATGCTCTCTGCTCGGAACCCCCTCGATTAGCCAGAGTGGATAGTGGCTAGCAAAGAGCAGTTTGTTCTTTGGTGGACATAGCCCATCCATTTTTGCATGAATAAATGAATACTTTTATTTCCTGCTGCTGGGAAAGGTATGGCAGCCTGCAAAATTCTGACAGTTGAAGCTTAGAATCTGACTACAACTTATTGAGCACATTGTAGCTAAGTCATGTGGCAAAACTCAGTGAAGGTGGACTTACTTTTTTAACACCATTGGCTTGTACAGTCTAGTGACCTGGATGAACTTACTGTTAAAAAAGAACATAAATACTTTCCTGTCCCAATTTTTTTTATGTTTTACTATTTTGAACGTCCATTTAGAGACAGGTTATGTCTGAATATTTGTGATTATTGCTGTACATTTTAGAAGATGTAATGGTTTAGATGATGTATAAATCTGAATGTTCCTTTAGTTTAACTGACCCTGTATATTAGCTAGCTTGTAAGGAGTAACCCTGTATACTTCTTTATGCTGATGGGCAAGTAAATGAGGCTAATCCAACAAAAAATATAAAGTGAAAATCCCATCCTGCATGGATATTTTTTTTTTCAAGAACATTATATATTGCATCACCTTACTGTTAATGGTTTGTTGTCAATGTCAATATTAAAAGTAAATGCCACAATTCATTTTTAAAATTTGTGGCTTGTAAGCAGTTGTCAATCCCCTCATATACTTCACATCTTATTAAAGCTATAAAACTTTATATATTAAATCCTTCTGGATAAGCAAAATGACAGTAAAAAAATAACATTATTCAAGTGTAAGAACTGAAAGTTGTAATTAAAATTTTATGAACCACTAACTTATAACCAACTATCATCAAATATTAACTTGAATTACAGATTAATTGATTCATAAATTGTAGCATTGGGAATAAGCACCCTAATTAGTTTTATTAGTTCTTTATTGCTATCACATGTATTTATGTATGCTAAAAAAAAAATGAAAACATGAACAACTTGCTAATACACGACTTTCTCTTTATACATTTAAATAGTTACACACCATTAAGTTACTGAAATAATTTTAAGAAAATATGGGTACAGTAGGTTATTATTTCCCATTGCACATTTTAAATCGGTATTAAAGTTCCCAGTACACATTCTAAGGCTATGTTCGCACATCACAATTTGTTGCAGATTTTATTGCAGATTTTGATGCAGATTTTCGAACCAAATCCAGAAAGGATTTCAAAAGCAATGAAAAATGCAAACTTATAAACTAACTTATACTTCTTCCTCAAGGGTCCACTTCTTGTTTTGGGTTAAAAATCTGCACCTGTCATCAAAGGAGTCTGGCTCTACAGAGAGTCGGCAGCCCTAGGAAAGTGAGTATAGGGTTTTGTTTTGTTTTTGGCAGTCGTTTTTGGTAGTGGACGATTCAGAAGAATATTCGCAACAAATTAAAGCACCATTTAGTGCGAATGTTTAGTCTGGTTTCCCTACGGGTTTTGGGTCGGAAATGCGGCACAGCGAATCCGACTATTGTGGACATACCCTAAAACAGAAATATTCCTCAATAATTAGTTACCTTGACTGCCATATTTATCCAATTTCCTTAAGTAGCAACTGCTGATTTTGTTTTCTTAGGGCTGGGTTTACACATCATGGTTAGAATAGCACAGTTTAGCCATGGGTTATGGCAAAAAAAATGCATTTTGATGCGAGTTTTTCCTGTAACACAGAAGGTTTTATCAGAGAAACACAACTCAATATTTATTGCCCAGATTCTGCAGTTTTTAGAAATATCCCACACGTTGCCCTAGTGTGCTAATGGACTGAAACACCGGCCTCAGAAGCAAAGGAGCACCTAGAGGATTTTCAGGCCTCCATT
This sequence comes from Rhinoderma darwinii, assembly GCF_050947455.1. Classification (NCBI taxonomy): domain Eukaryota; kingdom Metazoa; phylum Chordata; class Amphibia; order Anura; family Rhinodermatidae; genus Rhinoderma; species Rhinoderma darwinii. Next base: position 66,659,183 of record NC_134697.1, read on the forward strand.
CTATTAGAAAATATTTTAGGCACCCTGAGGTACCAGAGTACAGGAGAAGCCCCAAGAAGTGAACCCATTTTAGAAACTATACCCCTCAAGGCATTTATCATTTGCCTGGACAAATGATAGGGCTTAGAATTGAAGAGCCCCATGTGCATTTGAGGCCTATTTTGGTGATTTTCACAGCATTGGCCCATAATTGCAGAGCTCTGAGGTCAAATAGTAAAGCAATATCCCAAGTAGTGTCCCCTATATTGGAAACTACACCCCGTAGGGCATTTTAAGGGGTATATTGAGCATTTTGACCCCACATGTTTTTTCATTGGAAATGAATGCGTAGCGGATGGTGCAACGTAAAAATTGCAATTTTCCACTAATCTGCCATTTTAGTGCACAATATGTTGTGCCCAGTTTGTGCCACTGAAGACAAATACCTCATAAAATGTTGAACGTGTTCTGGCGTTTATGGCGATTCCATATATATGGACATAATCTGCTGTTTGGGCACAATGTAGGGTTCAGAAGAGAGGGAGCGCCATTTGGCAGGCAGATTTAGATAGGCAGCTGTTCTGTTTGGGGTATTGCTGGTATGTAAATTTATAATGTGGGCGCATATGTAGGCTGATCAAAGTACATCAGGGCATAATAAGAGGGTACAATAGTGGGGTAAATAAATAATATTTCACAAATGTGTGGCCAGTGTTGCAGTGATAAATGGTCCCCGATCTTATCCACTTTTGGAACACTGAACATTTTGTCATATTCTAAGAGCCAGAACTGTTTTATTTTTACTTCACTGGAGCTTTTTGAGGGCTTATTTGTTTCGGGACAATCTGTAATTTTCATTGGTACAATTTTGGGGTAAATGCGATTTTTTTTATCACATTTTATTCCATTTTTTTGGCAAGCAAGGTGACCAAAAACCAGCAATTCTGTTGATGTTTTTTATTCTTAGTTTTTTTTACAGTGTTCACCGTGGGCTATAAATTAAATTTTTACTTTATTTTGCAGGTCAATACGATTATGGCTATACTATATGTATATAGTTTTTCTTATGTTTTGCAGTGTTTGCACAATAAAAATCACTTTTTTTAAAAATAATTTATTTTTTTGTGTCACGATATTATGAGAGCCATAACTTTTTTATTTTTCATCAAAAAAGCTGTGTAAGGGCTTGTTTTTTGCTGGACGGTTTTTAGTTGTTATTGGTTCTATTTTCGGGTACATGTGACTTTTCTATCTCTTTTCATTCTCTGTTTTGTGAGGGGTGGTAACAAAAAAATTGCGATTTTGGCATTGTCTTTTATTCATTTTTTTGGGCAGTGTTCACCGTGCGGGAAAAATAAGATTATAGCTTTACAGTTTGGGTCGTTACGGAAGCGGTGATACCAAATATGTGTACTTTATTTAAAGTTTTAATTTTTTTCCTATAATAAAAGGCTTATTATAGGAAAAAACACAGTTATTGTTTTTTTTAACTTCGAAACTTTTATTTTTACACTTTTATTCAACGTTTTTATTAACTTTTTGTTTTGTCCCACTAGGGAACTTGAAGGCCTGCACTTCTGATCTTTACTGTAATACATTGCACTACCCACGTAGTGCAATGCATTAGAGCTGTCAGTTATTCACTGACAGGAAACCTATTAGGCATCAGACCTAGTTCCATTCCCTGTGGTTACAGCACAGTGTCAGCTGTAACATACAGCTGACACCAGTGGCTGATGTCGCAGGCTCATCTTCTGAGCCTGCGCCATCTTGTTTATGGGGACGGTAGCATTTTAGGCCCCGCCTCCAAGCGGGACCTAACAGGCTTCAGTTCTTGGCAGACAGGATGCCATTGTTGGGGCTCTGGTCTGCCAAAGCAGCTGTATACAACTAATATACAGCAACATCACGTACTATTACAATGGGTTGCCATAAGACCTTGGTGACAGCAACGTAATAGTGACATGTCGCCAAGGGGTTAAACATGCAATAATTTGATCTCTTAAATAAAGCACTGCATTTCTTTTGGAGTACAGTGTATTATGCCTGTCAGTATTATACTAACGGGCCTTTGCTTTTTTCTTATTTGATAAAAATCTAATTTCGGAGAAAAACTCTAACACAAATGCCACAAAAATGCAACAAAGCACTGTGTGTGTGAATCTAACATAGAGGGGGAAACATTCCTTCTGAACCCCATACGGCGATCACACTGAATCAACATTCAAAGAAACATTCTGTATATTTACATTAGTGTTTTTATTTTGTTTGTTTTTTTAATTATCTAAGCCTTTTTTGAAGCCATCAACTGGTTCTCCTTTTAAACTGTTGTGGTATCTCAATTATTTGGGTTTTCTACAGTAAGATCTTAGATGTAAGGAGGGGCCTAAACGTCAAAATCTTCCAGATTCTTGCTTTATTATTCAATGAGGAACCAATACTGTGCACACTTTTAAATAGTATAGATTTTTTTCACACAGGACGGAATTAAAACAAACACAATACCCCACTTATACAAAAAGATGCACCACACAAACATGTGCACAGGTTTTTTATCCCCTTACACAGTCTACTTATGTGCACAGTTGAGGCACATAAATGCTAAGATTTTAAATTGTCCAGAGAGCACAGCTTTTGTCCACAGGAATCCGAGAACAATGATATTCCCCTATTCCTCAATCCCTACTCAGACTTTCAGACAGAATATTCCTGCAGGGCAGTACAAAGGAACTGCTAATGACCGAGTCTCCTACTCTAGGGCTAGATTCACACGACTGAGTTGCACCCGTGTGGGCCCCATTTTCACGGATCTCTCATAGACTTGAATCTATCGAGGGATTCGTGAAAACAGAAGAAAATAGTACATGTCCTATTTTTCATATGACCCTTCACATTTCCAGTTAAAAAAACGGACGTGTGAGCGGCCCATTGAAATACATGCACCTGTGTGACAGCCCTTGTTTTAATGGCCGTCACATGGACGTATACAACGTTCGTGTGAATAAGGCCTAAGTTTGATAACTAAATAGCAGCCGAAAAATTTAGATCAGTGGCGTTGCTAGGATCAGCGGTACAAATAATAAGGTATATGAGTTGCCAATACCCATTAAAAGAATTGAAGACAAAATAGCTAGAAGACCTTTAGAACATGATAGGCTTAGCTACAACGCCTCACCAGTACACTGTCTCCGGGAATTACATTATAATGAACATCAGTGCTGTGGAACCTGAAACCTGTATGTGTGGATGCATCAGCCATGCCGACAAATGATTTGCCCCATTATAATTACTAATGTATAGAATATATACATATATATATATTTATTTATATTCATATATATATATATATATATATATATATGTGTATATATATATATATATATATATATATGCATGCATACATATATATATATATATATATATATATATGCATACATATATATATATATATATATATATATATATATATATATATATATATATATATATATATATACAGTTAGGTTCAGAATTATTTGGACAGAGACACAATCTTCATGATTTGTGCACTGCATGCCACCACATTGGATTTGAAATAAAACAACTGAGATGCAATTGAAATGTAGACTTTCAGGTTTAATTCAAGGGGTTAAACAAAAATATCTTGTGAAAAGTTTAGGAATTGCAACGATTTTTCTACACAGCTTCCTCATTTCAAGGGCCCAAAAGTAATTGGACAAACTAAGATTACCATAAATACAATGTTTTTTTAATACTATGTAGCGAATCCTTTGCAGGCAATGACTGCCTGAAGTCTGGAACCCATGGACATCACCAAACGCTGGGTTTCCTCCTTTGTGATGCTTTGCCCAGCCTTTACTGCAGCCGTCTTCAGTTGTTGCTTGTTTGTGGGTCTTTCTGCCTTAAGTTTTCTCTTAAGCAAGTGAAATGCTCAATTGGGTTGAGATCTGGTGATTGACTTGGCCATTGCAGAATATTCCTCTTCTTTGCCTTAATGGGAATGTGTTGTTAGCAAAAAATGTTTTTTTTTTTTTAGTTAAACAATTAGTGTGTGGGTGATTAAACATTGTTCTAATTTTTTTTATTTTTTTCACGAGTCAGGAAATATTATAAATTGGATTCAATTGGATTCTAATTTATAATATTTCCCATTGCTGGTCACTAGATGGAGCAATTCCCAAAATTGCAGCATTGCATGTGGTAAAGCAACCACATTGCTTTATGCTGCAAAATTGGGAAAAAATCCCTCGCTCTAGTGAGCTCTCAGAATCCCCCCCTCCTTTATCCTGGCTAGTGCCGGGAGAAACGAGGGGATTGAACGGTCTAACCTCCTACACTGTGTGTGTGTTTTTGAGCTAACACACAGTGTAGTAGGTTAACATACACTAGTAAACACACAGTAAAACACGAACATACATAGAAATCACTTACCTGCTCCAGTCGCCGCCGCTCCCTCCGGTCCGTCCGCTCCGTCTGCTGCCGCTGCTCCATGTGCACAAGTCCGGAAGCCGCGACCGGAAGTAGTAATCTTGCTGTCCGGCCGCGACTTCCGGTCCACAGGAAAATGGCGCCGGATGGCGCGCATTTCAAATTGGACTGTGTGGGAGCGGCGCATGCGCCGTTCCCACACAGACGGCGTACACCATAGTGGATGGAACGGGCCCCGTTCGCATTCCCTATGGGACTGGAGCTGCCGTATTCCATGTCTGTATGTGTCGTTAATCGACACATACAGAAATGGAAAAAAAATGGCAGCCCCCATAGGGAAGAAAAAGTGTCAAAATAAAAAAAAGTAACACACAAACACACAAATAAATACAAACGTTTTTAATAAAACACTAACATCAAACTGATATAAAAAAAAATTTGGGGTGACACTGTTCCTCTAAAAAACTCCTGGGTTGCTTTCGCAGTATGTTTTGGGTCATTGTCCTTCTGTACTGTGAAGCGACATCCAATCAACATTGCTGCATTTGGTTGAATCTGAGCAGAAAGTATATCCCTGAACACTTCAAAATTAATCCGGCTGCAGTCACATCATCAATAAACACCAGTGACCCAGTGCCTTTGGCAGCCATGCATGCCCATGCCATCACACTGCCTCCACCATGTTTTACAGAGGATGTGGTGTGCTTTGGATCATGAGCTGTTCCAAGCCTTCTCCATACTTTCTTCCTCGGATCATTCTGGTACAGGTTGAACTTAGTTTCATGTTGTTCCAGAAATGGGCGGCTTCATTACATGTCGTTTGGCAAAGTCCAATCTGGCCTTTCCATTTTTGAGGCTGATTAATGGTTTGCACCTTGTGGTGAATTCTCTGTATTTGCTGTCATTAAGTAATCTCTTTATGGTAGACTTAGATACTGATACACCAACTTCCAGGGGAGTGTTCTTCAGTTGGGTAGATGTTGTGAAGGGATTTTTCTTCACCATGAAAAGGATTCTGCGGTCATCCACCACTGTTCTCTTCCGTGGACGTCCAGGGCCTTTGGAGTTCACAAGATCACCAGTGCGCTCTTTTTTTTTTAAGAATGTACCAAACTATTGATTTGGCCACTCCTAACATTTGTGCCATCTCTCTGATTAATTTCTTCAGTTTTTTTTTTCAGCCTAACGATGGTCTGTTTCACTTGCATTGAGAGCTCCTTTGACCTCATGTTGTGGGTTCACAGAAACAGCTTCCAAATGAAAAGGCCACACCTGGAATCAACTCCAGACCTTTTACCTGCTTAATTGATGATGGATTAACGAGGGAATAGCCCATGCAGACCATTAAATAGCTTTTGAGATAATTGTCCAATTACCTTTGGTTCTTTGAAAAAGAGGCAGCTACGTATTAAAGAGCTGTAATTTGTAAACCCTTCCTCAAATTAGGATATGCATATCCTCAAATAGACTGAAAGGGAATTTATGGTTTTTGTATGTATTATTGCAATGAATAATAAAAATTAAAAATAAAAGAATACCCTCAAATTAAAGCTGAGAGTCTGCACTTTAAGCTCATATTGATTATATAAATGTATATTCAATATGTTTTGTTAAACAGCTAAAATGCCAAAACTTGTGTCACTGTCTTCAGACTGTCACTTTACACATTCTGATTAACTTTTCCATCACTTACAACCTATTGACCTCACATGATATCACACCAGGAGATGACTCAGAATTTTATTCAAGATTGTAAATCTTGTGTTTGTTTTTTGTATTTACCGTTGGCCTGAAGTAGATGCTGGTCCAGTGTCGAAATGCGGAGCCTAAATAAAGAATAAACCTTAACATTAAAAAATTGTTCATGCTTGATGTCCGCAGGGCTGTAACATATATTCCATTTTGCCTTTTCCTACTCTCCTTATATAGGGGTGACATTTCTGTCAACCGGCTGGGATCTAGCCGCAGGTGACTACATTAAAACCCATGTCTACACCAGAGAAGGGCCTGTGCCAGCACAACTAGCTCAGGTATTGCCTGTATTGCACCTCCTGTCCAAGACCGTAGTCTGTTAATGCAACCTGGGTTCTATACAGCCAAATCCAAACTGCCTTGTGGTGGGCTCTGGTGAAGACAATAGAGTAGCCTTAGACTCTGCTGATCAGAGTAGTGACGGACTTGAGGTAGTAGATTATTTGCACGCTTATTCTTGACAGTTTCCAGCTGCCTTTGGAGAACCGCTTACAGAGCAATTCCATAACTTGGACTCTGGGGGAATTGCTCTACTAGTGATTCCATTACAGATGCTTATTAGCCTCTCCAACCTAATAGAAAATGTGGACATTTTTGGGACTGATGCAAAACAGCACTGAGCCCAGAAATACATGTGCAACTTTTACTTCCAGTTTGAAATATTTACTAATCGCATTAAGTAAATATGTGCCTTGGGTTTGATTGCGTGTACGCACATTACCTCCACATTATAAAAAGAGTAGCTTACCAATCTTCATGTAAAGAATCTGCACTTGGGTAATCAGTCTGCACCTGGTTCTATGTCTCTGAGACTGACTCCATCTTCCACCACTCAGGATGGCAGGCTTAGGAGTGGGAGAGCCTATCACAGCCTGGCCAGACGGAGCTAGTTCCGCCCTCTGTCTATTTATACCTGCCTTTCCTGTTCCTCCTTTGCTTGTAATTCTTCTCGTGTGGTTTCCTGACCTTGCTGAAGCTCCTAGCTATTTGACCTTGCTTCATACTGACCCCGGCTTTCTGACTACTCTCCTGCTCTGCGTTTGGTACCTCGTACATTCCTGGTTTGACTCGGCTCGTTCACCTCTCTTGTTGCTCACGGTGTTGCCGTGGGCAACTGCCCCATTTCCCTTTGCTTGTGTCCCCTTGTCCGTTTGTCTGTCGTGCACCTACTGAGCGTAGGGACCGTCGCCCAGTTGTACCCCGTCGCCTAGGGCGGGTCGTTGCAAGTAGGCAGGGACTGAGTGGTGGGTAGATTAGGGTTCACAGTCTGTTTCCCTACCCCCCTGTCACTACATAGGCTTGACCGTTTCTTTTCTGCTCTCTGACTCATTTATGACGAGACTGACAGGACTGCCTTTGCCGAGAGTCAGCTGGTGACCTTACGTCAGGGTAAGAGACCTGTGGAGGAGTATTGCTCTGACTTTAGGAAGTGGTGCGTAGCTTCTCGGTGGAATGACCCTGCCTTAAGGTGCCAGTTTAGGTTGGGTCTGTCGAACGCCCTGAAAGACCTGCTAGTTAGCTATCCCTGTTCTGACTCCTTAGACCAGGTTATGGCTTTAGCGGTATGACTTAACCATCGTCTCAGGGAACGACAACTTGAACGGTTTTGTGTTTTCCCCTCTGACTCCCCCATGATGCCTCCCGAGGTCCCGTTGCCTCGCTCTTGCACGGAAGACTCGGAGATATCTATGCAACTCGGGGCCTCCGTGTCCCCCCGTCAACAAGAGAAGTGAACTAGCCGAGTCAAACCACGAATGTACGAGGTACCAAACACAGAGCAGGAGAGTAGTCAGAAAGCCGGGGTCAGTATGAAGCAAGGTCAAATAGCTAGGAGCTGCAGCAAGGCCAGGAAACCACACGAGAAGAATCACAAGCAAAGGAGGAACAGGAAAGGCAGGTATAAATAGACAGAGGGCGGAACTAGCTCCGTCTGGCCAGGCTGCGATAGGCTCTCCCACTCCTAAGCCTGCCATACTGAGTGGAGGAAGATGGAGTCAGTCTCAGAGACATAGAACCAGGTGCAGACTGATTACCCATGGGCGTATACACAGAAGTGCCTGGCAGATCCTTTACACTTCATTTCAACTAGTGCATGGGGCATCGGAACAATATTTGTACAAAGTTTGAAACATGCTGGAAGAATATAATGAATATTAGTGCAACTAAAAGATTTATAATGTGCATACACTGAAAATCAAAATACGCTTCTGTACAGGAATTATTTTTAAAAGAATAACAAACATTACATTTTAACTAAAACTGGTTGCCCATCAAACATCACTAAAAGATATTCAAAGTTTTTTTTTTTTTTTTAAAGAAAGGTATCCAATTTATTGAATTACATAATAAACAATAAACATTGACTTCACCAAAAAAGCTGAGTGCTGGAATTTCTAGACACAGAAATTGTTGCCATGAAGATTAAATTGTATAAATTGTGTTATATGAGGGACATTAAGGAAAGAAAAAAAGCTAATTTGAAATGGCTTTGCACATAAAGGCAACATTTGTTTAATGAGATTTGTGAATATGCTCAGATAGAATGCTTTCCACTCATTTTATTATTTTTAACCTTGTGGGCTTTTTTGAGAGGTAGATAAAGGTATGCTCATTATTGTGTTGAGGAAAGGCATTGTCTGTAACACATTAGATATGCTACCGAGACAATATACAGTGATTTTTTAAATACGTATTTCTAGGTCATTTTGAATGTTAGCACACATTATAAGCAATGTTTATTTCCTCAAAATAGAAACAAATTAAATATTAACCTCTTAACATCGAGGGTATGACCCGGCATTTTTTTTTTCTACCGTTGCACTTAAAGAACTATAATTTTTTTATTTATCCGTCGACACAGCTGTATAAAGACTTGTTTTTGCGGGACAAGTTGTATTTTTTAATAGCATAATTTTGGGTTACATGTCATTTTATTGATTAGCTTTTTTGGGGGGTAATGGGAAAAAACAACAACATTTTGCCATTCTTTTTTTGCGTCTTAAATTTACACCATTTACCGTGTGGTGTAAACAACATAAAAACTTTATTCAGTGGGTAGTTACAATTGCGGAAATATCAAATATATATATTTTTTATGTTTTACTGCTTTTGCACAGTAAAAACACATTTTCAAAAGTATTTGTTTTTGTGTCACCATATTTTAAGACATAATTTTTTTATTTTTCTGCTGACATAGCTGTATGATGGCCTTTTCTTTTGCGGGACGACTTTTATTTTTTTATTGGTACCATTTTGGAGTACATACGACTTTTTGATCGCTTTTTATCACATTTTTTTTAATATAGAAAACAGCAATTCTGGCATTGTTAGTTATTTTTTTTTTTTTACAGGGTCCAAGATGCGGGTTAAATAATGTAATAGTTTTATAGTTGGGGTCGTTACATACATGTAAAAAATTTTTGTTTTTTCATAATTAAGCATTTTGTAAGGGGAAAAAGTGGGTATTTCCATTTTTTTTTTTTTACTTGGGATTGTTATTTATTTATTATAAACTTTATGAAACTTTTTTTTTACTCTTATTTTAGTCCCACTAGGGGACTTCACTATGCAATCCCTTGATCGCTTTTTATAGTACACTGCAATACTTCTGTATTGCAGTGTATTATTGGCTGTCAGTGTAAAACTGGCAGGCATCATTTAGGCCTTGCCTCTGTCATCGCCTAGCAGGCGTTCACTAAAGGCAGACCTGGGGGCCTTTGTTAGGCCCCCGGCTGCCATAAAGACCGATGGAGTGAGAGTGGGAGCCCCCTCCCTCTAAAATTACATAGATGTGGCTGTCGCTATTGACAACAGCATCTAAGGGGTTAAACAGATGGGATCAATGCTGTTTTCAGGTCTGCTCCAAGCCCTCAGACATCTCCGGTAGCTGAGAGCACCTCTAGGCAGCACTCTTTTATTCTTATAAAGTGCCGTAAAAAGGCTACTGCATCAGAATAAAGCCTGTTAGTGACCATCGTAAAAACCCCTATGGGCGGTGACTAACAGGTTAAATTAGAAAGGATTTTAAATAGTACTTTGTGCTAAATATTACATAGACTTATATCTTACAACATATATACTCCTGGAATATATTTTTTAATATTGCTTCAATGCATCTAGCATAAAAAGGGAAGCAAGTCTGCGTATAGCCTTGATTAAAACTTTTCTACTTTTTGGTATCTACAGCTCCTTAGCAAATCTATGTGACTTCATGGTAGCAAACTAGAAACAATTCTGTGTGCACTCAGATTCTGCTGTCTTACTTCTTTACGTTTGTGACTGTAGAATCAGACTACGCAGGGTTTGTTTTTGGTCAGTATTATTGGAGACAGTTAGGTTTGTAGGTTGCTGCAGACTGGTAGGAGATTTATATTCAAAGCTTTTAGGAAAGTTGCTTAATTTTTCTTTTAGATGCAATGGATCAATAAATAATTGGTTGCTAAAGTGTATATACTATTTAAATAAAGACATAACTAAAGGAAACGTGACTTGGCTGGCACAGCAGATGACTGTGTGATCCTGAAGCTCCGACAGCTTGGGCTTCTTGTAAGTGTGTAAACACCTGCCAGTGACTGATTTCTCATGCCTGATATTGGGGACTGCACTAGAGACCGGGGCAGAAAAAAGACAACACTAACAAAGTCTGACTTGACCTCTAGAGACCTTCTTCCTCACGAAAGACAGATCCAAAGATGGATGCCGACAGATCATCTGCGGCCACCAGCAGCGCGAACGCTTGCCTTTCCTTTCCTTTGGTGCGGTCAGACAATATTAAAGGTTGGTGTGCCCAGGATTTCTTCACCTACATCCCGATGATATAGTAACTTCTGCTTAAATGCAGAATTTTTATCATTTTCAATTACATCATCAGACCGCTTGAACACTTCCCCTACTCCACTGAATAAGGAAGGCAGTCTGCCTAAGTTTTAGTTCACTCTGCCAGTTAACTCAATGTCTCCTCCATCTTCTGATGAGATGCACCCATCACTTACAGCGCCTTGATGGCAACCAGACAGAGACTGAGGTAGGATCCATTTTATTACTACCAGCTACTTCTCCCGACACTCCTGACACTTTGCTCAGTTTAGACTAACAAAGCAGTGTCTGAAAATGCTCTCAAAGATATGCTTCTTGCTTTCAGGAGCTCCCTATATTAGGACTTTGCCCAGATTATTTTTCCATTTCAAACCACTGCAAATTAACTGTGAGATAGGGTCTCGCATGCTAAAGCCAAGATGGCTTCCTTTGCGTCTAACAATAATGACCTTGAATCCCATAATTCACTGGAAGAAAAATTTTCCACTTGCAGACAAAATTGATAGAGACAGTCGGTGCAATATAAAATTTCAAGGGACCCCTGAATCTGTCCAAAACTCAGACTTAAAAGCTTATTTACAACAGTCTACAAAGCAAATGCTGCCTTTCTGTGCTGAATACAAACTAAAATCATAAACAGGGCCCATAGGGTACCAAAACCTAAGAACCTACCAGATTCAACACCTTGAGACGTCTTAGCACGTTATTCCTTCTTCCTTGACTTTTAAGGAAAAGTCAAGGAAGCATCAACCTCTTCCGGTTCCTTATACTAACATGACGTTTTTTACCAATTTATCAGCAGCTACTCTTCAAACCCGCAGAGAGCTAACTCCTATAACTTCAGCGTTGAGATAACATGGGATCCTTTACAGATGAGGATTTCCTACCAAAGTTCTCATTAACTGTCATGGAGTCAGTCACATTGCCAAGATCTTAGCAGAGGGCCATACCTTACTATGCGAGTGGAACATCACTTCACAAGAAGGAGAATCGCACCAAAGTCACAGACCACCGCTGATTCAGCTGGAGACAGACTGGCATACCGTAGGCAACACCTGAAAGTCTGTTCTAATTTGAATATATTGATTACTGAGTAAGTATTCGAATGTCAAATACTACTTACTAACTGAACTTACAAGTCCATCTATATACCCCCTGAGATTTTGGTTTATTATTTGATACCAAAGTGCCTGATGGACACTCTGTTTATGACAGTTTTCTATGTTATTTTTTGTTACACTTTGCTATGATTATTTAACTGTTCATGTTTGGAACTTATATTAAACCAAGGTACTGTTTGGTATGAATATTGCTTTATGTTAGTAATATGTTTTTTGACGTTTCACAAGACATGATGATTGTACACGACAGCACATCTCTGTCAGGGTAACATGATACTTAAAGTACTTTCTTTAAATGTCTAGGGACTAAATAGTCCTTTTAAAAGCTCTTTACTGTGTTTAGAGTTTGTCCAACAGAAATGCCTGCAACCCAAAAAGTCACGTCTGAAAAAAACCTTCCTGAAATACACTATAGGGATTTTACCACTATTATACAGTTTCTTCCGTAAAAAGAAAGGTGTCTTAATCGCTTTTAAATCTAGTCCAGCAGTTACTATATATGACTTGGTGATAAATCCACAGAGCAGATTATTGTTAGATGCAATATAAATTATGTTGCTTACACTATAGTTAATTTTTATGCACGTAATTATCATTAGATTTTTTAAAAAAAGTTACTGCTCTGTGGAAATTTCAATGCCATCTGCAATGATACTTTGGGTTCAGCGTCCCCTCCATGGGTCCTCCATGTTAATGAATGTGACTACACATACTATTACCCTATTCACTGAACATACTCTTGGATATACATGTTTCTAATTGATAAACAATTGGTTGATAGAGTTATACTTTCCAATATAGGTATAGTATCATGGTCCGATCACGTGCCAATAATGTTAACGTTTCATGAACAATCCCCAAAGCTTTGGAGGGTACACTTCTACCTTATATCCAACGATACCAAACCTAAAGAAATAGAAGCGGATTTACAGTAATATTTTTATTCAAAAAATACCCCAGATATAAGCGCATTCACTCTCTGGAATGCCCACGAGGCTTAAGAAGTAATGTCCACTGGGTAGTATGCTTCAGAAGTACAACAGCATGAAGCGAAAACTAAACAAGATCGCTAGTTTCATAAAGTTTCCGAACTTGCTCAATCGAGACTTCACTTGGGCTCCCCTTATGGCCAGAAGGCGGCCATAGGGGGCTATTACCATCAGTGATATAATCTGATATAATCTGAAAGATGACACCCATATTTCTCAACCAACTCCTGAGAGAATTCCCTCATTCTTGGATAAGCTTAATCTACTAAAGCTCACCCCAAAACAATTTATTTCTCTCAACTTTCCTATAACATCCAAGGAAATTCCAAAAAAATCATTAAATCCCTCCCTCTACATCTTCTACTTCCCCACACTTGTGCCCAGTTTTCCACATGGCTAATCAATCAGATTTTTATCGAAGGAGATCCCCTCAGTGTTGAAAGTTACCATCCCAAAACTGGGAAAACCGGCAGACACCCCACCTAATTTCCGTTCACTATCTCTCCATAGTGGACATGTAAAGATATATGCGAAATGACATCCTACTAGATTAATGCATATTTTACCTTATCTAATGAAAAACGATGAAATGGGTTTTTACCTTGGAAATGGCAGGCTTCTAACAACACAAGACGCCTGCTCCCTCTAATGCAAATTTCAGAATGCTCGCATCCACCTACTACCTTCCCAATCTTAGACGCTGAAAAGGCATTTAACAGAATCCGTTGGAATTACGCCTTTCCGGTTTTCGATAGATTCAGATTTAGGGTTTTTTACTCTGACGCTGTAGCAAAAGGTTTTGTCAACGGTACTCTTTCTGATGAATTTGCGCTAACAAATGGAACACGTCAGGGATGCCCCCTATCCTTCTCTTATCTGTGTGCTCTCTATTGAGCCTTTGGCTACCATCTCAAACCTAGATATTCGAGAAATAAAAATTGGTGACTATGACCACAAATTGACACTCTTTGCTGATGAGATTATCCTTATTAGCACTAACCTGGCTGCCTCCTTGGCGGCAGCATTTGATACTTTCAGTCAATTTAGTCAGATCTCCTAACATAAAATAAACACTAGTAGATCCCAAATATTGCAGATAAATATCAACCTCCACACCAACTACAAGAGCTGAAAAACATGCACCACATAGATTGGCTAAATAAATAAAATTCATACTAGGGCATTAAGCCGGTCACAACCACATCTAAAATTTTTACCCCTGTCAATGCCATTCCACACCATTATGCAGCCCGATGGCACAATAACAAATACATAATATTCTATGTGTTACTAAGACCCCTGAAGAAATAGATACATATGGAAATGCATGGGGTCTGATTAAATAACAGTAAGAAGGAAGGGGCAGGTGTGATAGGGTATAGTCCTCCTATAGCTCACTGCCAGAGAGAAACACAATACAGACAGGAACACAGCATGGAGAATGTGACAAGGCAACCTGAAAGACCGCACAGATGTTATATAAAAAGAGGCCCAACCCCAAGAAATCCTCCAGTATTTCAAACTTATACCAAGTATATGACATCCCCCCCTTTTTTGTTTTTGTTAATATATTAGCTGGGACTACGGCTTTTTAAGAGTAAATCAATAAACACAATTCCTTTTAACCTCTTAAGGTATGAGTACCTGAATGTAATAATATACTAAAACATAATTGAATAACAGAGTAGAAACATAGTAATTGAGCATTAACTGTGAAACATGGTATAGCGACACATCCTCCTGACAAAGGGAATGGTAATACCTATTAGACTATTAGTTCTGGACTACACAAAGACTTTGTGGAATACAAGGATTTCCCATAATAGACTTGTCAGGAGAGGTGATAGATTTTCTATAAATCCAGTGACTCACAGGCGACATCTTCTCAGATGCTAGTTGTTCGTTTTCTCTTTTCATCTCCATTTGGTCCAGACCTCATGACAAGTTCTCCTGGCCGCGACACATTTCTGCGAAATTTGCAACTGTTATGTCTTTGGCTGCTCACTTTTCAAAAATTTCCACACCTACAAGGGAAGGTAAAATTCTCATGGTGCCACACACTATTCCCTTAAATATAATAGCCTGATACACTGTGCCCTTGAATATAATAGTAGCATACACTGTGCCCCTGAATACAATTGTGTCAAACACTGTAAAGTAAAACACCACACACGCAGACACATACACACACACACACACACACACACACACACATACACACACACACACACATTGCCCCCTTTAGATAGTGCCACACACATAGCCCCCTGTAGATAGTGCCATTTACAATGTCCGCTGTAAATAATGCCCCATATAGAGCACCCTGTAGATGGGTCCCTTCAGAGCACCCGGTGCTGCCCACATGGTGTCCCCTGTAAATAGTGACCCCATAGAGTCACTTGTAGATACTGCTGCATTGCCCCCTGTAGATAGTGCCACACAGCCCCCTGTAGATAGCACCACACAACCCCCTGTAGATAGCGCCACACAGCCCCTATAGATAGCACCATGTGCCTCCTGTTGATAGCGCCACACACCTCCCTGTAGATAGTGCCACACTCCCCCTGTAGATAGTGCCACACTCCCCCCTGTAGATAATGCCACACTCCCCCCTGTAGATAGTGCCACACACCCGCCTGTAGATAGCACCACACACTACCCTGTAGATAGCGCCACACTCACCTGTCCCCATACCTGCGCCATCCTCTTCTCCAGCGATGCAGACCTGGTCTCTTCTGATCAAGCCACACCCAGTGGAGCAATGCAGGAGGTGCGATGATGTCATCGTGCCAAGCTGCATCCCAAAAAAGCTCCGAATGGAGGGGAGGAGAATCAATGGTTCCCTTGCCTCACCAGCGGTGTCAATTGTATATGCATCCAAAGGACAAGTGAGTCCTATGTAAGGCCTTGTCACATGGGGGTTTCTGCCCCATACACAAAACAGTTCTGTCACGGTTTTTGCAACAACTCGAGTAAAAAACTCAACAAAACTGAGATGTGGTTTTATGCCTTGGATGACCATGGGCCCCCTGGGAAACTCAGGCAGCCGCTATAAACAGACCTATGGGGATCCGCTATTGCTGCTTATCTGTTTTTTGGCATAAATGTGGTCACTGGATATCTAATTTACACATTTTATGGGATTGTAAAAATATTCACCCATTATGGTTGACTGTCCAGCACATCATATCCACTTCATAAAAACAAAATTTCTCATTACGACCTGAACTTGCACTCCTGTTTATAGGTGTAGAATTGTTCCCACATTTCCCTAGGACAGAGACCCCCATACCTTCTGATGTCCACTAAACTGGTCATTACACGTTACTGGAAAACATCTAACCAAGCCCATGTTAAGGAAGTGAAAAATGTGGTTAATACCATGTGTATGTATGAAATAATGTTATACAACAACAAAAAATGTTCATGTACATTTCATAAACAGTGGGATATTTGGAAACAAAGAGGGGGATTTATTAAAACTGGCATTTCATATGCTAGTCTTAATAGTAAGAAAGTTGGAGTAAGATGCAACACATTTATTAACCCCTTAAGGACACAGCCTGTTTTGCCTTGTGGACACAAATGATTTATTCAAATCTGACATGTGTTGCTTTATGTGGTAATAACTCCGGAATGCTTTTACCTATACAAGTGATTCTAAGATTGTTTTCTCGTGACATATTGTACTTTATGTTAGTGAAAAAATTTGGTCGATAAATTCAATATTTATTTGTGAAAAACTTCAAATTTATGCAAAACTTTGCATTTTTCTAAATTTAAATGTATTTGCTTGTAAAACAGATAGTAATACCACACAAAATAGGTACTAGTTAACATCCCCCATATGTCTACTTTTCTGTTTGCATTGTTTTTTTTCATGTCCTTTTATTTTTCTAGGACGTTACAAGGCTTAGAACTTTAGCAGCAATTTCTCATATTTTCAAGAAAATTTCAATAGGCCATTTTTTCAGGGACGAGTTCAGTTCTGAAGTGACTTTGAGGGCCTTCTATATTAGAAAGTCCCCATAAATCACCCCATTTTGAAAACTGCACCCCTCAAGGTATTCAAAACTACATTCTTAAAGTAGTTTAACCCTTTAGGTGTTTCACAGGAATTAAGGCAAACTAGAGGTGAAATTTACAAATTTAATTTTTTTTGCCAAAATTCATTTGTAATAAAAAAAAAATCTGTAACACAGAAGGTTTTACCAGAGAAACACAACTCAATATTTTTTGCCCAGATTCTGCAGTTTTTTTAAATATCCAACATGTGGCCCTAGTGTCCTAATGGATTGAAACACAGGCCTAGGAAGCAAAGGAGCACCTAGTGGATTTTTGGGCTTCCTTTTTTTTGGAATATATTTTAGGCACCAGGTCAGGTTTGAAGAGGTGTTGTGGTACCTAAACAGTTGAAACCCCCCAAAAGTGACCCTATTTTGGAAACTACACCCCTCAAGGAATTTTTCTAGGGGTAAATTCTTTAAATTCTTTATTTCTTACAGCATTCACTGTGCGCAATAAATTACATTTTACTTTATTCTGCGGGTCGGTACGATTACGGCGATACCATATGTGTATAGTTTTTTTTACATTTTGCAGCGTTTGCACAATAAAATTACGTTTCTATCAAATAATTTATTTTCTGAGACACCCTATTCTGAGCCATAACTTTTTTATTTTTTAGTCCAAAAAGCTGTGGGAGGTCTTGTTTTTTGCGGGACGGGTTGTAGTTTTTATTGGTACTATTTTGGGGTAAATGCGACTTTTTGATCACTTTTTATTCTATATCTTGGGAGGGGTGGTGACCAAAAAATAGCGAAAAAAAATGTGCGGAACAAATAACATTATAGTTTCATAGTTTGGGTCGTTCCAAACACGGTGATACCAAATATGTGTACCTTTTTTAACGTTTTCATTTTTTAGCTATAATAAATGACTTATTATAGGAAAACAAAAAATTTTAGTTTTACACTTTTATAAAACATTTTTATTAACTTTTTCTTACTTTTAACACTTTATTTTTTTGTTTATTAACTCTTTTTACTTTTTACACTTTCTTTTTTTACCGGCAGCTCTGATCGCTGCTAGAATACATTACACTACCTATGTAGTGTAATGTATTCCAACTGTCAGTGTGACGTCACAGTCACTCTGACAGTAAGTCTACGAGGGCCAGCCAGCGGCCTGGTTCATACAGGCTTCATGGCTTCCAAACATTCCTCCGGATGCCATCACAAGCATCAGCAACCCTCACAATTGCATGGGGCTGCTGATGTGTGACAAACCCCCTAAATAAGGTGATCGCAATTGAGCACCACATTTAATGGGTTAATTGCCGAAATCAGTGGCGATGACACTGGAGTGTCAGCTGTCAGGGACAGCTGATCTCCCAGTTCCCAATGCACACCTTGTCGCCGACAGTGTGCCTCAGGAACGACACAGTGACTTCCTGTCACTCTGACAGGAAGCCTATTAGGACAAGCCGAAGGTTGGTCCTGATGGGCTTCCGTTCATGGCAGACACGGAGGCCATTGTTCGGCTTCTGTTTTCCATGCTATCGGCAAACCCCGTGATTTCGGACCGGGATCTGCCGATATGCTAGAGACCCCTAATATTCGGTGATTGCAACCGATCGCCGAATTTAAGGGGTTAATTCGCCAAAATCAGCGGCAAAGGACCGCTGGCCGGAAAGAGTGGAGTGTCAACTGTCGGCAACAGCTGACCTCCCGGTTCCCGGTGCACACTGTCGCCGACAGTGTGCACCCGAAACAACTCAGTAACTATACGTCCTCATGCGGGAAGTAACCTCCTGTGACGACGTATAGTTACTTACTCGTGCGGGTAGGGGTTAAGAGGCAAAAGTCTCTTAATAAAAGTGTAGCATCCTTCTGCTGGCTGTGTGCTACAAATGTGGCGCAATGACCACTGTTGTGCGCCATCTATTCCCACCTTCCAATCGGCCATAAAATAAACAAAAAAAGCATACTAACCTCACCTCTCCTCTTTTCCCCTACGTGGCCACTCAGGCTCCCTCAACATGCCGTGTAGCTCATACAAGGTTCTGACGCTGAGAAGCATCAGGACCTTATATGCGATGCAGCACTCAACATCATCAGTGCTGCGTCACATACAACATCCTGACGCTGCCCGACATCAGTTCATTGTATGAGCTGCAACATGATGAGGGAGCCTGAGGGTAACCAGAGGGAACAAGAGGAGCAGTGAGGTAAGCATTCTTTTTTTTTAATATTTATATTTCATTTTTTATTTTATTTTAAGTCTCCAATTGGGGCGCGGGGGGTAGTCTGTTGGGAAGGACAAGGTACGGGCCCTTGATATGCCCCACAGAGTAAAATATACACCAGCTAGAAGCTGGCTTAAATTCCCACTTTGTTGTAAATTATACTAAATTTATTTGGCCGCTGTGGCCCCGCAATCTTTTGTGAAGCTACGCCACCTTTCGCAAAGATGATAAATTCCCCCCAAATTCCTATTATATCGAATAACCCCCTGCTCCTATTTTGTAATTCTATTTTCTTATCTTGTGCTATAGGGATACCACTTTAATGTCATGTTTCTTTATATTTTTCCTTGGAACTGTAATGTAACCTACTTTGTACTCTAATATAATTTGAAAATGGACCATGATTGATTGTATCTTTATGTTACCACCGTTTAATGTTTCTTTATATTGACTGCCGCTTTTTCCTTCTTTGTATTTTGAAAACCAACAAAAAATTATGATAAGAAAAAGACATAGCTAAAAGGGTGGCTAAGGGTTTGATCTACAAAACCATTCATGTGGTTTTCAGAGTATCTTAAGAGGTGTAGCAGACGTTTGGAGCAGACGGAAAGCAAGCTCTGACGGAACGTCGGAACGGAGCCCTGAAGCAGATGTGAACGAAGCCTTATATGTTTTTAGGTAGACAGTTGAGGGGGTATTTGTGTATTTTAGATCACTGTCTTCATAGTCTTTGGTAGGCAAAACTCTAGAAAATGTTACTCAATTTACGTGAAAATGTCTAATAGTAAAAAAAATTTTTTTTTGCTCCAACAAAGAGTATCGAAATCTGAGGACTTGTATCAATCTGAAGCATATGTGTAGAAAAAATTATGATTCAGCATTACTATATTTGGTTTTCCTTTTCCTTCATTACACACCATCAACCTTTTTACTTCTTTAAATGACCTTTTCTTATAAGATATGAATACACGATCATCTAACTGAATACATACGTCTTAAGGTTGCATGGCATTTTAATTTAGTACAGAACTCAGAAATGATAAAGTGGCCAACTTTATCTTCAATTATTATAAAAGGAAATAAAAAAAGATAGAAAAGAAAAAAAAACATGCACATCCTTCATTGCTCTCATCCATAGAAAAGCACTTAAGGTACCCGAAAGATTTAGCTCTAAATTCTTTAAAAATATATTTCATAGCTATCTTACAGGAAGTCTCCCTAAGAGCCTGTAAGAGACTTGTACCTGTAATGGTCTTGAAGTGCTTTTAGCTTTTGCAGTAAGAAAAAAAATTGAATTGAACTGAGAAAAAGGTCAATGTGAAACTTTATAGACGCAGTCAGAGTTGCAAATGTTATGTATCATAAAGGGTTTTTTAAACCAGAAGAAATTATGGCATATTCCTAGGAAATAAAGAATATTGGGGGTTTGATTGCCAGGTCCTGCCAGATCCACAGAAGGAAATAAATGTTGCAGCTTCATCAAAGTCCTTCCTTGTGCAATGGTGCTCCTAGCCAGCCCCTATGCAGGGAACAACAGTGCAGCCACATCTATCAAAATGTTTTTAGTTCCTTTAAACAGCATGTAGACAACGTATCGATGTGCATCGAAAAAGCTGAAGTAACCTGAATTACTTATCAAGATCGATAACAAAATTCCATACCATTCTACAATGGGGATACCCTGTATTTGCACCTTTACTTTAAACAATCTTCTATCATCATTGAGAAATGTCAGAACAGAGCACTGGTGCAGTAGATTTGTAAGTGGGGATCCCCATAATTGTTAGAATAATTGAGCCGGTGGTGCTCTTACAAGCATCATGCCCCTTTATATATTTTACCTCAGAGATTTCAATATCATTAATCTTTGTGAATTTCGATAACAATGTAATGCACAGATGGCAGCATGCAGTAAAATAGAAATTGGGCTGTGGCTGGTGTCATCATTAGATTTAGTCAAGTTTTTATTTTCCCTGATCGGCAGAATAGCCTGTCTACTAGAGCACATTGACTAACCATGTCACAGCCGCAAACTCATGTATCATACATTAGCCAAGCAATCCAGTCGGCCAAGAGCAGCATAAAGGGGTTTTCTCATGAGAGACATTTATGACATATCCACAGGATATGAAGAAAAGTAGAAGATTTTGAAGCAGCACAAG
The DNA here is from genome assembly GCF_050947455.1 of Rhinoderma darwinii. Classification (NCBI taxonomy): domain Eukaryota; kingdom Metazoa; phylum Chordata; class Amphibia; order Anura; family Rhinodermatidae; genus Rhinoderma; species Rhinoderma darwinii. Next base: position 66,680,676 of record NC_134697.1, read on the forward strand.
TCCCGAGTCTGGTGCGTTGCATGCTGTCAAGCCAGGCAAACCCACTCTGGCATAATGCAAATTCCAAGACAAATTGTGGGACAACAGCACACGTCTCCAGATGTTCAAAGTGGTTTTATTGTCAAAACATCCACGACAAACAGGCAATGTTTCAACCCATAGTGAGTGTAGTTTCTTTGTCAAGCCTAACATTATGTCTAAAAACATAATCTTAAATAGGTGAATGTAAGTAATCACATGGTACATTTCAGCCAGTGGAAATCGTGATCAGTGTCTCCCAGGTGAATTATACATTAGTCTTAATGACATCCATGAACTTGTTACATAATAGTAAAAATGTTTATAAAAACAACATAAAATACATCTTCTATCGACAGTTAATATAAATGCATCAATCGTTATTCTGGTAATAGAAAATGAAGAAGGGAAGTTCACCACACTCCAGGTTCTAGCTCCGATCCTAGGACGCTACTGCATATGCTCTGCAATCAATGAATCGCCGAGGCACAATAGAAACAGTGAGTTGACTACCACCTGAACAAATCATCCAGGAATATCAATCAGGTACCTATAGAAGCCATAATATCCTCAATCCCACATCTTGTGGCTCAAATATATTGACCATAACATTGTAATTGTAACCGTGTAATTTGTAAAAGACGCTGTGGGACATAATCTGTTGTGTTGTCAAGGACGCCATCACTACGTAACAATAAGTCACATGTTTCCAAATATCGATTGAGCCAATGGGAGAAGGGAGGAGGGGGGGGGTTTAACCAGCCCCTAACCATATGTATGGATCAATAAGTAGTTTAATCTCTACTCATCCCATAAGTCATCTACTATGTTAGACCTCCTATATCAACTAGATCACAAAAAGTGATCAGAGATAGTTGCAGGGAATGCTCGTAATATGTGTCCGAAGAAAATCATCAGACAGATATACAGCATAATAAACACAAGACTTCTAATTGGCTACTGATCGTCTCCTATAGTATCTCCCTTGAGACCCATATGATCTCTTCAATTATTACAAAAATCTAATAAAGACAGTCGCATTTATGACCACAAACAGAAAATGAACAAAAAAAAGAGGAAAAATTGTAGTCTTCATCCTGGTCGTATGTTCACTGGTGTGTGGTGAACGAACCTCCAAGAAGAACAATCTTCAACTGTAAAAAATATACTATTTTTTTTTATAAAAATGAGAGTATATCGAAAATCACCCATGATGTGCAAAATATTAGATAAAAATGTTAAAAACAGCAATGAAATCTCGGAGTCCAGGTGTGATCTTATACTCTAGATTCAGACCTCTGGGGTACAAGGTGTCAAGTTCAAAGATCCAACGCAATTCCTTTCTTTTTAATTACTTCTGTCAGTCCCCTCCCCTTCTGAGTGTTGGAACACAATCTATTATCCTAAATCTTGATTAATTTAACTGATGATTTTTTTCTGTCTCGGTAATGGTAGACATAATGTTAGGCTTGACAAAGACCCTACACTCACTATGGGTCGAAACGTTGCCTGTTTGTCATGGATGTTTTGACAATAAAACCACTTTGAAGATCTGGAGACGTGTACTGTTGTCCCACTATTTATCTTTGAAAATCCACAAGATACACTACCGTTCAAAAGTTTAGGGTCACTCAGAAATGTCCTTATTTTTGCAAGAAAAGCACAGTTTTTTTCAATGAAGATAACATTAAATTAATCAGAAATACACTCTATACATTGTTAATGTGCTAAATGACTATTCTAGCTGCAAACGTCTGGTTTTTAATGCAATATCTATATAGGTGTATAGAGGCCCATTTCCAGCAACCATCACTCCAGTGTTCTAATGGTACATTGTGTTTGCTAACTGTGTTAGAAGGCTAATGGATGATTAGAAAACACTTGAAAACCCTTGTGCAATTATGTTAGCACCACTGTAAACAGTTTTGCTGTTTAGAGGAGCTATAAAACTGACCTTCCTTTGAGCTAGTTGAGAATCTGGAGCATTACATTTGTGGGTTCGATTAAACTCTCAAAATGGCTAGAAAAAGAGAGCTTTCATGTGAAACTCGACAGTCTATTCTTGTTCTTAGAAATAAAGGCTATTCCATGCGAGAAATTGCAAAGAAACTGAAGATTTCCTACAACGGTGTGTACTACTCCCTTCAGAGGACAGCACAAACAGGCTCTAACCAGAGTAGAAAGAGAAGTGGGAGGCCCCGCTGCACAACTGAGCAACAAGACAAGTACATTAGAGTCTCTAGTTTGAGAAATAGATGCCTCACAGGTCCTCAACTGGCAGCTTCATTAAATAGTACCCGCAAAACGCCAGTGTCAACGTCTACAGTGAAGAGGCGACTCCGGGATGCTGGCCTTCAGGGCAGAGTGGCAAAGAAAAAGCCATATCTGAGACTGCCTAATAAAAGGAAAAGATTAATATGGGCAAAAGCACACAGACATTGGACAGAGGAAGATTGGAAAAAGTGTTATGGACAGACGAATCGAAGTTTGAGGTGTTTGGATCACACAGAAGAACATTTGTGAGACGCAGAACAACTGAAAAGATGCTGGAAGAGTGCCTGACGCCATCTGTCAAGCATGGTGGAGGTAATGTGATGGTCTGGGGTTGCTTTGGTGCTGGTAAAGTGGGAGATTTGTACAAGGTAAAAGGGATTTTGAATAAGGAAGGCTATCACTCCATTTTGCAACGCCATGCCATACCCTGTGGACAGCGCTTGATTGGAGCCAATTTTATCATACAACAGGACAATGACCCAAAGCACACCTCCAAATTATGCAATAACTATTTAGGGAAGAAGCAGGCAGCTGGTATTCTATCTGTAATGGAGTGGCCAGCGCAGTCACCAGATCTCAACCCCATAGAGCTGTTGTGGGAGCAGCTTGACCGTATGGTTACGCAAGAAGTGCCCATCAAGCCAATCCAACTTGTGGGAGGGGCTTCTGTAAGCATGTGGTGAAATTTCTCCCGATTACCTCAGCAAATTAACAGCTAGAATGCCAAAGGTCTGCAATGCTGTAATTGCTACAAATGGAGCATTCTTTGACGAAAGCAAAGTTTGAAGGAGAAAATTATTATTTGAAATAAAAATCATTATTTCTAACCTTGTCAATGTCTTGACTATATTTTCTAGTCATTTTGCAACTCATTTGATAAATATAAGTGTGAGTTTTCATGGAAAACACAAAATTGTCTGGGTGACCCCAAACTTTTGAACGGTAGTGTATGTCATAAATGTCAGATAGATGCAGGTCCCAACTCCGGGACCCACACCTATCTCCAGAACGGGGCCCCGTTCAGCCGCTGTGTATTGCGGCTGAATGTGGTAAATTCCGACCATGAAAAATGTTACGCTGTTTCCGTAACTTCAATAGTAGTGAATGGCAGTTACAGAAGCATCGTAGCATGCGAGCTACGCTGTTTCCGTAACTACCATTAAGTTCTATGAGACTTACGGAAATAGCGTAGCTCAGCAAGTTACGCTGTTTACGTAACTCATGACCATATAACACATTTCATGGTCGGAATTTCCCTCATTCAGCCGCAACACAGAGTAGCTGAACGGGGTTTAAGGGGCCCCCTTCTGGAGATAGTGGTGGGTCCCAGAGGTGGGGCCCGCATCTATCTGACATTTATGACATATCCTGTGGATATGTCATAAATGTCTCTCATGGGAAAACCAGGCAGAGGAAGCAGAAGTGGTTAATCTACATGCTGGTCAATCTCCCACTTATAGCCATCAACTTTAGTGGTGCCCAGTCCCTCTAAAGAAGAATGGCCTGCATTGTTCCTGCAGCATTACATCACAGATATTGTGAGTTCTCTTTCACTTTATTTTTTAAAGCGACCCTCCAGTCAAAATTAAAAATATGACTATACATTGCAAATGTATAGTCAACATACCTGGTGCCCTCCTCCTGAATGTCCCTGTCACTGTACCAGTGTTCAGTTCCCACGTTTTCAACTTTCCAAAACGGCAACCGCAGTCTTTGACTTCCCTTTGCAAAGCGTTCCTAGAAAGTCTTAGGCTGAGCTCACACCGGGTGGATACGCTGCGTAAAAGCGTATCCGTCCTGTGTGCCACTAGGAATTCCGGGCAAAAAAACGCACCAAACTGTGGTGCAGTTTTTTGCCCGGGATGTCTGCTGCGGAAAACGGCAGCACTTAGCCGTTTCATCCCAGGAGAACGCTGCAGAGGTGGTCACATGGGATGAAGCCTCATCCCGGGAGGCCGGCCTGGAGGAAGAAACACATACTCCTCGGTAAGTATAAGATTTTTTTTTCTGAGTTGCGGTTTTTACAGCAGAATTGATGTGAACCAGCCGCAACAACTGCTATTTTTTGCGGGTTTCACCTCCCATTGAATTCAATGGGGAAAACCCGCAAAAAATAAGCTGCATTTACGCAAATACAATGATACGTTAATGTCAATGGGATGTCAGAGATGGAAACGCCTGAAGAAAGAGCATTTTGCTTTTTTTTCCCGCAAGCATTTTTTTATGATTGCGGGAAAAAACGCCTCTGCCTCCCATTAAAATCAAAGCAATTTCTGACCTTTTTTTGGCACGGTCTCTGTGTGAAAAATGCCAAAAACTACTGTGAACTAGGCCTTAGACATCCTTCTCTATTGCCAGTGCCAATGACGTAATCGGCGCTAGTCCACTCAAATACGTCATTGCCAAGACTGCTTAGGTGTTTTGATAACTCTAATCTAAACAAATTAGGTGCTCTTTTCAAGTAGTGAAATGGGTTGTCCAGGATTAAAAAAACATGCCTAAAGGAAAGAAGGTTTCTACACAAACATAGGAAGGGAATGATTTACTGCAAGAGCAGTAAGACTCTGGAACTCTCTGAAAGTTAGCATGGTTGAAAAAGTACATATGTCCATCAAGTTCAACCAAGGGATGGGAGAAACTATAGATCTTTGGTTTACCCCTATTGAACCAGATGAAGGTTTAAAAGTAAATAATTATATAAATAAGAATTACCCATGAGGCATTAACCAATCCTCCATAAAAAGGAAGACATTTCCTCCTGATTAAAAGTGGCAATCCAACAGGAACAACTTTCAAACAAGAATTCTATACATTTACATAGGCGCTTATATTTTTTTTGTTCTAAGAATTTATCTAAGCCTTTTTTTTAGAAAACATCTACTGTTTCTGCTGTGACCACCTACTGCAGTTGGCTATTTCATGGATTCACAGTTCTTATGGTTACGAAGCACCTCTAGAGATTTAACTTTATTTTTCTCTGGATGGAGGAAGTGCCCCCTTGTCTTTTGAGGAGATTTTTTCATGGAAAAGGTTTTTACCACATTTTTTGTATGGACCCTTTATATACTTTTACAAGTTAATCATGTCCCTCTTAGGGGTCTCTTTTCAATACTTAATAGGTTTAATTATTTTAATCTTTCCTGATAACTAAGACTCTTCGTGCCCCTAATTTGTTTAGTTGCTCTTCTTTGTGTTTTTTTTTTTTTTATAGTTCTAGGGCTGAGAAGACTATCAAACTTGACTATCTAGTGGAAGTAAAAGTCACATCCTTTCTATGAAATGGAGCCCAGAACTGAACTGCATATTCTAGATGAGGCCGCACTAATGCTTTGTAAAGTGGTAATATTGTTTCTCTTTCCCGCAAGTTCATGCCTCTTTTAATACACTTGCAATGGTGAATTCACTAAAAGAGTTCAAAAGGGGCCTGGATGCCTTTCTTGAGTGTAATAATATTACAAGTTATGTTAATGGTTCGTTGAACCAGGGTTTTATTCTAAAATTGCAATTTGGGAATGAATGTTTCCCCCAGATGGGAAAAAACTTGCTCTGGATCAACATTTCAAAATAATAGGCTAAACTGGATGCATATGCTGCATGACCTTACAAACTAAGATACTATGAGTTTTGGTCACCTTGCTAAAAGATTCCAAAGCTTCTTTTGTATAACACTAGTGAGTTGGTCTCATACTTCTATCATTATGTACAAAAAATATAACACTTTGCTTAAGATAGAGAGGTTGTTTCAGTGGCGGATCATCACAGGGGCATTTGGGGCGGATGGCCGAGACCAACAAAAGTACATGTCAATTTTGTCATGTTTTTTTTTCCCGCCAACCATGGCAAATACTGCGACAAGACTGCATTGTGTATGTCCTGCAAAAGGACAAGCAAACATAAGGTCAGATGGCCTTATGCTTGAGTTCTTGCTACTGTTGAAAGACCTGCAGGTCACATGACCATGTAGGCAGGTCCTAGTACAGCAGCAAGACTCCATAGAGAAGACTGTGAGCTGCAATGTAAGTATATTGGGCCTGTATTATTTTAAGGGGTCTGGGGTCTGTATTTAGGGGTTTTGCTCTGTGGTCTGTATTAAGGGGGTCTGGTCTGGGGTCTGTATTAGTTTAGGGATATGTATTTAGGGAACCTAGGGTCTGTTTTAGTTTAGGGAGTCTGGAGTCTATTTAGGGGTGTGTAATAGTTTAGGTAGACAGATGTGGGGTCATTATTAGTTTAGCGGGTCAGGTCTGGCGGTCTGTATTTAGGGGTCTGGTCCGAGCTTTGTATTTAGGGGTCTAGTCTAGGGTCTGTATTTATTTAGGGTGCTTGTTCTGGGGTTTGTATTTGTTTAGGGCGGTCTGGTCTCAGTACTGCAATAGTTTAGTAGGTCTGGGGTCTGTATGTATTCTAGGGTCCGGTCTGGCGTCCGAATTTGTTGGTCTGAGTTAATGTATAAGCCTAGGGTCTGAATTTGCTTAGGGATCTGATCTGCCGTCTGGAATAATTTAGGGGGCTTGGTTTGTTTCTGTAGAATCTGGAAATGGCTGCTGAAGTGAGTGGCAAAGAGATCTTAGCAGGTAACTCTGCAGTCATCAGGAGCAGTCGCCATAACGGTCTATGTCAGATGGAGAAGAAAAGAAAAGAGAACGATTCCCATCAGAGAAGACGTCACCTGTGAGTCACTGGATTTATAGAGGAGCTGTTACCTCTCCTGACATGTCTGTTATAGGAAATCCTTGTATTCCACAAACATTTTTTGTGTAGTCCAGGACGATTAGACAAATGGGTACACAATAGTAACATTGTTAGGAGGATTTTTCCCTACACGGCAAGGCAGAGTGATAGTGGAGGAGGGGGATCCATGTTTGGGGAACAGCCCAGGGCCTATGGTCTATTTAATCTGCCACTGAGTTCTTTTCTCCCAAAAGGGTAAAAGTCTAATGGTTTTTGAAGGTTAAATCTTGGCAAAGCAATGATTGTATCTCCACTCCTGCTGAACTCCGCTTAGGGCCTGTTCACATCAACATCTCTTTCTGTTGAGGGGTTCCGTCAGAGGTTTCCGTCGGGGTAATCCCTCAACGAAAAGGCAAACGGTTTCCGTTTGTTACCCTTGTGACAGGGTTCCATTGTTTTTTACTGAATCAATAGCGGAGTCGACTGCGCTATTAATTCTGTAAAAACAATGGAACCCTGTCACAACTGTGACAAACGGAAACCATTAGCAAAGTTCTCGTCACCATTGAGATCAATGGTGATGCAAACGGAAGCTAAGGTTTACGTTTGCCTTTCTGTTGAGGGGTTGCCCCAACGGAAGCTTCAGACGGAACCCCTGAAGGGAAAGTGACGCTGATGTGAACACAGCCTTACGCCATAGATTATATTTGTTGTCTGGGTTGGCTGTAACGGCTAATGCAAATTGCCTTTACTGCCATGACAATAAACTATGGATAACTAACCCTTATTGATATATACACAGATAGATAAGAGAAAGCGCCTCCAGCTCACCTTGATATGCAGATATATTTCTAGGAAGGTTCATGCACGGATCCTTGTGTCGGCACACATTTACACGAGACTAGAAAAAATGGGGTTGAATCCAGCACGGATAGTTGTTTAAAAATGGAAGAACTGTTTCCAAGTTTAATTGGCCAGTATTTGGCAAGTTAAAATCAGGAGTAAGGAGCACGGTGTAACATCCTGGTATAGTGGAGAAAAATTGTGGTAGTGGTAGATAGGGAGCCTACGCGTTTCAGACGCTCCAAGCGTCCTTAGTCATGGCTGAAGCTAACTGACTTTGTTCGATAGCTGTCTTAAATGCTCAGTGCACAGTTGTGCATAATTATCGTTGATTAAAAACTGATTACGTTCCCAGTGTTTTATTTTGTGTATGTGTTTATATTTTAACACTCCAGACATACAATTTTGAAAATGAAAGAACGATATAGTCAGGACATATAGGCAGTATATAAATTTAAGTTTTGTGTGTTACAGTGTTCATCTGTAAAGCAATCATAAACATTGCCTGTCAGATTGAAGTACTACCGGTTCTATGTGTCATTCTTGGTTATGCTTGCGTTCCATAGGGTATGGTAACGTTGGACCGCACAACCAGGAAGTGTCTTTTCTGACGCTGGAGACCGAATATGAGATAACACAGTCTGATCGTAAGTATCATATAATTGACTAAGTTTTATAGATCCAATACATATGACCACATATATATATTATGCAGTAAAGAAAAAGGTCTCTATACTTACGATCAGACTGTGTTATCTCATATTCGGTCTCCAGCGTCAGAAAAGACACTTCCTGGTTGTGCGGTCCAACGTTACCATACCCTATGGAACGCAAGCATAACCAAGAATGACACATAGAACCGGTAGTACTTCAATCTGACAGGCAATGTTTATGATTGCTTTACAGATGAACACTGTAACACACAAAACTTAAATTTATATACTGCCTATATGTCCTGACTATATCGTTCTTTCATTTTCAAAATTGTATGTCTGGAGTGTTAAAATATAAACACATACACAAAATAAAACACTGGGAACGTAATCAGTTTTTAATCAACGATAATTATGCACAACTGTGCACTGAGCATTTAAGACAGCTATCGAACAAAGTCAGTTAGCTTCAGCCATGACTAAGGACGCTTGGAGCGTCTGAAACGCGTAGGCTCCCTATCTACCACTACCACAATTTTTCTCCACTATACCAGGATGTTACACCGTGCTCCTTACTCCTGATTTTAACTTGCCAAATACTGGCCAATTAAACTTGGAAACAGTTCTTCCATTTTTAAACAACTATCCGTGCTGGATTCAACCCCATTTTTTCTAACCCTTATTGATGATAGCCTATACAGACAAGATTACCCTGACCTCCATTTAACAGGCGTTTGAGAGCTGAAACCAGAATACTGTATTATTTAAGATTTACATTTATAGAAAGTAGAATAATTCAAGAACAGATAATGGACATGCATCATGTCTGCATATTTTATAAAGAAATAGTAGTGAAAGCTTTCCTCTAGAGGTATTATGACTAAACCTAACATAAAGACACTGTGGAAGAATTATCATTGTAAATCTGATTTTCACTTTTTGCTTTCTTTCGGCGTTATGTTCTTCTTTTGGCAGATACACAGAATTTGACCCTGCTTTCTTGACATATGTCTTTCTAAAATGCTATGCCTATCCCTAAACAAATAGTTTGTGCCACACCGACAGTACTTTCTTTTTGGGAATTTACAAACTTAAGAACATTGTTTGAACCTCCATTCAATTGTATTATTTAGTTCAAAACTGTAATTTATTTGTGTGTTAGAAACCAAACACTAATCTGAGGAACTTATATCAAGTGTGTAGGTACATAGGGACCCGAGAGAGAGTGGGCAAAGTTCTGGTTGGAATTGTCCACATTATAATTGTCCACTATTGCTGCAATGTTAAAGTCAAAATTGTACTCAAGTCAACAAAATGGAATGTGGAAAACAGGAATTCCTATTGTGGGTGGTTAGGAGAGTGGTGGTGTCAAGCAGCATGATAAAAGAGCCTATTTTTTTATCTTTGCTGTGAGGCCCCCAACCCCATCTACACCACCAGTTAAAATGTGCCTGTTTTTAATTTGACCTCTAGAAATAGTTTACTGGCTTCATAAAAATATAGACATCAGCCTATGTTATAATCAAGGAGATCTTTTACACATATAGGGGGAATTACAAAACACTACGGCAGTTCTCCAGTGTAGGAAGTGAAAATTTGCGCAAAAACGTAATGCAAATTTCAATTTTATAGGCACCTTTTTTAATAAACCGGATGGGGCTTAGCGGAAGGAGCAGGTCACCACAGCCCAATAAATTTAATATCATTTATATTTGGAAACTGGCATAAACTATAGTTCAAATCAATGCCAGATCCTTGATGGAGTAGATTTCATATTGTGGCACACGGACGGCCAAAGAAGCATCCAATTTATTAAAAGGTGTGGGCATTTTTAGTAAATTAGGCTCATCTTGCTCCAGCATTTTTTAGATAAAGACTGGCCTATGAGTGCCTCATTTACCAAAACTGTCTAACCCTAAAACTGTCCTTATTGTCCGTAGTAACCAATCAAAACTCAGCTTTAATTTCTTGATCTGCTCTGGAAAAATGAAAGCTGAGCCCTAATTGGTTGCTATGGGCAACAAGAACAGTTTTCTGTTAGACAGTTTTTAGAAATGAGGGCCTTAGCATTTACTTTATTCTTATATTTAATGTGATTTTAATGTGTGACAAAAGATATACATTTCAAGTTAAAAAAATGTGTTTTTGATTGTGCATAGAAACCAAAATAGAATTTATATTAGTGTTTTGATAAAGCTTATTGCTTTACATAGGTGTTTACGGCTTTTATATATGCATTTTTTTTATTTTTGTATTAAACTTTTTTTTCTTTAAATACATCATATTCCCCCATAATGTTAGAAAATATCCATGGAAAACATTATTTTAGATCTAGTTAGACCCAGCAACCAGCCCTGTCACATGACAATGTGAGCGCTGGAAATAATATAGAAAGCAGCACAGCGGTTTCCTCTAGTGTATGCACAGTGCTCAATGACTGCTGTCCTTGTAATAATAAAGATGGATGAAAGGGTAAAATCTGCAACTGTGTAATCATCCATGAAACCACTATTTTAGAATTCAGTAAAATAAGGCATATTAATGACCACTGTAAAAACAAGTGAAGCTGCGCCGCAGAGTGTTAAAAGGCAGTGTATGATGGGGACAAGTTTGCTCTATTATTAACCCAAATGGCACAAATATTTGCCATTTGGCTTATAGAGCGTGATATAGGCACATGGCTCTTAGTAAATTAGACGCATCTCTGGCCATCTGTGATGATCTACTAAAAGGCTCAATATCAATAATAAACTTGAGATCAGAATCTGAACCTGTATCTGGTCTGTTGTGTACACAATATTATTATTTTTTTAATCTCACTGAAGAGTGAACCAGCTTCTTGAAAATAAATTAACAGAAGAGAAGAGCGAACTTGTACCCATGCTATTCTGCTAAACAGGGCAGTAGAGTATGATGACAGATCGCTTTAAGGTCATCCTAACTTCTATTGGTCTAAGTTTACAGAATATATTTGTTAAAAAAAGTTTCCTTTGCAGTTGCTCAGTTTCAGCACGACCAATGCAAGTTAGTGATCAATAAAGTGACTAATATTTACCCCAAAAAATTGACTCCCCAAATTCTTCAAACCTGTTACCTGAATTGTAAAAACCTTTGATCATCCCACTCCCAATAAAAAAGGAATAAAAGTTCATAAAAATGTCATATGTTCTCCAAAATGGTACAGATGAAAACTACAACTCGTCTCGTAATATAAGACTTTTGAAGCTCCGATGACGGAAAAATAAAAATTTTATGACACTTAGAATGTGGCAAAAAAAACATTCTTTTTTTAAAATATTTTTTATTGTGAATAAGTAATAAAACTTAAGTAAACAATATAAATTTAGTATCGCCGTAATTGCACTAACCTGCAGAATAAAGTTAACTTGTCATTTACACAGCACGGCGAATGGCGTAAAAATTAAACCCAAAAACAATGTCAGAATTGCGAAGGTTTTTTTTTCAATTCCACTCGGACAGAAAATTGCTAAAAGTATTTCAATACATTATATGTACCCAAACATGGTGGCAATAAAAAATACATCTTATGCCACAAAAAACATTCCTATACAAGGCTGTGTCGATGGAAAAATTAAAAAGGTATGGCTCTCAGATCACAGTGAAGCAAAAATAAAAAAAATGATGTGTCCTATAGGCCAAAAATAGCTGCATCTTTAAGGGGTAAAATGGGTATTCCCATCTCATTAATTATATTTAATACAACCCCTGATGCCAACTTATGAATTTGTATAGTTAGGGTATGTGCACACGACCACTTTTCCGGCGTAATGGAGGCGTTTTAGGCCTGGAATTACGCCTGAAAAGATGGCTCCAATACATCTGCAAACATCAGCCCATTGCTTGCAATGGGTCTTACGATGTTCTGTGCAGACGAGCTGTCATTTTACGCGTCACTGTCAAAATATGGCGCGTAAAATGACGGCTCGTCAAAAGAAGTGCAGGACACTTCTTGGGACGTTTTTGGAGCCGTTTTCTCATAGACTCTAATGAAAACAGCTCCAAAAACGGGCGTAAAAAACGCAGCAAAAAACGCCGCTAAAATCGCGAGTAGCACAAAAAACGTCTGAAAATCAGGAGCTGTTTTCTCTTGAAAACAGCTCCGTATTTTGAGAGGTTTTGACTCTGTGTGTGAACATACCCTCATTTTTATTTTACAGCAAAGCAAGAACACTGTCTCAAACTTTCAATGCTGCTAATATTGCTGTGTGGCAGTTTTGGAAGTGCACATGCAGAAGCAAGCATAGATTGATTCTTGTCAGGAACGGTCTAAGTTCCACCCCAAAATCTCTGATCTAGAGAATGAGGAGCACAGCAGGAGTGACAGGTAATGAAAAAATAAGTAGGATATTAAATTTGAATAATACAAGAGGTTTACTTTGGAATAAAATACATATTTCATTGGGAAATGGGAATAATCTTTTAATTCTGCTACATTGATAGGATTTTTAGTCAGACTTTGACTAGTTCTAAAAACCTTATTTTGTTTCTTTTAAGAAATACAGAGGTGGATATGCTGTTGTTTTTAAAATCATTAAAGATATTTTAAATGGTGATCCAAGTTTTCCAATCAACAAGATAATGAGGTTCAGACACTAGGAAAGTAGATATTTTTTGAAACAGAAAAGTAAATAACCTGCGTAACCGATAATATTTAATGTGCAATGTACTGGGCCTCATGCACATGACCGTGCTCGTAATTACGACTCGTAATTACGAGCACGGCCGGGCACGGCCGGCCACGGGCAGCCGGCCGCTTTTGCGAGCCGTGCTCCCATTATAAAGTATAGCTGCACGGCCCGTAAAATAAAAAAATAGAACATGTTCTATTTTTTTAACGGCACGGGCACCTTTCCGTGAGAAAACGGGACGGTACCCGTGGCTAACAGAAGTCTATGGGCCCATTATTGCGGGTCGTAATTACGACCCGCAATAACGGGTGTTTTTACGGTCGTGTGCATGAGGCCTTAAAGGCATTAAAGCATTAAAGAAAAAGAAAAAAACTAATAAAAAAGAAACTGGACAGTACATCAGTAGATCTCAGGATTCATTTTTAACAGATTCAGATAAAAAGTTCTACACCACGTGCATATAGTATACAGACGATAAAGTAGTTACTGGCTAGCTGCATTTTTTTAAAAGCCACCTTAACCCCTTAACGCTCCAGGACATACTATTATGTCATGGTAAGTGCATCATTCGCGCTCCATGACATAATAGTATGTCATGGAGTAAACACGGCGCCGTTCGCGCGGGGCGCGTTCATGAGCTGTGATAGCTGCTGTTTCCGACAGCAGACTATCACTGCTCAATGTGCCGGGACCGATCGCGGAGCTCCCCCGCCGATTAACCCCTCAGAAGCCGCGTTCAATAGCGATCGCGGCTTCTTAGGGGTTAATCCGCCATCGCCGGCCTGCTACACGATAGCGGCCGGCGATGGTGACTATGGCAACCGGACATCAAACAATGGCTATGCCATAGACGGAAGCCTAGTGGGTCCTGACAACGTCAGGACCCACTATGCTTGCTGTCAGTGAGTAGCTGACAGTTCTAATACACTGCACTACGCATGTAGTGCAGTGTATTAGAATAGCGATCAGGGCCTCCTGCCCTCAAGTCCCCTAGAAGGACAAAGTAATAAAGTAAAAAAAAAGAAGTTAAACAAAGTTGTGTCAAAATAAGAAAATAAAAGTTTTAAAAGTAAAAATCCCCCTTTTTCCCTTATCAGTCCTTTATTATTAATAAAAATATATAAACAAACAAATAAACTATACATAATTGGTATCGCCGCGTCCGTAACGGCCTGAACTACAAAATTATTTTGTTATTTATCCCGCACGGTGAACGCCGTAAAAAAAAATAATAATAAACCGTACCACAATAACAATTGTTTGGTCACTTCACCTCCCAAAAAATGGAATAAAAAGAGATCAAAAAGTCGCATGTACCGAAAAATGGTACTGATCGAAACTACAGTTCGTTACGCAAAAAATAAGTCCTCCCACGGCTTTATTGATTGAAAAATAAAAACGTTATGGCTCTTAGAATAAGGTAACACAAAAAGTGAATGATTGTTTACAAAACGTATTTTATTGTGCAAACGCCATAATCGTAACGCCCCGCAGAATGAAGTGAATATGTCATTTATAGCGCACGGTGAACGCTGTAAAAAAAATAGAATAAAAAAACAATAGTAGAATTGCTGTTTTTTAGTCACCACGCCACATAAAAATAGAATAAAAACTGATCAAAAAGCTGCATGCACCCCAAGAAAACTACAATGGATTCCTCAAGGGGTCTAGTTTCCAAATTGGGGTCACTTTTGGGGGGTTTCCAATGTTTTGGCACCACAAGACCTCTTCAAACCGGACCTGGTGCCTGATAAAAAGGAGGTCTCATAATCCACTGGGTGCTCCTTTGCTTCGGAGGCCGGTGCTTCAGTCCATTACCGCACTAGGGCCACATGTGGGATATTTCTCAAAACTGCATAATCTGGGCAATACGTATTAAGTTGCGTTTCTCTGATAAATCCTTTTGTGTTATAAAGAAAATGGAATAAAGAGGATTTTCTGACAAAAAAAAAAAAGTACATTTCACCTCTGCTTTGCTCTAAATTTCTGTGAAACACCTAAAGGGTTCATAAACTTTCTAAATGCTGTTGTGAATACTTTGAGGGGTCTAGTTTCTAAAATGGGGTGTTTCATAGGGGTTTCTAATATATGGGCCCCTCAAAGCAACTTCAGAACTGAACTGGAACCTAAAAAAATAAATAAATGAGGCAATACTTCGCTTCTTACATTATACTGATAATGAGCCGAGATTACCCCAGTTTTGACCGTTTGTATAAACGGAGACCCCTATTAGACCGTTCCAGTGCCAGGTTTTCCCAAGCATACACCCCCGAGAAGTGTATTTCTATTGAGGAGTCCCTGGTACATTTTAAAGGGAGGGTTCAATTCCGCGAGTACCTGCCGGGTAAGAGGGCAAGGTACGGCGTGAAGATGTATAAGCTGCGAGAGTGCATCAGGGTATACCTACAGATTTAGGATATATGAAGGAAAGGCCACCCCCAAACCAGACTGCATCCTGGACTACAATAGGTACATGGGAGGGATGGACTTGTCAAATCAAATCCTGAAGCCCTACAGCGCCATGCGGTGTGGTATAAGAAGCTGGCCGGGCACATCATACAGATGGCTTTGTACAATGCGTACGTGCTACGTCGATGTGCAGGCCAGACGGGAACTTTCCTGGAATTTCAAGATCTAATCTTTAGGGACCAGGAAGGGGGGGCACCCAGTACTTCTGGAAGCGAGGCCACATGCATCGTACCAGGGCAACACTTTCCAGGAGAAGTTCCCCAAACCGGTGGAAAGGGAAAGAGTCAAAAGAGGTGCAGAGTCTGCTATAAGAGGGGGATAAGGAAAGTCACAATATACCAATGTGACACGTGTCCCGAAAAACCAGGGCTCTGTATAAAAGATTGTTTTAAAATGTATCATACATCCCTTGATTTTTAATTTACCCTGATGCACTCCGCACAGCTTATCCCCCTCATCTTTCCCTTCTGAGCCCTGCCGTATGCCCAGGCAGCTGATAACAGCCACATGTAGGGTATTGCCGTACCCAGGAGAACCCACATTACAATTTAAGGGGTGTATATCTCCGGTGGCGCATGCTGGGCACACTATATCGGACACTGACATGCCATATATATATATAAAATTGCAAATCTCACACTGCACCATCTGCTGCGCATTATCTTTTACACAGTACCTGTGGGGTCAAAATGCTCACTACACCTCTAGATGAATGTCTTAAGGGGTGTAGTTTTTAAAATGGGGTCACTTCTCGGGGGTTTCAACTGTACTGGTACCTCAGGGGCTTCTGCATACATGACTTAGCACCAGAAAAGCTCCAGTAGGCCAAATGGTGGTCCTTTCCTTCTGAGCCCTCCCATGGGCCCAAACGGTAGTTTATCACCACAAATAGGGTATTGCCGCACTAAGGACAAATTGGGCAACAAAATGGAGTATGTTGTTCCTTGTGAAAATAAGAAATTTTGATAAAAAATGACATCTTATTGGGAAAAATATCATTTTTTTCATTTCACAGCCCAATTCAAATAGGTGCTGTGAAAAAACTGTGCGGTCAAAATGATAACAAAAACCATAAATGAATTCCTTGAAGGGGTGTAGTTTCCAAAATAGGGTCACTTCTGGTGGGTTTCCATTGCGTTGATACCTCTGGGGCTCTGCAAATGCGACATGGCACCCGAAAACCAATCCAGCAAAATCTGGACTCCAACAAACACACAGCGCTCCTTCCCTTCTGAGCCCTCCAATGGGCCCAAACGGCAGTTTATCACCACAAATGGGGTATTGCCGCACTAAGGATAAATTGGGCAACAAAATGGGGTATGTTGTTCCCTGTGAAAATAAGAAATTTTGATAAAAAATGACATCTTATTGGAAAAAATATCATTTTTTTCATTTCACAGCCCAATTCAAATAGGTGCTGTGAAAAAACTGTGCGGTCAAAATGATAACAAAAACCATAAATGAATTCCTTGAGGGGTGTAATTTCCAAAATGGGGTCACTTCTGGTGGGTTTCCATTGTTTTGATACCTCAACACCTCTTCAAACCTGGCATGCTGCCTAAAATATATTCTAATAAAAAAGAGGCCTCAAAATGCACTAGGTGCTTCTTTGCTTCTGGGGCTTGTGTTTTAGTCCACGAGCGCAGTAGGGCCACATGTGGGACATTTCTAAAAACTGCAGAATCTGGACAATACATATTTAGTAGTATTTCTCTGGTAAAACCTTCTCTGTTACAGAAAATTTTTTAATAAAATTGAAATTCAGCAGAAAAAATGAAATTTGCAAATTTCATTTCCACTTTGCTTTAATTCCTGTGAAATGTCTGAAGGGTTACAACACTTTCTATATGCTGTTTTGAATACTTTGAGGGATCTAGTTTTTAAAATGGGGTCACTATTGGGGGATTCCTACTGTTTTGGCACCTCAACACCTCTTCAAACCTGGCATGCTGCCTAAAATATATTCTAATAAAAAAGAGGCCTCAAAATGCACTAGGTGCTTCTTTGATTCTGGGGCTTGTGTTTTAGTCCACGAGCGCAGTAGGGCCACATGTGGGACATTTCTAAAAACTGCAGAATCTGGACAATACATATTTAGTAGTATTTCTCTGGTAAAAACTTCTCTGTTACAGAATTTTTTTTTATAAAATTGAAATTCAGCAGAAAAAATGAAATTTGCAAATTTCATTTTCACTTTGCTTTAATTCCTGTGAAATGCCTGAAGGGTTAAAAAACTTTCTATATGCTGTTTTGAATACTTTGAGGGGTCTAGTTTTTAAAATGGGGTGTTTTATGGGGGATTCTAATACATAGGCCCCTCAAATCCACTTCAGAGCTGAACTGGTACCTTCAAAAAAAGGCTTTTGAAATTTTCTTAAGAATATGAGAAATTGCTGTTTATGTTCTAAGCCTTGTAACGTCCAAGAAAAATAAAAGAATGTTCAAAAAATGATGCCAATCTAAAGTATACATATGGGAAATGTGAACTAGTAACTATTTTGGGTGGTATAACCGTCTGTTTTTCAAGCAGATGCATTTAAATTCTCAAAAATGCTATTTTTTGTAAATTTTCTCTAAATTTTGCAATTTTTCACAGATAAAGACTGAATATATCGACCAAATTTTACCACGAACATGAACCCCAAAGTGTCACGAGAAAACAATCTCAAAATCGCTTGGATAGGTTTAAGAATTCCGACGTTATTACCACATAAAGTGAAATATGTCAGATTTGAAAAATGGGCTCTGAGCCTTAAGGCCCAAACTAGGCTGCGTCCTTAAGGGGTTAATGTATCAGCCATGGTACCATAGAAACACATACTGCCGCAATTTGATCAGATAAATGCTTCATCTTAACATTCACCTTTAAAATCTCTACTCTAAAACAAACCCTAATGGTCAACAAGACAATACGATGTTAATTGCTCCAAATAGTAGTACTTACAGCAGTCTGCCCCAACTGCATAGCTCTTACTCTGTGGTGCCACCTTGCAACTGTTCCCTACTGTTGTGTCCATAACGTATAGGACAAATTGTGCCAGCACAGTAATAACTTCAACTCATAAATGCTCACTCCATTGTGCCTACAACCAGGACCGGCCTTAGGGGTGTGCGACCTGTGCAAGTGCATAGGGCGTGCAGCCTCCCCACATGTAGGGGCACCACTTGGCGGGCTCTCTGAGCTCTGTTCTCTGCTCCTCGTTGCACACACGGAGGAAGTAGAGGCAGAGCAGAGGAGGAAGCTCCGCCCACAGTCTGTCCTGCAAGAAACCTGTGCATCAAGAAGAGATGATAATTGTCTATTTGTGTGTATATGTCTCTGTGTACATGTCTCTGTGTCTAGATGTTCCAGTGTGTGTGTGTGTGTGTGTGTGTGTGTGTATAGTTATCAGAGTGTGTTACCTGTAGTGTGATATCGGCGGTGATACATAGGACTGCAGGTAACATCTACTACATTATCTGTACTCAGAGAGTTATCACTGTTACCTCCCGTATTACAAGGGATGGCAGGTAATATCTACTACATTATCTATCCATTATCTATTATATATGGGTCTGTATGTGTGTGTATATGTGTCTCTGTGCATGTATATAAATGTGTGTGTATATATATATATATATATATATACATATCTATATATATATATATTTATTTATTTGCCTGTATGCCTAAATATTTCTTTATGTATGTACAGTATATATGTTCCAGTATGTGCTTGTCTATATATGTGGTTAATTTTTAATTTGTGTAAGGCAGCAATAGAGAGTCCCGCACAGGGCGCTATCCAACCTAAGGCTGGCCCTGCCTACCACACATTACTCCAGTCCACCCCTTAGTGACCACCAATACGCCTTTTCACAGCAGTCACTAAAAGGCCTTAGGCTAGGTCGTCGCCTTTCACAGCGGCCCAGTCTAAGTCCTGCACGGTTGTCCTGTGCAGACTGGAGGGGGTACTCAGCTGTCTAATGGCCGCAATCAAAGTTTATTTAGATTGTGGCTGTTTAACCCGTTAAATGCTGCGGTCAACAGTGACCGCAGCATTTAAATCATTTGCAGAGGGAGTGAGCTCCCTCTCTCACCCATCGGTGGCCCGCAAAAGCAATTGTGGGCCTACGATGGGATGCCATGGCAGCCGGGGGCCTGCCCTGGGTATATGCCTATTAGGACGTGCTGGATGCACGTCCTAATAGATTGTCTGTCAGATTTACAATACTAAGTATACCAAAGCATTATAGAAGCGATCTAAAGATCGCACAGTGAAGTCCCCTAGTGGGGAAAAAAAGTAATACATGTGAAATAAAAATTATTAACAAAGATTACAGTAAAAAAACAAAAAATTTTTTTCCATAAAAAGTGGTTTTATTTAGTAAAAGTGTAAAAAATTTAATAAAAATACACATATGTGCTATTGCCTCGACCGTAATGACCCAAACAATAAAGTTAACAAGTAATTTAAACTGCAAGGTGAACACCGTAAAAAAAACCTCAAAAAACAATGGCAAAATTGCTATTTTTGTCCATTGCCCCCCAAAAAAGTCATAAAAGTTAATCAATAAGTCCCTTGTACCCCAAAACAGTACCAATCCAAACTACATCTCGTCACGCAAAAAACAAGCCCACATATCACTACATTGATGGAAAAATAAACAAATTACGGTTCTTGTAAAGCGACGATGTAAAAACAAATAATTTTAGTTCAAAAGAGTTTTTATAGGTCAAAAGTAGTAAAACATAAAAAACCTCTACATATGTGGTATTGTTGTAATCATACCAACCCATAGAATAAAGGTAACATGTTATTTATGCCAAACAGTGAACGGCGTGAATTTGAAACAGATAAAGCAATGGCAGAACTTCAGAATTTTTACTATTCCCCCTCAAAAAATATAAGTTAATCAATAAATGATATGTACCCCAAAACAGTACCAATCCAAACTACGTCTCGTCACGCAAAAAACAAGCCCACATATCACTACATTCACGGAAAAATAAAAAAACTACGGCTCTTGCGTAAAAACAGTGGAACCCTGTCACAACTGTGACAAACGGAAACCATTAGCAAAGTTCCCATCACCATTGAGATCAATGGTGATGCAAATGGAAGCTAAGGTTTCCGTTTGCCTTTCCTTTGAGGGCTTAACCTGATGGAAACCTCCGGTGGAACACCTCAGCGGAAGAGCAACGCTGATGTGAACAGGCCCTAAAGAGTGAGGGTCGCCAATTTAAGCATATAAGGGATTGTACTTAATTGTTTTGTTATTCTATAAAATACTATTTAAACTGTATATAATATATATATATATTTATATATATATATCTTTTTTATATTTACCTATTATTTAAACTGTATACCCACTTATGCACCCCCCCGGTGTGTGTGTATATATATATATATATATATATATATATATATACATACACATATACACACACATATACATACACATTATATACCATTAAACCAAATATTAAAAAAAGAAAAAAGGAATAACGTATGCCGATTAACGTGTGGCTTAATTAGGCACATAAATTTTTTTTTATATTCTAATGTCTTGTTTTCAAAACAAAAACAGACTAATAATTTATCAGTATTACCATTGTTCTCAGGGTTTGCAAACAGCATCTGTGTTATCTGAATGCATTAAAACAACTAAAAGATAAAATGGAGCTATGTCTCAGCATATGCTGGTGCCTTTGACTGAATGACATTCTCAAATGCATTTGGGAGCAGTGCTTTTTTCTAAAATTGTGTCATTTTTTACTTCTAGCCATACAGTGACCCATTTATGACAGGGAATCTTGATTTTGGAAATTACCATTTGTGTTAAATTCTAGATAGAAACCCAATATAAAAGCATTCATAAAAAAAGACAATTCTTCTGGGCATGCATGTGCAGCTACTTGCTGACACTGTGCTTGTTCAATCTCCAAGAGAATAGTTTAAAGCATTGTTTCTAGATCTTATTCTTAAATAACTTAGTCATAAGCTGGAGGCAGAAAGCAGTTGCTGGCAGATTGGTGGCAGTTTACACAAAACTATCTAAGAAAAAGATGGAGGGGATGAATATATTAATTAACTCTGTGTTACCAAGAAATGGGTTTATCAATGTTTATAATCTAGACAAAAATACATGAAAAAGTCTTATGTAACAGATCAATATCAATAATTAAAGGGGTTTCACACAAAACATATCATATATGCCATCACTTACTGACCTCCACTATTTGACACTTTTGTCCCTTAGTTCTTTGGATCATCATCCGGTTTTCCACAGGTCACCTCCCCACTGATTATAATGTTATGGCATATCCTAGTGATTGAAGATGAGAATATGACTTCAACATTTAGGAATACAGCCCTGTTTATATCCAAGACTAGGGCTACACAGTGACTGTTGGTAATCCCTTGTTTCAAGGTGTTAGACAAATTGCAAAGAAAAAAGTCCTATCTTTCCACTTCAGGTATCAGACTCAGTATAAATAATATGAGCAAAGTGTTTAGCATATGAAATGCATTTTGAAAAATGATAATATTTAATCTATTTCAAAAAATATTTTTTTCTTTTTTAACTTTGCATTTTGTTTAGTTGTAATTGTTTTGTTGTGCCGAACGGACAGACAATTCTACAAGTATGAGATTACTATTATGACTTCCATTTCAAAATGTTTTACTCTGTCTAAATGTTCACGCTTTAAGATTGGTATTATTTAATCTGGAAGAGTTTGAGTTGGGCGCTGGAGGGGGAACCAGAAACCACACTGTCCAGGCAGCAATCGTAAACTTAATCTGCTTCTCCAGATGAAGGAAAGCCTTGCTACTTTTCTTCATATAAAGAGAATCAAACAATACACACATTTGTATCTTCAAATTTAATAATGTATAGATCAATGGAACCAAAATAATGTAGGCTGCTTAGTATATCATTGTTATAAGTGTTATATACTTAGGGTATGTGCACACGTAGTGACCAAAAACGTCTGAAAATACAGAGCTGTTTTCAAAGGAAATCAGCCTCCGATTTTCAGACGTTTTTTGAGCAACTCGCATTTTTCGCGCCGTTTCCGCGCCGTTTTTTACGTCCGTTTTTGGAGCTGTTTTCATTGAAGTCTATGAGAAAACAGCTCCAAAAACGTCCAAAGAAGTGTCCTGCACTTCTTTTTACGAGGAGTAATTTTACGCGTCGTAATTGCCGTACGACGCGTTAAATTACGCGTCGTGGGAACAATACAGCGTTATACCCATAGAAAGTAATGGGCAGATGTTTGACAACGTATTTGAGACGTATTTTCAGACGTAAAACGAGGCAAAAAATGCCTCGTATATGTCTGAAAATAGGTCGTGTGAACCCAGCCTTACGGTAAAGAGGGGAAGACAGAGACTGTGTTTAACATGTATTACCTCAGCATAACCCTGAAACAGGGAATCTCATGACCTCATGCTCAATTTACAGCTGTTAAGGTTAAACAACACACTGTGTCTTACTGATCACATGACAGAAATGTCCATTTTTTGTCACTCTTTTGGACGTCAGCAGTCATACCATAATAGGTACACAACAATTATTGCAAAAATTAATGCATTGACAAAAAGACATATAAAAAAAAATTTCGGATGGCGTTTCGGACAGAAAAAACACAGCATAATACAGCAGCAGCAAAGTGGTGAGATTTAACAAATCTCATCCACACGATGCGTAAAAATTCAGAGCAGAAATTGACCTGCGGTGCGTATTTTTTTGGACTGCAGCATATCAATTCCCGGTGCGGAAATTGGCCAGAATTGCTGCATTTTTCAGAGAAGATGTCTCCATCTCCTAACACTGTGAAAAAAGCAGCAAAACATTTTCAGCCGTAAAAACCACAGGAAATGGTGCGTTTTTGCGGCAGTGGAAGGTCTGCATTTCTCAACGGAATTGCTGCAGAAATTTTCTGCAGCAATTCCATTGTATGTGGACAAGCCCCAAATTGAGCGGCAGCCATAATTACCAAAATGTAATAACAAAAACAGCAAGCAAAAAGAAGGAATGGATTCATATAAAATTAATACACTTATTATATGGACAGATCTAGCCTGGTAGGGATCCTAAGTGTGAAGTGACATGCGGCAGAGTTTGTTGCAGAAATTTCTGTGACTGAAAATCTGTTCCATTCATCTGAATGGAACTTGCAGAAATCCATGCTCCTATTGCAGACATAACCCCATTTAGTTAAATGAAACTGATTTTCTATTGCAGAAATTTCTGCAACAAAATCTGCCGCATGTAAATCCACTCTTAGGACATGACCAGACGTGGCATATTTCTTCCGCCACTGTCCGCATCAATGCCGCACATAATCTGCGTTGCAGATTCTGTTGCGGCTCTGCCTAAAATGGGCATTAAATTGATGCGGACTAGCCGTTGTGTATTGAGGTGAAAGTACTTCCCTTCTCTCTATCAGTGCAGGATAGAGCGGAGGGACAGCCCTTTCCCTAGTAAAAGTAAAATAAATTCTTACTTACCCGGCCGTTGTCTTGGGGACGCGTCCCTCTTTCAACATCCAGCCTGACCTCCCTGGATGACGCGGCAGTCCATGTGACCGCTGCAGCCTGTGATTGGCTGCAGCCGTCACTTGAACTGAAACGTCATCCTGGGAGGCCGGACTGGAGGAAGAAGCAGGGAGTTTTCGGTAAGTAGGAGCTTCTATTTTTTTTACAGGTTGATGTATATTGTGATCGGAAGTCACTGTCCAGGGTGCTGAAACAGTTACTGCCGATCGTTTAACTCTTTCAGCACCCTGGACAATGACTATTTACTGACGTCGAATAGCAACACTCCCATAATTACGGGTGCACACACGTAGTCACCCGTAATTACGGGAGCCCCATTGACTTCTATGGGCCTGCCTGTGCCGTAATAACGGCCCGTGATTACGGGTGTTTTTACGTTAGTGTGCATGGGGCCTCAGTCTGGCTGTAGACCTAGAAATACATAGGTCCAGCCAGAATGAAGAAATGTCATGTTCGTAAAACAAATACGCTATGCAACACACATAACATCTGCAGACTTCATTGCGGAATTGACTCTCCATTGAAGTCAATGGAGAAATTCCGCAATGAGTCCGCAACAAGTCCGCTACACGCAACCAGTGTATGCTGCGGACACCAAATTCCTCACCGCAGCCTATGGTCCGCAGCAGAGTTTTCCGCCACGTGTAAACGAACCTCACTAAAAAGCTGTGGAAAGCAATGGAGAAATGTGCACGCTGCGGATTTCCGCAGCGGACTGTCCGCAGCGGAATTCCAGAGCAATTCCACCACGTCTGGTCATGCCCTTAAAGTCAATGCTCCCTTTCAAAATTATGCAAACTAGCTCTCCTTAAAACTCTCTACCAGCTGGATTTTCAAATGGAAAGTCAGTAGCTTCCATGAGCTGCTTCAAAAGACATCTGACTCAGCCAACTAGAACCTTACTCTGTACTGAGGAGGAGCAACGGCTCTGAAACAGTGCTATCTACTGATGGGTGTCTCTAGTTTGGCTATTAACCCGAGACATGCTTCAAGGCTCTATAAATGCTAGTACATTGACTTACAGGGAAGTCACCTATAGGTGATACTAGAGAGACAGTTTTCTTCCTTCTGGGGGAGAGCTATTTTGCATACTTTTCCCATGGAGCATGGCTCTCAAGACTTCTTACCAGCTGGATCTCCACAAGGAGAATCAGTTCCTACCAAATGCTGCTTCTAGGAAAACTCACTCGGCCAACCAGAATACTACTTTGTCTGATGAGAAGCAACAACCACAAAACAGTGCTGTCTACAGATGGATATCTCTGGTTTGGCGATTAACCTGAGTTATGTTACAAGGCTCTAAAAGGGTCAGAGCTTGACATACAGGGTAGTCACCTATAGGTGGCACAACAGAAATAGTTTTCTCCTTTCTGGAGGAGAGCTATTTTGCAAACTTTTCTCAGGAAGCATTGCATTTTAGACTCAATAGCAGCTGGATCTCCACAAGTAGTACCTTCCAAGAGCTGTTCCAAAGGCATCTCACTCAGCCAACCAGAACAATACTCTGTACTGATGAGGAGCAACAACTGCGAAACATTATGGTCTACAGATGGGTTCGCTGGTTTGGCTATGAACCCAAATCAAGTTTCAAAGCTCTTTAACCCCTTAACGCTCCATGACCTACTATTAGGTCATGCTAACTGTAGCGTTCGCGCTCAGTGACCTAATAGTAGGTCATGGAGTAAACACGGCGCCGTTCGCGCGGGGCGCGTTCATGAGCTGTGATAGCTGCTGTTTCCGACAGCAGACTATCACTGCTCAATGTGCCGGGACCGATCGCGGAGCTCCCCCGCCGATTAACCCCTCAGAAGCCGCGTTCAATAGCGATCGCGGCTTCTTAGGGGTTAATCCGCCATCGCCGGCCTGCTACACGATAGCGGCCGGCGATGGTGACTATGGCAACCGGACACCAAACAATGGCGTCCGGCTATGCCATAGACGGAAGCCTAGTGGGTCCTGACAACGTCAGGACCCACTATGCTTGCTGTCAGTGAGTAGCTGACAGCTCTAATACACTGCACTACGCATGTAGTGCAGTGTATTAGAATAGCGATCAGGGCCTCCTGCCCTCATGTCCCCTAGTGGGACAAAGTAATAAAGTAAAAAAAAAGTAAAAAAAAGATGTGTAAAAATAAGAAAATAAAAGTTTTAAAAGTAATAAAAGTAAAAGTCCCACTTTTTCCCTTATCAGTCATTTATAATTAATTTAAATATATAAACAAACAAATAAACTATACATAATTGGTATCGCCGCGTCCGTAACGGCCTGAACTACAAAATTATTTTGTTATTTATCCCGCACGGTGAACGCCGTAAAAAAATATATTGATAAACCGTACCACAATCACAATTCTTTGGTCACTTCACCTCCCAAAAAATGGAATAAAAAGAGATCAAAAAGTCGCATGTACCGAAAAATGGTCCTGATCGAAACTACAGTTCGTTACGCAAAAAATAAGTCCTCGCACGGCTTTATTGATTGAAAAATAAAAACGTTCTGGCTCTTAGAATAAGGCAACACAAAAAGTGAATGATTGTTTACAAAACGTATTTTATTGTGCAAACGCCATAAGACATCAAAAAAAACTATAAACATCTGGTATCGACGTGATCGTATCGCCCCGCAGAATAAAGTGAATATGTCATTTATAGTGCACGGTGAACGCTGTAAAAAAAAAAGTATACAAAAACAATAGTAGAATTGCTGTTTATTAGTCACCACGCCACCTAAAAATGGAATAAAAACTGATCAAAAAGCCGCATGCACCCCAAGAAAACTACAATGGATTCCTCAAGGGGTCTAGTTTCCAAATTGGGGTCACTTTTGGGGGGTTTCCAATGTTTTGGCACCACAAGACCTCTTCAAACCGGACATGGTGCCTAATAAAAAAGAGGGCTCAAAATCCACTAGGTGCTCCTTTGCTTCGGAGGCCGGTGCTTCAGTCCATTACCGCCCGAGGGCCACATGTGGGATATTTCTCAAAACTGCAGAATCTGGGCAATACGTATTAAGTTGTGTTTCTCTGATAAATCCTTTTGTGTTATAAAAAAAATGGTATAAAAAGAGTAAATTTCACCTCTACTTTGCTCTAAATTTCTGTGAAACACCTAAAGGGTTCATAAACTTTCTAAATGCTGTTGTGAAAACTTTGAGGGGTCTAGTTTCTAAAATGGGGTGTTTGATAGGGGTTTCTAATATATGGGCCCCTCAAAGCAACTTCAGAAATGAACTGGAACCTAAAAAAATAAATAAATGAGGCAATACTTCGCTTCTTACATTATACTGATAATGAGCCGTGCCCACCCCGAGATGACCCCAGTTTTGACCGTTTGGATAAACGGAGACCCCTATTAGACCGTTTCAGTGCCCGGTTTTCCCAAGCATACACCCCCGAGAAGTGTTTTTCTATTGATGAGTCCCTGGTACATTTTAAAGGGAGGGTTCAATTCCGCCAGTACCTGCCAGGTAAGAGGGCAAGGTATGGCGTGAAGATGTATAAGCTGCGAGAGGGCATCAGGGTATACCTACAGATTTAGGATATATGAAGGAAAGGCCACCCGCAAACCAGACTGCATCCTGGACTACAATAGGTACATGGGAGGGATGGATTTGTCAAATCAAGTCCTGAAGCCCTACAGCGCCATGCGGTGTGGTATAAGAAGCTGGCCGGGCACATCATACAGATGGCATTGTACAATGTGTACGTGCTACGTCGATGTTCAGGCCAGAGGGGAACTTTCCTGGAATTTCAAGATCTAATCTTTAGGGACCAGGAAGGGGGGGCACCCAGTACTTCTGGAAGCGAGGCCACACGCATCGTACCAGGGCAACACTTTCCAGGAGAAGTTCCCCAAACCGGTGGAAAGGGAAAGAGTCAAAAGAGGTGCAGAGTCTGCTATAAGAGGGGGATAAGGAAGAACACAATATACCAATGTGACACGTGTCCCGAAAAACCAGGGCTCTGTATAAAAGATTGTTTTAAAATGTATCATACATCCCTTGATTTTTAATTTACCCTGATGCACTCCGCACAGCTTACCCCCCTCATCTTTCCCTTCTGAGCCCTGCCGTATGCCCAGGCAGCTGATAACAGCCACATGTAGGGTATTGCCGTACCCAGGAGAACCCACATTACAATTTAAGGGGTGTATATCTCCGGTGGCGCATGCTGGGCACACTATATTGGACACTGAAATGGCATATATATATATAAAATTGCAAATCTCACACTGCACCATCTGCTGCGCATTATCTTTTACACAGTACCTGTGGGGTCAAAATGCTTACTACACCTCTAGATGAATGTCTTAAGGGGTGTAGTTTTTAAAATGGGGTCACTTCTCGGGGGTTTCAACTGTACTGGTACCTCAGGGGCTTCTGCATACATGACTTAGCACCAGAAAAGCTCCAGTAGGCCAAATGGTGGTCCTTTTCTTCTGAGCCCTCCCATGGGCCCAAACGGCAGTTTATCACCACAAATGGGGTATTGCCGCACTAAGGACAAATTGGGCAACAAAATGGGGTATGTTGTTCCTTGTGAAAATAAGAAATTTTGATCAAAAATGACATCTTATTGGAAAAAATATCATTTTTTTAATTTCACAGCCCAATTCAAATAGGTGCTCTGAAAAAACTGTGCTGTCAAAATGATAACAAAAACCATAAATGAATTCCTTGAGGGGTGTAGTTTCCAAAATGGGGTCACTTCTGGTGGGTTTCCATTGTTTTGATACCTCTGGGCCTCTGCAAATGCGACATGGCACCCGAAAACCAAACCAGCAAAATCTGGACTCCAACAAACACATAGCGCTCCTTTCCGTCTGAGCCCTCCCATGGGCCCAAACGGCAGTTTATCACCACAAATGGGGTATTGCCGCACTATGGACAAATTGGGCAACAAAATGGGGTATGTTGTTCCCTGTGAAAATAAGAAATTTTGATAAAAAATGACATCTTATTGGAAAAAATATCATTTTTTTCATTTCACAGCCCAATTCAAATAGATGCTGTGAAAAAACTGTGCGGTCAAAATGATAACAAAAACCATAAATGAATTCCTTGAGGGGTGTAGTTTCCAAAATGGGGTCACTTCTGGTTGGTTTCCATTGCTTTGATACCTCTGGGCCTCTGCAAATGCGACATGGCACCCGAAAACCAATCCAGCAAAATCTGGACTCCAACAAACACATAGCGCTCCTTTCCGTCTGAGCCCTCCCATGGGCCCAAACGGCAGTTTATCACCACAAATGGGGTATTGCCGCACTAAGGACAAATTGGGCAACAAAATGGGGTATGTTGTTCCCTGTGAAAATAAGAAATTTTGATCAAAAATGACATCTTATTGGAAAAAATATCATTTTTTTCATTTCACAGCCCAATTCAAATAGGTGCTGTGAAAAAACTGTGCGGTCAAAATGATAACAAAAACCATAAATGAATTCCTTGAGGGGTGTAATTTCCAAAATGGGGTCACTTCTGGTGGGTTTCCATTGTTTTGATACCTCAACACCTCTTCAAACCTGGCATGCTGCCTAAAATATATTCTAATAAAAAAAGAGGCCTCAAAATGCACTAGGTGCTTCTTTGCTTCTAGGGCTTGTGTTTTAGTCCACGAGCGCACTAGAGGCACATGTGGGACATTTCTAAAAACTGCAGAATCTGGACAATACATATTTAGTAGTATTTCTCTGGTAAAACCTTCTCTGTTACTAAAAAAAAATTGAATAAAATTGAAATTCAGCAGAAAAAATGAAATTTGCAAATTTCATTTCCACTTTGCTTTAATTCCTGTGAAATGCCTGAAGGGTTAAAAAACTTTCTATATGCTGTTTTGAATACTTTGAGGGGTCTAGTTTTTAAAATGGGGTGTTTTATGGGGGTTTCTAATACATAGGCCCCTCAAATCCACTTCAGAACTGAACTGGCACCTTCAAAAAAAGGCTTTTGAAATTTTCTTAAGAATTTGAGAAATTGCTGTTTATGTTCTAAGCCTTGTAACGTCCAAGAAAAATAAAATAATGTTCAAAAAACGATGCCAATCTAAAGTAGACATATGGGAAATGTGAACTAGTAACTATTTTTGGTGGTATAACCGTCTGTTTTTCAAGCAGATACATTTAAATTCTGAAAAATGCTATTTTTTGTAAATTTTCTCTAAATTTTGCAATTTTTCACAAATAAAGACTGAATATATCGACCAAATTTTACCACAAACATGAAGCCCAAAGTGTCACGAGAAAACAATCTCAGAATCGCTTGGATAGGTTTAAGCATTCCGACGTTATTACCATATAAAGTGAAATATGTCAGATTTGAAAAATGGGCTCTGAGCCTTAAGGCCCAAACTAGGCTGCATCCTTAAGGGGTTAAAGGGTCAGAAATTGACGTAAAAGGTAGTCATCTAGAAGTGGTACCAGAGAGACAGTTTTCTTTATTCTTGAGGATAGCAATTTTGCATACAGTTGACAGTAGTGAATATGCAAAAATGCAAATGTAACAATTTGCACTTTGCTTTATATAACTACTATATGAGAAGAGAATGTTTTGACTTTTTTTCTTTTGCTAAGTATACATTATAACTCTATCTAACATTTTCAATGTCATATTGTCTGTTGTTATAGCAACTAAAGAACTAGCTGATTTGAAACCACTTCCTTTACTCTGGAGTATGTGAATGGACCACTTAAAGAGCACATTTTTAACAATGCTAGTTCTCTATTTTAGGCAGAAAGAAAATTATAGAGATAGATAGATAGATAGATAGATAGATAGATAGATAGATAGATAGATAGATAGATAGATAGATAGATAGATAGATAGATAGATAGATAGATGATAGGGGGCTGCAAAGGGCATGGATCTGAAACCTATGTTTTTACCAAACTTTTTGTTTTATATACAGTGTGTATATATATATATATATATATATATATATATATAAATAATTTTTTTATACACAGTATATTTTGTAGCAATGTATCATGCAAGCCTGACATCATCAAGCACAATGCCAAGCATTGCATGGAGTGCTGTAAGGCACTGCCACTGAAATCTGGAGCATTGGAAACGTGTTCTGTGGATTGACGAATCACGCTCCTCTATCTGGCTGTCTGATGGACGGGTAGATTTGGCATTGTGCCAACTGTAAAGCTATACATATATATATAAATATATATATATATATATATATATACACACACATACTGCTGCTCATTAATTTCAATATACCCCAACGAGATAACGAGATGTGTGTGTTTTTCCCAGAAATTACTCTATCTACTATTTTAAACACTTTCAGCACTAGCATGCATCATATTTATACATTATTTATATGAATATCAGGAAGGAGTTACCAATCAAAAAGCGATCTGCCATAGTTGCTTTCAGAAAGTCATAGCCTGCAGAAAATTGTTTGCTTGGAGATGGTTTTTCTTGGTGGCATGCAAAGTATCTTCAAGATATACGCTGAAAACTTGAGTGTATGTAATCAACCACGAAATGGACAACATTAAGTGACGACAAAACATGGGGACATATTTATCAGAGTATGTTCCAAATGGGACAGATTCAAAGCAGCTCATCAGATCCATGCTGCTTTGATGAAAATGAGGAAGAAAAGCGTATCAATCGGGACTGTCCAATGCCGCCTTGTAGCCAGTAGCTTGAAGGGATGTGTTGCAGGCTATAAAAAAAACGTTGATTTGGCCCATTAATAAATTGAAGTGGCTATTGTGGGCTAAAAAGCACAGGAGCTGGACAATAAGTCAGTAGAAGAAGGTTTTTTTCACAGACTATTTGAAGTTTAAGTTGTTTGGTCAAAGAGGCGAAAGTTCGTTCGTCATGCTACAGGTGACCGCATGCCTTTGTCTAGCATTTAGCCCACAGTCAGGCATGGAGGAGATTCCATTATGGTCTGGATATCTTTTGGAGGCTTTGCAGTTGGGGACTAAAAATTGAAGGAATCATGGACTCCAAGTGCTACCACAACATCCTGGTGTGCCATGCCATCTCTTTTGCACCACCGTATTAGTTGTGGTTTCACACTATACCAAGATAATGATGAAAGACATACCTCACGTCTTTGCAAAAAGCATGTTAAGTCAAAAGTCAAGAAGCTGAAGAAAATGGTTCGGCCACCCCAGATTCTGGATTGCAATCAAATTGAACTCCTTTGGGATTATCAGGACAGGTGTGTTCGAGATGTGCAAGTTACAAGCCAAAATCACCTTTGGGAGTTGCTAGAAGAGAAAAGTGTGTCAATCGGGACTGTCCAATTCCGCCTTGTAGCCAGTAGCTTGAAGGGATGTGTTGCAGGCTATAAAAAAAAACGTTGATTTGGCCCATTAATAAATTGAAGTGGCTATTGTGGGCTAAAAAGCACAGGAGCTGGACAATAAGTCAGTAGAAGAAGGTTTTTTTCACAGACTATTTGAAGTTTAAGTTGTTTGGTCAAAGAGGCGAAAGTTCGTTCGGCATGCTACAGGTGACCGCATGCCTTTGTCTAGCATTTAGCCCACAGTCAGGCATGGAGGAGATTCCATTATGGTCTGGATATCTTTTGGAGGCTTTGCAGTTGGGGACTAAAAATCGAAGGAATCATGGACTCCAAGTGCTACCACAACATCCTGGTGGGCCATGCCATCTCTTTCGCACCACCGTATTAGTTGTGGTTTCACACTATACCAAGATAATGATGAAAGACATACCTCACGTCTTTGCAAAAAGCATGTTAAGTCAAAAGTCAAGAAGCTGAAGAAAATGGTTCGGCCACCCCAGATTCTGGATTGCAATCAAATTGAACTCCTTCGGGTTTATCAGGACAGGTGTGTTCGAGATGTGCAAATTACAAGCCAAAATCACCTTTGGGAGTTGCTAGAAGAGAAAAGTGTGTCAATCGGGACTGTCCAATGCCGCCTTGTAGCCAGTAGCTTGAAGGGATGTGTTGCAGGCTATAAAAAAAAACGTTGATTTGGCCAATTAATAAATTGAAGTGGCTATTGTGGGCTAAAAAGCACAGGAGCTGGACAATAAGTCAGTAGAAGAAGGTTTTTTTCACAGACTATTTGAAGTTTAAGTTGTTTGGTCAAAGAGGCGAAAGTTCGTTCGGCATGCTACAGGTGACCGCATGCCTTTGTCTAGCATTTAGCCCACAGTCAGGCATGGAGGAGATTCCATTATGGTCTGGATATCTTTTGGAGGTTTTGCAGTTGGGGACTAAAAATCGAAGGAATCATGGACTCCAAGTGCTACCACAACATCCTGGTGGGCCATGCCATCTCTTTCGCACCACCGTATTAGTTGTGGTTTCACACTATACCAAGATAATGATGAAAGACATACCTCACGTCTTTGCAAAAAGCATGTTAAGTCAAAAGTCAAGAAGCTGAAGAAAATGGTTTGGCCACCCCAGATTCTGGATTGCAATCAAATTGAACTCCTTTGGGATTATCAGGACAGGTGTGTTCGAGATGTGCAAGTTACGAGCCAAAATCACCTTTGGGAGTTGCTAGAAAGAGAAATGGGCTGCAATCGAAGCTGAAACTTTAGACAAGTTCACCGGTAGTTTGCCCTGCCTTTTCACTGCTGCGATTGATGCTAAGGGTGGATACTTTGATCAGAGAAAAATTATAGAAAATCAGAGCTCATTTCATTTGTAAACAATATTTATGAGTACAAAACATGTTTATTTGCCTAAACACAGTAAATCCATATGCATCACAAACTAGCTTCTTATGTCCATTTATAAAAAAAATAAAAAAATTCACGATTATATATATTTCCTAAGTCATATTAACAAAATCTATTAAGAAGATGTGTCTTCTTTTTTTTAAATCATTTGTAACTATACTTTTACTATCTCCTATTTTACTTTACATACGGTAAAAATTTAATTTACAAAAATAACAAAGGTGTACACAATGCTTGACTTCTGTCCCAAAGCTTTAAAACAGCTCTCCACACCGCTTCATTTTGTCTAGAGACTATATATTTCTTCACAGCTTAGAGAGAAAACCTATTGACACTGGCATAGTTTGAGACATTACATGAACCAGAAGGACTAAGAGTGGCATCTATAAAACTTCTGATAAGCTCAGGAACAGAATGATCTTCTTGCTATGGTCTTGTGAGCAAGAATAAATACAATCTATAGAGCACACTGGAGAATGGGGGGCATCTGATGTATGTGCTTATATTTGAATTATCTCCTGCAATTGAGAATTGTGTTATTTTTCCCAAAGAAGCCTTTGTTTACAATGCCCCTTTGGTTACACTTGACATCAGCTCATTTTACTCTGTGATATCTAATATATCCTGTCTCCCACAGGCAGGGAATTCCCGACAGCTACAGGAGGATTACTGTAGCTGTCAGATTGTTTTTGCCCATTTTTTGCTTTTTGCTCAATTGGTATAAAGTACTTATAGATTGCATGTTGATTGTTAAATATACTACTACTATTTTTGTTGTTCACCGTGCGGTGTAAATAACATTTAACTTTATTATACAGGTCTCCACAAATGCAGTGATAACAAATATGCATATTTTTTAAGTATATGTTTTATTAAACTTTTTTTTTAGTTTGAAATAATAATTAAAGTCTATAAAAAAAGATTCACTGTGGGACTTGAACATGATAGATACATAATGTATTGCAATGTACAGTATTATGCCTGAATGTTACACTGACAGGCAAACTATTACACACTGCCTTAGGCACATTCACATTGTTGTGCCTGCGGTCGCTGACCGCCGACACGTCCTACTCACCACTAACAGCCGCAGGACACTCCCTTCTTGCTAGCGTTTCCCTCCTCAGAGATGCCACCACATGCGTCTGCAACTCCCACTGCTTCCTGCAAGGTGCGCTTGCTCGTTCCCATTCTTAAAGGGCCAGCGCGTGCACCAGTGTAATTGTCCCTAACCAATCCCTATGCACCCTGTACTTTAAAAAGGCCTCTGGCCTCCTGCTCCTTGCCTGAGTGTTGTTGTGTCTGCCCATGTTCGTTATTGCAAATGGTCCCTTAGTTGTATTCTGTGTTCCTGCATCCCATATCCCATATCCAGTAATTGTGTTTGTTCCAGTGTGAAGTATAGTGTCGGAGTCGAGTTTCTCTACTGTGCCAAGTGCCATCTGTGCTGTGTCATCTGTGCCAAGTGTTATCGCACCAAGTGTCTGCCATGCCAAGTGTCTGCCCATTCTTTTATCCAGGTTCTCTTGTCCTAAAGACTATAATTGACTGTTGTTTGGCCAGCTGCTACTTCGCTATGATGGAGCGGCCTAGTGGGTCCACATACCCCATAGCCGTGACACACATGACTGATCTGGGGGACTTTGTTAGGCCCCCAACTGTATGATAACCCATTGACACTCCACAATCGTGTGTTGGCTTCTTAAAAAACACTAAAATTTAAGGAAGATAAAAGCTGATGTACTATTTTGGTTAAGCATTTTTTATTACAGTCTACATGCAAATTAATTATACGCTTCTACTGAATTCAGTCAAATAAATGAATTGAAAGAATTTTTTTAGCTGTGTGGTTCCTCCACACCAGCAGCGGGTGGTGAATCTTTTAGTAACCATATTATCATCTCGCTATTCTGTTGCCACATATTGGCTATATAATTACTGACTTTGATGAATAATTAGGGGTCTAGGTTGGTGAAGCAATGAACAGAGTAGTGGGTGTAATGGAGAAAAAAACTAGTAAAGCCAAGATTAGTGAAGTCAGTTGGCATATCAAGGGTTATATATTTGCATATTAGTGACAGGTTGTTCTAAACAAATACACCTAAACTGAAAAAGTAAGCAATTATGACAAATTATGATAAATTATGATAAATCTAAACCCAAGTTCAAGTGGAATGTCTCTAGTTACATTCTGTCCTACAAATAGCAACAATCTCTCTGGTTCCCCCTAACAGAGTTCTAATGGTTTCATGAGAAGAGGTGTTCTACAAGCAAATAATATATGTTCTAATATTTCTTGCAACTAAGGGCATTTTCACACTGGATGGATATGCTATGGGTTTCCATGCAAAAAAAAAAAAACATTTTCACATTGCAAAAAAAAAAAATTAGAGTGGAGCTTAGGGCTTGTTGTGATTCACAAATTTGCAGCATGTCCTATGCTTCTGTTGAAGGGTTAAATCTGCATCAAAACTTACATTATGGTGAAGTGTTTAAATGCAGATTTTGTTTCAGTTGCATGGTGAGATACAGTATGTGCATAGGTTTTCTATGTGTATATCCTATTCAGGAAGCTTTTCATCCTGTATGGGCTTCCTTTAAGCAGTTATGAACACACAGTGCATGTAAATAGCAGCCACCAAGATCTCCTTTGAGGCACCACTAATGGTACTTTTACACCAGCCTTTTACATTTTGACCATGTAAACGAGTCCCGGTCAACGACTGTCACGGGCCTGGTGTGAACCCACAGTGTTGTCAAAGGATTTAGCATGGGGCTAAACCGGGGACAAGGGTCTAAGGTATGGCTAGGTGTTATAGTATCTACACTGTATGGGTATGTGAACTTGGCCGCTGGTATCCCAAAGTCCCTACCCCCAGGGTAGTCTC
Organism: Rhinoderma darwinii; assembly: GCF_050947455.1. Classification (NCBI taxonomy): domain Eukaryota; kingdom Metazoa; phylum Chordata; class Amphibia; order Anura; family Rhinodermatidae; genus Rhinoderma; species Rhinoderma darwinii. The sequence goes on from NC_134697.1 coordinate 66,717,378, forward strand.
CGCTAGCAATGGCTGACGTGGACAGACTAGGTACAATGGCAGCAGATGCAGGGTCCTGTATTAGCGTAGGTCAGGGCCAGAAACAGTAAATCCAATAGAAAATATATGAGAACATCTGTGGTATGTAAAGTATTTGAGGGTATTCTAAGAGATGAACTACAAAAGTATATAGCAGAGAAAAGTCTAATTACTGATAACCAGCATGGATTCATGAAAAACAGGTCGTGCCTAACCGACATACTCGGTTTCTATGAGGAGGTAAGTGCAAATCTGGATGTTGGTTATGCGGCTGATGTGATTCATTTGGATTTTGCAAAAAGGATTTCATACTGTTCCACACAACAGTCTGAAGATACAGACACAGGGACTGGGAAAACATGTATGTAAGTGGGTAAAGAATTGGATAAGGGACAGAAAACAAAGAGTCATTATAAATGGAACTTACTCAAAATGGGCTGAAGTCAGCAGCGGGTACCACAAGTATCAGTGTTAGGCCCAATTCTTTTTATTCTCTTTATTAATGACCTTGTGGATGGGATTGATAGCAAGGTGTCAGTTTTTGATGACAATACAAAACTTTGTAGGATACTTAAAACTCAGCTTGACTTTAAAATATTACAGAGAGACCTAGATAAGCTGGCAGCATGGGCAAAAACATGGCAGATGAAATTTAATGTTGATAAATGTAAAGTAATGCACTTAGGACGTAATAATAGTGTTAATACATATACATTAAATGGAATAAAACTGGGTATAATGGAACAAGAGAAGGGCAATTCCAGAATTGCTGTTTTTTTGTTCATCCCAAAAAAACAAAACCCTCACATAGCTCTGTCGATTATGGGAATATAGCGACACAAAAATATATTATTTTTAAAAGTGTGTTTTTATTGTGGAAAAGTAGTAAAACATTAAAAAAATATATTGAAATTGCTGCAATCATATTGACCCGCAGAATAAAGTTAACATGTTATTAAGGCCTGATGCACACTTCCATCACCATTTTCTTGGCCGTTTTTTAAGGATCCATGTGTCCGTTTTGGTATCTGTGTTTCCGTTTTAAACGGACGTTGTGCTTCCACTTTGCTTCCGTGTTTCAGTTAAGAAAATGGAAGGTATTGAACTTTTTTTGAACTTGTCACATGTCCCAGTCTGTGAAATTTGGCACGCCCTGCCGTTGCTAGGGCAATGGATCTGTCAAAAATGGACGGCACACGGAAGCCTCTTTTTTTCATGGGCCCTTTGAATTGTATGGGCCTCACGATCACGGAATCACTGACCAAAGTAGGACATGCTCTACTTTTGACGGAACAGAACAATGGATCAGTCAAAATAACGGAAGTGTGCATGGGCCCATTGAAATGAATGGGTTCAGGGTGCTATCAGTGACAAAAACGTATAGCACCGTGAAGGAAAAAACTGAAGTGGGCATGAGGCCTTATATTGCACTGTCAACAGCGTAAAATATAAACAATAAACAATTGTGTTATAGCTGTAATACAATTATTTCAATACATTATACATACCCAAAATTGTGTCATTAAAAAGTATAAATCTTGTAGGAAACAAACCCTATGCCGACTGGAGCATTTATAAGCTATAACGTAGTGATGCAAAAACGAAATAAAAAAGATCACTGTTGCCTAAATATCCAAAGTAATTGCATCCTCAAGGGGTTCATGGGGTTGCCATAGAGGTGCACCAGACCACTACTGCACTTCTGTATGCCTCCGATTTTATATAGAGATTTTGTCTATCAAATTTCATAGGAAACTGACAGAAAAATAAATTATGGCATGCTCCATCAGATGCCATATGTACAGAGGTATTCTCCCCCTAGAAGCATTGCTAATAGGGAAGAATATCTCCATACTTAAGGTATTTGATGGAGCCTGTGCACGGAGCCAATGTGGCTCCATACTAGGGCGCTGTACATCCTCTGTGCCCTGCTGGGTAAATGAGCCCTAGTTAACCTGAAAGACAGAACACATCTTATTTATCAGTTGCATTTCCAATGTAAAGTAAACCAACCAAGAATGTACGTACCTAAAAGATAAATTACATGAATCTATGACAATGATTTATTTAATGTAGAAAGTAATTATTTAATTGAATGCACATAATATAAATGACTACAATATACAAATAAGCTAAATTACTTTGTAAACAGTACTTGACATTTATTGTAAAAACAGCAGGAGGATATTGAAATAAATAAGCTAATAACTGTGCTCCGTCCCAATTAGTGGATGTGGTATATAAAAGCGACAACTACAAGGGATTGAAGCTAGAGAATGGGACATCCCAACCTAACTATCCTTTCTCTTTTGCTTTCAGTCTAAATCACCACAGGATTTATTGGCATAAATGTTGGTCTTATTATCTACAGAACTTTACAAAAATGAAGCCATCAGGGAAACATTGACTTTACCATTCAACTTATTAGCAGCTCTGAGTGAGCTAAGAAGAAGTGCTTTTGTTGGAAATTTAAGTAATATTTCCTTTATAAAAATCAATGAGCGTAATCTTTTTTTTCCAATCTATTAAAATAAATTATGTGAAGAACATGAGGCTGATTATCTGACAACGGGGGTGTTATCTTTGAAGTTCAGATGAGTAGGAACATTTGCTAATGGAAAAAGTTCAGATGAAGACTTCGGTAAAAAGCCAAAGATTTAATTCAGATGCAAAAATAGGTCTGATAAAAGGAACATTGTGAAGAAAACTAAGGAAGATCTCAAAGAGTTATAGATACTATACAATGCTAACATGCCTCAGAAAGTGATTTAATGAGTAAAACGGTTTCTGCAACACTAAAACGCTGCATATGGGGAAATAATGGATATTCTCATGCTTAGTTTCACAAATTATGGTAAAAAAATTTCATAAAACCTTTTAGTAGCATACATATTGTACTCTTTTTTTTTGCTTTTGTTATGACCGTTACTATACATGTGTATAAGACATTTGCAGTCTATACATATTGGGATGAAATGCATATTAAAAAAAGATTAGACAAGATTACATAACATGCCAAAATTAATAAATCTAAAAATAAAAAGATGACTCAATTATATAAATATTCTATTTATCTGAAAGCTGCATCAATGTATCAGCATGACTTGCAGAGGTTTATAAAAGTGCCTTGAGAGGACCATTTTTACGTTTACAAAAATAATCTTTCCCATGAGTACATTAATACTACTTTTATTTTATTTTTTAAAGTATGTTTTTCCTTTTGCATTGGGTCATATCTATGTGCCAGAGGCACATCTTAATAGACTGCCTGTCAGTTTTGCAGGCAGCAATGCTTTGGTCTACTGAGCATACCAAAGCATCATATCAGCGATCAGATGATCGCATTGTAAAGTTCCTTAGTGGGACCAAAAAAATAAAAATAAAAACAGTACTAAAGTTTATTTTAAAAAAAAACTACAAAAAGTGCATAGAAAATAAGAATAAAACCATTCTTTTATTAAAAAAAAAAAAAAAAAATACAAAAAGTTACGACTCTCAGAATGTGAAGATGAATAAACGAAAAAGAATGCTTGGTCATTAAGTCCAAAATAACTCTGGTCATTAAAGGGGTTAAGAGACCGTCCCCGCCAAGTCCTGTGCCCATTAAGTGATTGTAATTGCTAAGGCTGTGCCCATTTGTTTCTGTAACCCTGACGCTGTGAACAATCTACTGTAGCTGTCAAGCTGTGCGCCTCGTCATAACCATTAAGTTTGTTGCCCCCACGTAGTGTAAAAGTTACATTTCTGTTGTCAACCACTGTGTCCAACGTCATTACTGTGCCATCCTCAGTTGGGGTCTTGTGTCAAGGTAAAGGGCCACACACACACACACAATGAAACCTGACCCTATTACAAGTACCTTCTGAAAAGCAGTACACACATTATCTCACATAGCCAACAGGAACCCTACCCAGTACTGACAGGGAGCAGAACATTTAAACACAGTTGCCATCTCTGGTTTGGGTACTAAAACAAATCATATTTCAAAATAGACATGCAAAGATGGGGACACTAGAGAAACAGTTTTCATCCTTCTGGAGAACTGTTTTGCTAGCAAAAAATAGTAAAACTGAGATAGCACACAGCAGTATCTAACCTGTTAAACATGACTATATATTTGAAGTCCAGAATTAATCATTCTTAGAATCCTAACAAATTGTGGCACAAAGTTCTGTTGTCAATATATCCTAAATAAAATACTTATCAGAAGAACCATTTCAAGTTTCCAGTACATATTGCTGCTGGAGATGAAGATAAAACCCTAATGCAGTGTGTCCTCTGAAAACACTGAGTACAATCGCTTGTCTTTCAAATGAATCCTCCTTGTTATTTTTTTAACATGTTCTCTGTGGTGACACTACTACATCAAAACGTCGGATTTCATCATTTCTTTGGATCACATAAAAATGTTCACATTGAGAATTGTGTTCTGTCTGCTGCGCTTGAAATCCATTATTCACATCACAACAAAGAGAAACACGAATATGTCATTACATGGAGATAAACACTACATTTTTTTTCAAAGAGGACTTACCTACTTTATGTTTTTAAATTGAATCTTATAAAAGTACCCATTTAATTCTGCTAAATTCAGTTTCAATTAATAGTGGAGATTCTTACAGCAGACAGTGTACATTTTACCATGAATTATTTGTATTTAAGACTTTGAAAGAAGTTGAATTTATTGCATCTTTTTATAAGAAGGCTATGGGGCATCTACTGTAAATGTCTTATTCAAAAATGTAACTTGCATACCATGTCAGTATAATTTATTGAGCATGAAAGGAGTCTTTGGAGTTTATATCTTCTAACTGTTTAATGTGGATTTCCTCTGAGTTCTCAAGTTTAACAATATAGTAGCAGTTCTTTTCGGAAAAACAAAAAGTAAACATTGGAAAGAAAAGAAAAAAATATTCTGATATGATGATAACAGGGAAAATTGCTATTTTTTTATTTAATTTTTTTAAAACTGTAAGGCTGAGTTCACACGAGCAAGTTACGTCCGTAATGGACGGACGTATTTCGGCCGGAAGTCCCGGACCGAACTCAGTGCAGGGAGCCGGGCTCCTAGCATCGTAGTTATGTACGACGCTAGGAGTCCCTGCCTCTCCGTGGAACTACTGTCCCGTACTGAAAACATGATTACAGTATGGGACATTTGTCCTGCAGAGAGGCAGGGACTCCTAGCATCGTACATAACTATGATGCTAGGAGCCCGGCTCCCTGCACTGAGTTCAGTCCGGGACTTCCGGCCGAAATACGTCCGTCCATTACGGACATTAATGTGCTCGTGTGAACCCAGCCTTAGTGTATGTTCACACGCTTAACAAAAAACGTCTGAAATTACGGAGCTGTTTTCAAGGGAAAACAGACCCGGATTTTTCAGACACTTTTTGAGCAACTCGCGTATTTCGCTGCGGTTTTTTGTGGCATTTTCGCTGCGTTTTTTACGGCCGTTTTTGGAGCTGTTTTCATTGGTTGTCATGGCAGTTGAGGGCCTAATAAAGGCCCCCAAATCTGCCATGTTATAATTCTGCCAAGGCTTAGTAGGAGAATGCTCATTGTACAGTGTTCAAATTCCCTAGTAAACATGACAAAATATGTAAAAAGGTGTTTAATAAAAAAATGTAAGAATATATTTAAAATAAACAAACATTAAAAGTAAAAGAAAGCTTTTTCCCATCACTTAGGTAAAATAATGCAAGCAATAAAAACTAAATATACAGTAACTGGTATCGCCGTGTCCATAACTATCCAAACTATTAAAATATATTGTTATTTACCCCATACGGTGAACACCGTAAAAAATTTCAAATTCCAAAACTGCTCTAGGAGTGGAATCCCCAGCCAGAGTGTTGCGGATGCTTTGCCTGGGGATTCCTCTGCAAGGAGGAGCCCCTGATGTCACTGTCCATAGACAGTGAATTCAGGGGCTTCTCCTGGAACGGAATGTGATGTCAGGGGCAACCCCAGAGCAGGAGTCCTGGGCAAGGGGTTACTAGCACTCTGCCTTGGACTCCAGCTCTGCCCCTGACATCACTGTCCATATATGTACAGTGATGTCAGGGGAAACCCCAGAGCCAGTCCTAGAGCAGAGCGCTAGTATGAACTCTGCTCCAGGACTCTGGGGAAGCCCCTGACATCACTTTCCATATATGGACAGGGATGTCAGGGGCAACCCTAGAGCCTGAAGTCCCAGGCAGAGCGCTACTAGCGCTCTGCCTCGGATCCCAGCTGTGCTCCTGACATCACTGTCCATATATGGACAGTGATGCCAGTGGCTTCCCCAGAGATGGAGACCTGGAGCAGAGCCACTTCTAGTGCTCTGCCTGGGACTCCTGTTCTGCTCCTGACATCGCTATCCATATATGGACAGTGATGTCAAGGGCTTCCCCAGAGCAGGAGTCTCGGAGAAGAGCACTAGTATAGTCTCTCTGCTCTGGTACTCCTTTTCTGCGGAAACCCCTGACATCACTGCCCATATATGGACAGTGATTTCAGGGGCTCCTCCAGCAGAGGAATCCCAAGCGTTGGCAATGCTCTGGCTGTGGATTCCACTCCTAGAGCGAGCTCCAATATAGCTATCTACAGGGAAGGAGGGTGTAGCGCTAACAAACCTGCTGGGGGGGGGGTTGCACTATCTACAGGGGCCTGTGTGATGGCATGAAGGAGCGCCGGTGCGCTCCTCCTTTCACAGAGCTACAGACCCGCAGGCCACAGATGACAGTCTCAGTGGCCGCATGCGGCCCACATGTTGCGTGTTTGAGACCCCTGCTCTAATGGCTAGTCATGTGCTGAGAAGGCAGAGCATTTTTTTAATAGTAAAAGAGAGAAGGTTGTGATCAGAGAGCAGAAGAGGAGAGCTAATAAAGTCAGAAACTGAGCAGAATTACCATCTTCATGTGTAGGAGAATTAGTAAGTTGTGACATGTCTAGGCCAGAGACTAAAGTTAGAAACGGAGAGGCAGATGAGGAGATTGGGTTATCAGTGGGGATGTCAAAGTCACCAATAATGAGAGTGGGTATTTCAGAGAATAAAGATTGTGGATGCCAGGTAAAAAATTAGTCCAGGAACTGGCAGGGCAAACAGGAGGGTGGTGGACAACCGCCACTCGGAGGGAGAATGTTCGGAAGAGTCTAAGGGTGTGTACCTCAAAGGAGGGGAATGTGAGTGAGGGTACTAGGGGAATGACCTGGAAAGTGCAGTGTGGGAAAAACAGTATACCTACTCCTCCACCCTGACTGTTCTCAGTGTTGCACTGTGGGACCAGATGGTTTACGGTGATTTAGAAAGTGAATAGTGCATGTGAGCTGTTCATGGGCGAAAAAGAATAGAGGCACTGATGTGGATTGAAACCACCAAAGGCATAAATGGGCAGTAGGAATGAAAGCTTTAATGAAGACTGAGGCAGTGAACATGGTGAGGATTCTTTGAGCAAAACAACCAAAGATGAATTCTAATAATTGTAGTGCAATTTCGTTTGTTTAGTCCATATAGTTTACCTGTCGCGTTCGCTGTCTAATTCCGTGTATAGCTGCAGCGGCCCTTTGACAATATGCCACTTACATAAAAACTACTTCTGCCCTCGTGTCACCTGTGCACGAGTGCATTCCTCTATGCTAGAGTGAAATTTATAGGGGGGTAGATGCTTAGATCTAGGCCTAAATTAGCTTGTTCTGATATTATTTTTAAAAAAAATGACACATGAGGAGGAAATACTATGCAGAGATAAACAAACCATCCTCATCTGGAGGGATCATAAAACTTAATGAGGATCAAATACTTTGACAAACGTTACAGAGATAACATTAGTACCTTTTAGGAGGAGAGGAAAACAAAATTACATACCATGAATAAAAAGTGATAGAAATCAAGGTTGAGCATTGAGATTTAAGTGGCAGGATTAAATGGTTAAATGGCAGGATTAAAATGTAATACATAATATGAATTTTAAAAAAATATATATTTTGCCCCACATTTTGAAAATGTTTTTTTAGTACATTATATGGTACATTAAGTGATGCCATTAAAAATACAACTCATCCTGCAAAAAACAAGCTTCATACTGCTATTTCGACAGAATTTTTTTTTTAAAAGTTGTGGCTCTTGGAAGGTAGGGATGAAAAAAATCAAAACTGACTTTGGCGTGAAGGGGTTATTTTGGGGTTAAGCTGATTTAGTGGCAAATGGTGTGGTTTTTGTATATTCTATTTTTCAATTACATCAGGTAAGCCTTGCTGACTTTATTGATTCAACATTTTAGTAAACCTGATAACCAGCAGTCAAACGTGTATTGTGTTCCATTTCTACAGTGTAAACATGACAACTATGCTTTGTAAACTGAATAGGTAGTTTTTACAAATAGTTTCCTGCCTATATTTTACAGTACAACAGCCTGCACTGGTAATTCATAGAATTTAAGAGAAATCTGAGATGTATTCATGTTTATTTTACCCATTATTTCCATTTTAAATTAATATCATTTTACATTCTGACATTATATGATATTGAATTTAGATGTTGAGTTTATCTTTAATCTTTTTAATAAACTAATAATGTGACAATGAATGGGAAACTTGATTATATGCTCCTGCAATTTAATTGTGTAATTAAAGTGACAGTTAATTCCTATTGTTTTTGTTTTTTAGCATCAATATGAAACAGTCATTTGATTGAGACTATTGAAGTTGCATGAGACAAACCTTTTATGATATTGCAAGGACTGTGGGAGTTACAACCATGATGACATGAACTGTTTTTGTTTTGAGATACTGGGTAGTGAGTCCAGGGTCTCATAGAGAGAGACACTGTATGTGTTTAGTTAAAGGCTGGACGACCTAGGGTTTATTTTTGCACTGTTTGTAAAACATGCTTTGCCATGTTTGAAGATAATAAAGGCGGTTGCGGTCATTTTTAAACTTAATCCACTGTGCTGAAGTGAGGATTTTGTTAGTGTGCCAGCCATCTTACTCCATAGAAGACGGTCCCATGAGCAAACTTTCCTCCAAATTGTCATGTAATAGATATATTTAGCCCACAGCAGGAAAAGTACGCACTCATTTTCTTAAGATGGGTGAGATAAAGGAATCCAAGAAAGCTTTTGTAAAATATGTCTTCTGGGATTGGATTTTTAAGGAATGGCATGTTGGATTGATAGTCCTGCCATTCCATTCCCTATGCCAGTACGGGATTATTTTTAGCCCAGCTAGCTTAGGTAAGGCTACTGGACTCATTACTGAGCCATAAAAGCTCTGCAGTTAGTGCAGAGAGGGTCAGAGCCTGGGAATCCAAACAATGATAATGTGGAAAGCCTGATCTACAAAACACTGTACTCATGGTTTATAATAGGTGAGGAAACCTACTGTTTAGTTAATGCCCAGACGGGCAATGTGTTTTTTTGTTTTCTATGCTGCAAGTCTTAAATGCTGGATAAACACATGTTTATTTTTGGATTGCAATAAAGCCAAGTGTGAACTTTGAACTTGAACGGTTTCTACATTTTCATTGCCAACCGCAACCCTCCATATGCACAGATCCCGACTCTGTCCACATGCATTTAAATAATACCATTCATAAAATGACACATAAAGAACCAAGGTATTATAACAGCACATTTTCAATGTTCTGCTTTTACACCAGTAACTAATCTGAACTGGTATGTAGGGCAATAAATCACATATTGTTACATCTCTTAAAGTTTATAGGTCTAGTATCCCCAGAATGTTCTGAATAATTTAATGCCCAAATTTACATTGTTAGCTGAAGAGATAATAGCAGATGCTTGGTGCACATAGTGACAGCACCGTCATCATGTCATCCCTAAGCAGATGGCTGAGAAAAGGCAATTTGAGGCCGAGAGTAGCTATAACATTATATAATTAAAGTAAAATAGATACAATTCTTTTAGTTATAAACATACATAAAACTTTAGTGACCTATATTTATCCAAGGCTACCAAAGTGGATTACTTCTCACCTTATATTTAAAGTTGTGTTATGTTTGGCTTTAAGTATTTTTTCGTTTTTTCCAGTGGTAATTCTGAGTTATATTATGTACCGATCAACCGTAAAATTAAAATCAACAACAGGTGAACTAAATTTCTCATGACAATGCCACATGTCAAGGGATAGGATATATTAGGCAGCAAGCGAACAATCAGTTCTTGAAGTTGATGTGTTGTAGGCAGGAAAAATAGGCAAGTGTAAGGATCTGAGCGATTCTAATGGCCAAATTGTGATAACTAGGCAACTGGGTCAGAGCATCTCCTTGTAGAGTGTTTCCAGGATGCAGTGGTTAGTAAAGGTACCAAATGTAGTCCAAGGATGGACAACCAATGAACCAGGAACAGGGTTATGGAAGCCTAAGGCTCATTGATGTGCATGGGGAGGGAAGGCTAGCCATCTGGTCCAATCCCAGAAAAAACAAATTGCTTAAAAAGTTTATTCTGACTATGGCATAAATGTGTCAGAATAAACTTTGTTGCGTTTGGGGCTGCATAGCCCAAGAATAATTAGAGTGCCCATGCTAACTCCTGTCTACCATCAGAAGCACCTACAATGAGCATGTGATCATCAGAACTGAACCAAAGAACAATTGAAGAAGGTGGCCTGGTCTGATGAATCAAGTTTTCTCTTACATCATGTGAACATCCAGGTGCATATGCATCATTTACTTGTGGATGCACGATGGGAAGAAGACAAGACGGTAGAGGCATTGTGATGCTCTGGGAAAAGTTCTCCTGGGAAATCTTGGGTCATGACATTCATGGGGATGTTATTTTGACACATACCACCTACCTAAACATTGTTGCATGGCAATGGTATTCCTTACACTGACAGTGGCCTCTTTCAGCAGTATAATACATCTTGCCACTCTGCAAAATTCCCAAGATATCAAACAATCAATCAATCAATCAATCAATCAATCAATCAAGCATCTGTGGGATATGCTAAAAAAAACAAGTCCGTTACGCGGTGGCCCCACCTTGCAACTTACGTACAGTACATAAAGGATCTGCTGCTAATATCTTGGTCAGTGGTGTAATCACCATAGAGACAGACTACGCCACTCCTATAGGGGCTGTGATCAGAAGGGAGCCCGACTCTGAACTCCTCCAAAAAAACACAAAAACAGGGCATACTTACTAAATGGGCAGGTTAAAACCAGTTCCCAACAGGAGGCAGACAAACCACAAATGCTACATAGGGGAGAGAGAGCTCAGGTATAATATGCTAGTGATATCCACTCTCATTAGTCTTGAGGGGAGTGGCTGCTCAGTTTTATCACTGCACAGAACCAAAGCTGCAAAAAATGTGTCGGTCGACTCTGAACTCCTGTTTCCCGACATTGAACCATAGCCTTTTTCTACAGTCACCAATAGGGTGATCTCAGTGCATAGAGATCTTTGCAATTTTCAAGGAGTTTTATGGTAGCTGTAAAAATTCATAAGCACCGGGAAAACCCTAGTGCCGGATGAAGGCAGCCAGTGTTGTATCATTTACTGTGTGAAGGGAAGTAGTGGATTTGCTGTATGGGGTCAGGGTTAAATACAGTCAAATTATGGTTTTCAGATTCTGCGCCATATTTATGAAGCAACAGTTCCACTTTATTAAACATATATATAGATATGCATAAACATATTCAGCTTAAAGACTATTTATACCTTTGAATGTATTTTTTTAAATAAATCAATGTTTAATGTATTTTTTAACAACTTGACTTTTATTATTATTAGTTTTTACTTTCTAAGATACAGCTTCTATGTATCCTGTATTCATATAAACTGTATTGTTCTACCTGAGCCGTGTCCATCAGTGCAGCTGAAGTGACAGGCCGGCTGAATGCTGGTTCTGTATGTCTCTGACACACATTTATCAAGCTAATAACGATCACGATCAAATTATGAATTTAGATATGATCGTTATTAGCTGGTTCCTGTGTGTCAGAGACATACAGGATCATTGTTTATTTGAGTCGTCGGTTCAGCCGAACAAATGGACACGGCTCAGGCAGAACAAGCTTCTATGAATACAGGATACCTGGAAGCTGTATTTTACAAAGTAAAAAAAAATATATATTAAAAGCCAAGTTGGTCAAAAATACATAAGACATTGATTTATTAAAAAAAAAAAATCCTTTCAAAAGGTGTACATAACTCTTAAGCCCAATTCATCATCAAGGAGTGTATCCTGCTGATAAATCTGTTACACACTGAACAGGGGAGAGACACTGGTATACCGCTCGCATGGTGCACCACTATTAAGGCCGATTCACATGTGGCATAATTTTAGGCCACAAATTTTATCATAGTGTACCTTCCACATATTTCACATTTTCTACATGCAAATTAGTAGCCACTGTAAAATTACGTCATGTGTGAATCCACCCTTATAAAATTATGGTAAATGTTAATTTTTAAAGATCTGTGTAATGACGGGGGTAGGGAAACAGACAAGTGAGCCCTAATTTACCCACCACTCAGTCCCTGCCTACTTGCAACGACCCACCCTAGGCGACGGGGTACAACTGGGCGATGGTCCCTACGCTCAATAAGTGCACGACAGACAAACAGACAAGGGTACACAGAAGCTGAGGGAAATGGGGCAGTTGCCCACGGCAACACCGTGAGCAACAAGAGTGGTGAACGAGCCGAGTCAAACCAGGAGTGTACGAGGTACCAAACGCAGAGCAGGAGAGTAGTGAACAAGCCGAGTCAAACCAGGAGTGTAGAAAAGTACCAAACGCAGAGCAGGAGAGTAGTCAGTAAGCCAGGGTCAATATGAAGCAGGGTCAAATAGTTAAAGAAGCTGCAGCAGGGCCAGGAAACCAAACGAGAAGAATCACAAGCAAGGAGGAACAGGAAAGGCAGGTATAAATAGACAGAGGGCGGGAGCTAGCTCCGTATGGCCAGGCTGTGATAGGCTCTCCCACTCCTAAGCCTGCCATCCTGAGTGGTGGAAGATGGAGTCAGTCTCACAGACATAGAAGCAGGTGCAGACTGATTACCTATGGGCGTAGTCACAGAAGCTGTGCCTGGCAGATCCTTTACAGTACCCCCCTTTTTATGAGGGGCCACCGGACCCTTTCTAGGTGGACCTGGTTTATTGGGGAAACGAAGGTGGTACCTCCTGACCAATACCCCAGCGTGAACATACCGGGCGGGTACCCAAGTCCTCTCCTCAGGCCCGTATCCTCTCCAATGGACCAGGTACTGGAGGGAGCCTTGGACCATCTTGCTGTCCACAATCTTGGCCACCTCGAATTCTACCCCCTCAGGGGTGAGAACGGGGACAGGAGGTTTCCTCGAGGGAGCCAAGGACGGGGAGCAGCGTTTAAGGAGGGAGGCATGAAACACGTTATGTACTCGAAAAGATGGGGGCAACTCCAGTCAGAAGGAGACAGGATTGAGGACTTCAATGACCTTGTACTGCCCTATAAACCGGGGAGCAAACTTCTTGGACGGGACTTTAAGGCGCAAGTTCTTTGACGATAGCCACACCAGATCCCCGACCACAAACAAGGGGTTAGCAGAACGTCTTCTATCTGCCTGAGTTTTCTGTATGCTCTGGGATGCCTCTAGGTTCTTCTGAACCTGGGCCCAGACTGTGCACAGTTCCCGATGAACGACCTCTACCTCGGGATTGTTGGAACTACCAGGTGAAACGGAGGAGAACCGTGGATTAAACCCAAAATTACAGAAAAAGGGGGAGACCCCTGACGAGTTACTGACCCGGTTATTAAGGGAAAATTCGGCGAGGGGATTGAATGAGACCCAATCATATCGACAGTCAGAGATAAAACACCTTAAATATTGTTCTAGAGACTGATTAGTCCTCTCAGTTTGGCCATTAGTTTCAGGATGGAAGGCAGAGGAGAAGGATAGATCAATCTCCAACTTTCTACAGAAGGCTCTCCAAAACAATGAAACAAATTGTACCCCTCTGTCAGAAACAATATTGACAGTGACCCCATGGAGACGCAGGATGTGTTTGACAAACAAGGTAGCTAACGTCTTAGCATTGGGTAGTATCTTGAGGGGCACAAAATGGCACATCTTACTGAAGCGGTCTACTACAACCCACACCACCGACTTGCCTTGAGATGGAGGCAAATCAGTGATAAAATCCATGGAGATATGGGTCCAAAGAACGTAGTAAGCCCGCTGGTCGGGACCTGGGAGTCTTGGACCTAGCACAAACCTCACAAGCGGCGACGTAGGCCTTAACGTCCTTAGGCAACCCAGGCCACCAATAGTTTCTGGCAATGAGGTGCTTGGTACCCAGGATGCCTGGATGACCAGATAGTGCGGAGTCATGATTTTCCCTAAGTACCCTTAGCCGGAATTGCAGAGGAACAAACAGCTTGTTCTCAGGAAGGTTCCCGGGAGCTGAACCTTGATCAGCCGCAATTTCAGAGACTAAATCAGAATCAATAGAGGAAATGATTATACCTGGAGGCAAAATACAAGCAGGATCTTCCTCCGAAGGAGGGCTGGCCATGAAGCTACGCGACAGTGCATCAGCCTTAATATTTTTAGACCCAGCCCTATAGGTAACCAAAAAGTTGAATCTGGTAAAAAATAACGCCCATCGAGCTTGTCTCGGGTTTAGCCTCCGGGCAGATTCTAGGAAAACCAGATTCTTGTGGTCGGTAAGGACCGTTACCTGGTGCCTATCCCCCTCCAGGAAGTGGCGCCACTCTTCAAATGCCCATTTAATGGCTAAGAGTTCGCAGTTGCCAATACCATAGTTACTCTCAGTGGATGAAAACTTCCTGGAGAAGTAGGCACAGGGACGGAGATGGGTGAGGGACCTGGTACCCTGAGACAAGACAGCCCCCACTCCCACCTCGGACGTGTCAACCTCCACGATAAATGGCTCCATTTGGTTGGGCTGAACCAGCACCAGGGCCGAGCTAAAGCACTTCTTAAAGAGGCTCTGTCACCAGATTTTGCAACCCCTATCTGCTATTGCAGCAGATAGGCGCTGCAATGTAGATTACAGTAACGTTTTTATTTTTAAAAAACGAGCATTTTTGGCCAAGTTATGAACATTTTTGTATTTATGCAAATGAGGCTTGCAAAAGTACAACTGGGCGTGTTGAAAAGTAAAAGTACAACTGGGCGTGTATTATGTGCGTACATCGGGGGGCGTGTTTACTACTTTTACTAGCTGGGCGTTGTGTATAGAAGTATCATCCACTTCTCTTCAGAACGCCCAGCTTCTGGCAGTGCAGACACAGCCGTGTTCTCAAGAGATCACGCTGTGTCGTCACTCACAGGTCCTGCATCGTGTCAGACGAGCGAGGACACATCGGCACCAGAGGCTACAGATGATTTTGCAGCAGCATCGGCGTTTGCAGGTAAATCGATGTAGCTACTTGCCTGCAAACGCTGATGCTGCTGCAGAATCAACTGTAGCCTCTGGTGCCGATGTGGCCGACACGATGCAGGACCTGGGGCAGGAAGTGAGTGACGTCACAGCGTGATCTCTCGAGAACACGCTGTGTCTGCACTGCCAGAAGCTGGGCGTTCTGAAGAGAAGTGGATGATACTTCTCATCAGAATGCCCAGCTAGTAAAAGTAGTAAACACGCCCCGATGTACGCACATAATACACGCCCAGTTGTACTTTTACTTTTCAACACACCCAGTTGTACTTTTGCAAGCCTCATTTGCATAAATACAAAAATGGCCATAACTTGGCCAAAAATGCTCGTTTTTTAAAAATAAAAATGTTACTGTAATCTACATTGCAGCGCCTATCTGCTGCAATAGCAGATAGGGGTTGCAAAATCTGGTGACAGAGCCTCTTTAAGGACCTCAAAAGCCTGAACGGCCTCAGGAGGCCAGTGGAGGAGATCAGCACCTTTGCGAGTGAGATCCGTAAGAGGCTTAGCGATGACCGAGAAGTTAGTAATAAATCTCCTGTAATAATTAGCGAACCCCAGGAAGCACTGTAACGCCTTCAGAGAGGCAGGTTGGACCCATTCCACCACAGCCTGGACCTTGGCGGGGTCCATGCGGAATTCATGAGGAGTGAGGATTTGACCCAAAAATGGTATCTCCTGCACCCCAAACACACATTTTTCGGTCTTCGCAAACAGTCTGTTTTCCCGAAGGACCTGGAGCACCTTCCTGACATGCTCAATGTGAGAGGACCAGTCCTTGGAAAACACAAGTATGTCATCAAGGTACACTACAAGAAATACCCCCAGGTAATTTCTTAAAATCTCATTTATGAAATTCTGGAAGACCGCTGGAGCATTACACAACCCAAAGGGCATGACAAGGTATTCGAAATGACCTTCGGGCGTGTTAAACGCGGTCTTCCACTCATCCCCCTCTTTGATGCGGATAAGGTTATACGCCCCCCGTAGATCAAACTTAGAGAATCATTGGGCCCCCTAAACCTGATTAAAGAGATCAGGAATCAAAGGAAGGGGATACTGGTTCCTTACAGTGACCTTATTAAAGTTCCGGTAGTCGATGCACGGCCTAAGACCACCATCCTTCTTCCCTACGAAGAAGAAGCCAGCACCTACCGGAGAAGTAGAGGGGCGAATGTAACCCTTGGCCAGGCATTCCTGGATATACTCTCTCATGGCTTCACGTTCGGTACAAGAGAGATTAAATATCCTACCCTTGGGAGCCTAGCTCCTGGTACCAAATCGATAGCGCAATCGTATTCTCTATGAGGAGGTAACACTTCGGAGGCCTCCTTAGAGAAAACATCAGTGAAGTCCTGAACAAACTCAGGTAGCGTGTTCATCTCCTCAGGGGGAGAAATAGAATTAACAGAAAAACATGACGTCAAGCATTCATTACCCCATTTGGTAAGATCCCCAGTATTCCAGTCAAACGTGGGATTATGCAACTGCAACCAGGGAAGGCCTAAAACCAGATCGGACGATAATCCCTGCATCAACAGTACAGAGCACTGCTCCAAATGCATGGAGCCAACAAGGAGTTCAAAAACAGGGATATGCTGTGTAAAATAACCATTAGCAAGAGGAGTGGAGTCGATACCCACTACCGGGACAGGTTTAGGCAAATCAATCAGAGGCATAGCAGAAGACCCTGAATCCACGAAGGCAGACCTACCACCAAAAGAGACCTGAAAGGGAAGCAAGATTTTATTACGTTTCATATTTACGGGAAATACCTGTGCGCCCAAGTGACCTCCCCGATGATCACTTAGGCGCAGAAGATTATCCGGCTGCTTATTCTTACGCCTAGGACAGGTGTTCACTTGATGCTTGTCATCCCCACAATAGAAGCAGAGACCATTCTTCCTGCGGAACTCTCTACGTTGTTGGGGGGACACGGAGGCCCCGAGTTGCATAGGTACCTCCGAGTCTTCAGTGGAAGAACGAAGCAAGGGAGGCATCATGGGGGAGTCAGAGGAGAAAGCACAAAAACTTTCAAGTTGTCATTCCCTGAGACGTCGGTCAAGTCGTACCGCTAAAGCCATAACCTGGTCTAGGGAGTCAGAAGAGGGATAGCTAACTAGCAGGTCTTTCAGGGCGTTCGACAGACCCAACCTAAACTGGCACCTTAAGGCAGGGTCATTCCACCGAGAAGCTACGCACCACTTCCTAAAGTCAGAACAATACTCCTCAACAGGTCTCTTACCCTGACGTAAGGTCACCAGCTGACTCTCGGCAAAGGCAGTCTTGTCAGTCTCGTCATAAATGAGTCCGAGAGCAGAAAAGAAAAGATCAACGGAGGAAAGTTCAGGGGCATCAGGAGCCAAGGAGAAGGCCCATTCTTGGGGCCCTTCCTGGAGCCGGGACATAATTATACCCACCCGCTGGCTCTCAGAACCTGAGGAGTGGGGCTTTAAGCGAAAATAGAGCCTACAACTCTCCCGAAAGGAGAGAAAAGTCTTCCGGTCCCCTGAGAACCGGTCAGGCAACTTGAGGTGGGGTTCGAGAGGTGAGGTGGGGGGCACTACCATGGTAGCATCAGGCTGGTTGACCCTCTGAGCCAGGGCCTGGACCTGTAGGGAGAGACCCTGCATTTGCTGAGTCAGGGTCTCAAGGGGGTCCATAGTAGTGTCAGGGACCAGGGTAGACTAGGTATATGGGCTTGTGGTTATGTAATGATGGGGGTAGGGAAACAGACAAGTGAGCCCTAATCTACACGCCACTCAGTCCCTGCCTACTTGCAACGACCCGCCCTAGGTGACGGGGTACAACTGGGCGACGGTCCCTACGCTCAATAAGTGCACTACAGACAAACAGACAAGGGTACACAGAAGCTGAGGGAAATGGGGCAGTTGCCCACGGCAACACCGTGAGCAACAAGAGTGGTGAACGAGCCGAGTCAAACCAGGAGTGTACGAGGTACCAAACGCAGAGCAGGAGAGTAGTGAACAAGCCAAGTCAAACCAGGAGTGTACGAAGTACCAAACGCAGAGCAGGAGAGTAGTCAGTAAGCCAGGGTCAATATGAAGCAGGGTCAAATAGTTCAAGAAGCTGCAGCAGGGCCAGGAAACCAAACGAGAATGGCTCTCCCACTCCTAAGCCTGCCATCCTGAGTGGTGGAAGATGGAGTCAGTCTCACAGACATAGAAGCAGGTGCAGACTGATTACCTATGAGCGTAGACACAGAAGCTGTGCCTGGCAGATCCTTTACAATCTGTATATTTGTCGGAGCTCTCAGTTAGGTGTTGGGTTCATACTAAGTTTTGCTATGGGGCCCTAGCATTTGTGTGCACACCCCTGGTCTTGGGGGCATAAACAGGACAGCTTTAGAGGTCTTGTGGAGTCCATGCCTTGATGGTTCAGAACTGTTTTGTTGGCAAGAGGAAGACCTACACAGTTTTAGTCATGTGGTTTTAATGTTATGGCTGATCGGATAATAATAAACCCTGAATTGCTTTAAACTCTACCAATTATAGATTTTTAATTTCAGAATAGGGATGCATCTTATGAACAATGAAAATTGATCCAGGTTTCCATGTATTAAGGGCAAAGCTCTCTTGATTGCTAACTCCATAACAATTCTGAATGACAAGAAGCAAACAGCAATCTTCTTCACATCAGATACCGCGTGGAACTAATACACAGTGGATGAGATCACTGCCTATGGTTTTAGTTCCTACAATGCTTTAAGCCCTGCCTTAGGTTTGACATTTTACAGAATTGCTTAAAAGCAATAAATGTTCTCATCTTGGCAATGATAATTTCGTTTTAAAGACAGAATACTTCATGTAGTACATTCACTATAAAGTGCAGCCTCCAGACCAATTTACTCATGCATTACAAGCATGTACCTCAATGTTTGTGACAGTGCATTATCTACTATGGCAATTTTCTACATTAGAACTGCAGTAAGCAATTTAAACGGTATTCAGCTTTACTAAATTCCCTGGTGATTCCATGAACCAACTTAAGCCTTGGGCAAATGATGAAATTCAACAACAATTCTCCACACTTTTCTGCAAATAGGGTAAAAAAAATAAATCTACATTTTGATGTCATGGTACATGGACACAATTCATGGTGGATAAATTCTCAGACAACACACTGCTGTTTTTTTTTTTTAGAAACAATAAAGAACCAGATTTAATTAAACGCCACTAAAGCTACATGATCAAATAAGTTACTATTGAGTGGAACATAAGTAACAGTAGAGAGGTATTTTTTCTATCTATTGAACTCTTAGGCCCCCTACACACGTAGCAGACTTGTATGCGTATATTTTCTGCACAGATTTGTCAGCGGTGTTGCAGGTAGCTGGTTCAAAAAATCTCATCCACATGCTGCAAAACATTTTCTGCACGGAATTTAGAGCATGTTGCGAAACATTTTGGCTGCAGCAGTCACATGGAATGAAACGTCATCCCAGGAGGCCATCAGCAATGAGTACAGCCAGGGGAACAAGGAGCTGTCGCCAGTAAAGTGTAGACTTTTTAAAATTAAATTTAAAAAAGAGCATGGTTTTTTATTTTTCAGATTTGCGATTTCTGTGATGGAATCGCAGCTTTTCCACAGAAAAATGGCAACATTTGATACTTCTTTTGACTTCCCTCAAACTCAATGGGGAAAAACGCAACAAAAGTGCAACGATTCTGCAGCATAAGTTGACTGACATGCTGCGGATTAAAAAAATGCACACTCAATTTATACACGTTTCCGCTGATTTTTTTACGCAGCGTGTGAATGAGATTTGTTCAAATTGTATTCACTATGGTGCTACAGTAATACGCTGCAGATTTTCTGCAATTAAATCTGTTGCGTAAAATCCACAGCTAATCAGCCTAGTGTGCACATAGCCTCAATATAGAAGGGATGAAATCTGTACTAAAATCTACACATAACATAGGCGGATTTTGCTGCAAACAAATCTGCCACCAGTGTGGGTATCCTTAGGCTGGGTTCACATCAGCGTTGCCTTCCAATGAGGGATTCCGCCGGGGCTTTCCATCGGGGGATGGCAAACAGAAATCTTGTATTGATCTCAATAGTGACGGATACTTTGCTAATGGTTTCCGTTTGTCACCGTTGTGAAAGGGATCCATTTTTTTGACGGAATCAATAGCACAGCGACTCAACGGAAAGCAACGCTGATGTGAATGGGCCCTAAGGATGTATTCACCTGGGACAGAAATACTGCAGCGTTTCTGCAGCAAAATCTTTTGTTTAAATTTTGCTGCACATTGCACCCCTTCTACATTGAAATAGGTGAAATCCGCAGTGAACATCTAGAACAGAATGAGCATGCAGCATGCTCTGATATCCATCCGTTAAATGCTCAGCAATTTCATCCATATGGCTGGGACTGTAATCCACTGCAAATTTTCTGCATGGAAGATCTACACAGAAAATATGCATAATTTCTGTCCCGTATGAATCTAGCCTTAGGTCGCGTTCCCACATAGCATAAATGCTGTGAAACTTCTGCAACAGGATTCTGTGCGGAAATTCCACAGCATTTACAATAGCAGCAAAGTGGATGAGATTAAGAATATCTCATGCCCACGCTGCGGGGTAAAAAACACAGAGTAAACGTTAATAAATTAACCTGCGGTGCAGAATTTAAATCCGGAGCGTGTAAATTTATGCTGCATTTTTGTTGATTTTCTGTTGCTGGTTTGTCCCATTGAATTCATTGGGGATGCAAACCCGCAACAGAAATCAATGTGTTGCTACTTTCTTGGTGGATTTGCAGCAATACCGCTGCAAAAATTGCAACTCAGGAAAAAAAAATCATACTTACCCAGAACTCTCTCTTTCTTCCTGCAGTCCAGTCTCCTGGGATGATGTTGCATCCCATGTGACAGCTGCAGCCAATCACAGGCTGCAGCATCACATGGCCTGCAACGTCATCCAGGAAGGCTGGACTATGCGCAGTGAAGAGGGAGGGGGTAAGTATGATCATTCTTTGTTTCTCCCCAGCGCTTTTTTCAACAGCGGAAATTCAGTTCGAACAAAACACATCACAATGTGGTGCGATTTTTCAGACATAAGGGGCTCCGGGTTTGAGGTCGAATAGGCTGCTCAGCTTTTATGCAGTGTATCCGACACGTGGGTACCCGGCCCTGATGTGGCCACACATTTTAGATACATGTAGTCTGAACCCGCTGTCAATGGGACCGACCGATCATCTGATGTGTATAGCTGTGTCACGTCTCTCCGCCAACGGCAGATGTCAAGGAAGAGAACGGTCGGCATGTTGAATATCAATATGACCGATAGTTTGTTTGTTAGTAGGAGTCTAGCAGCAGCTTTCTACCTTATCCCTATTGACAATACATGCCACTAGCAGAGTGTGCATGTGTATGAGGAAGTCAGGAGGTATGGCCAGCCTAACTGACTTTCTTTTTGATATTAAGTTACCTAAAATAGAGAGTTTTTAGCCGGATTCATGTATTTCTTGTTTATGCTTTTTATCTATTTATTTTCCTTCAGGATTTCCCTATTAAATGTTGCTAATTTATGTACGAAAATACAAACACTGATTTATTGTCTTTATTTGGTCTCTAATAAACAGAGTTTAAGATAGTAACTCTAAATTACAATTAATATATATAAAAAGTGAACTTTATCTGGCTGACACAGTGCCCTTATTTCTGGTAACTAAATATCTAAAGCTTTGCCCCAGCTAGAGTTTATTTTCCTCAAATGATCAACACAAAAAGTACAATAAATTAAATGAGCAAAAGGTTTTCTCTAGGCTTAAGACAACAAATAATAATTATCACTTATATAAACCATTCACTTGAAGTGAATAGACAATTAAAACACTTCATGGAATTAATTGTGTATATTAAGATTACTGCATGTTGCTTTTCCTGGTTTTAGGACATCTAACTCAATAAAGAATTACCTTAATGTTTCTGAAAATAGAAGTTATCATGACGCTACAGATGGCATGACACTTAAATTGGAGACTCTAGTGACAGCTCATGAAAACATTGCTAGAAAATTCTTACCAAATACCAAACCTGCACAAGACAATTCGACTAATCAGTAAGGCCATAAGTCAGAGGATACCTCTTGGAGCAAAGCACATTTATTTAGATCTAACATCATTAAATAGGTGACTTTCTATGACATTTGTATACGTATTTGGGAACAGACACCACCATTTAATGTTACAACAGGAATGTGTTTTGTTGGCACAGTATATAAGGCAGGATAAAGATTTGCTCCCAGTTAGTCAGTTTCTGTAGTGTGTAGCTTTGGGAGCTCTGTAAAATATCTTCAAGCCTTGGGTTATTAAAGAATTGCACACAAGAGAGTTAAAAAACACTACCCGTTAAAACATAGGTCATTTGTTCTCACTTAAAGGAACCTTTGGGACACAATCATAAATGTATCTCCAACTTCCTTGAAGCATAGCATACTATTTGCTACAGAAGTTAACAGTTGTTCCATAAAACACAATTGAATTTTTACTGAGAATCCAATGTTTTGACTGCATTTTTTTGTCAGAATGTACACTGACACATGTTTATCCTCTTACATTAATTTTTATTCTAGTCTTCAAGGCAGCATTTAGTTCATGCGTTTTTGAAATAATTACAAATTGGTTTTCTGAACACTCTGTCAATATGATGTGAGTTCAAAATACAATCATACAAGAAATAAGTATGTGGGAAACGATATTAAATCAAAAGAGCAAATGTGTACAATATTTATCTTAAGCAAAATAATCCTAGAATTAAATAGCATGTTGATGGCAAAGTAAATATTTCCATTTACAGCTACAGATTTGCAGG
The DNA here is from genome assembly GCF_050947455.1 of Rhinoderma darwinii. Classification (NCBI taxonomy): domain Eukaryota; kingdom Metazoa; phylum Chordata; class Amphibia; order Anura; family Rhinodermatidae; genus Rhinoderma; species Rhinoderma darwinii. The sequence goes on from NC_134697.1 coordinate 66,740,624, forward strand.
GTATATATGAGATCAGATTGCCGTCTGAGCAATCCTGTTATGTGAATTTCACAGACCAGCAAACCTTTCTTGTTTTTGAGTTTGCAATATCCATTGCAACAGCCCAGTTATCCCACTGATATTCAATCATATTTAGATCTGGGAATAAACTGTATTACGAAAGCACTAAGGCCGCTTTCACATGGCAGTATTTTGGGGCGTATTTTATATCAGTATGTGGAACAAAAAAATAGGAGTGTAACCGGCACAGAGAAGAACTATCGTGGAAAGATTTGCACCTCTAAGGTGTTTTGGACCCACTCTTAATTTTGCTTACAAAAACTGATGCAAAATACTGGCCAAAATGCTGAAATGTGAAAGTGGACTTAAACTTAGCTATTATATACCCACTTAGTCAACAGGAAAAATGTATGCTTGTAGTTATTATCCAAGAGAAAAATATTTTTTTTACAATAAGAAGGAAGAATTTATTCCAACAGAATAATTTTGTTCACTGTGAAATATTTTTTTTCTGACAAAGAACTTTAGGGAGCTAAGGCTGAATGAAGGCCATCACACAACAGCCTCCATGTTATAATGATGGTAATATATGGAGAGGGTTATATATTCAGTCAGCAAAACATGCATTATATATTCTGCAATCGCTCTACATACTTATGTTTTTCAGCCAATAATCTGTTTCACAAACTTGTGTTGACCCTCTTGCCATTCTTTTAACTGATTGTATTTTTTCATGATAACATATTAAAAACATAATAGTACAGTAAATACACACGACCCTCTCGGAACTAAAAGGGGAGTGTCATACCTTATTACCCAGAAGGGGTGATCCCCTCTGAAAACATGCCAGTGGCACAGAAGCCAGATGGATTACAGTCTGGGGAGAGAACCGCCCTCGTTCCAAGTTAGGTGCCTGAAGTGGTTTAAAGCAGGCTATAGAGTCCCATGGGCCATATGTTGCAATGGTGTGTGTTAGATCATCTATAGGGAAGAGGTTAGCAGAGTCTGTATGCTCTGCCCTGTTAGGTCAGAGGTTACGGAACTTGTACCCCATTTGGTGACTTGGGCAGGTAGTATCTAGTAGTGTTTGGTGGTTTTGACTCCCAGCGTAAGCATGGGTGTGAGAAGATTTCATATTGTGCCAGGGCCAGACATCTAGTGTAGATGTCAAATGGCAGAGAGTGACCATAGGGCTGTTAATTAAAGGAGGGATTGTGTGCTGCTACTCAGGAATAGCCAGTAGTAGATACCTAGATTAAAGTATTGGGACCAAAAATAGTTAGTGTGGGTAATCCAGATAGGTAACATCATGATATATTTATCCCATAAAGCATATGCCCTATGTTCTCCTAAGCACCAAAATAATAAATGAACGTGTACATTGCCCTCTAGAGGTACAACAATCCCTAAAATGAGATCTGTGTCTCTGGAAAGTATATAAAAATATAATATGACAAATGTTTCTAGATCTACACAGAAATATGTCATAGAAATAATATATATAAAAAAGTTAAGTTATCCAAAGTTATGCATGCTGAAATCATTTCACATCAATATACTGTGTACAGTACTGGCCAAAAGTTTTGAGACACAAATTTGGGTTTTCACAGACTTTGCTGCTTCAGTTTTTATAATGTCAATTTGCTTTAACTCTAGATTGTTATGAAAAGTGATCAGATAAATTGCAATTAATTGCAGTGTCATTCCTTGGCATGGAAAATTAAAGTAATCACAAAAATCCTTTTTCCACTGCATTTCAGCCACTCCACAAAATGACCTGCTAACATCGTTTAAGTGATCTTCTCGTTAGCTCAGGAGAAAGGGTTAATGAGGACAAGGACGCTGATATCACTCTGTCATTCTGATTGAATTATAAGAGCAGACTGGTTGCTTTAAAAGAGGGATAGTGCTTAAAATCATTGTCTTCTTCTATTAACCATGGTTACCTTCAAGAAAACCGGTGCAGTCATAATTTATTTGCATCAAAAGGGCTTTATAGGCAAGGACATTGCTGCTTGTAAGATTTCCCCTAAATCAACAATTTATCGGATCATCAAGAACTTTAAGGACAAATGTTCAATTGCTGTGAAGAAGGCATCAGGGCGACCAAGAAAGTCCAACAAGTGCCAGGACCATCTAATAAAGAGGACTCAGCTACGGGATCAGTTCACCCCCAGTGCAAAGCTTGCTCAGATTTGGTAGCAGGCAGGTGTCAGTGCATCTGCACGCACAGTGCGGCGAAGGCTTTTGAAGGATGGCCTTGTGTCAAGAAGGGCAGCAAATAAGCCACTTCTCTCCCAGAAAAAACATCAAGGTCAAACTGACAATCTGCACGAAGTACAGGGATTGGACTCCATAGGACTGGGGTGAAGCTCTTTTCTCTGATGAAGCCCCCTTCAGACTGTTTTGGAAATTTGGAAAAATGATTGTCTCGAGAAAAAAAGGTGAGAGCTACCATGGGTCTTGTATCATGGCATCAGTAAAGCATCCTGAGACCATTCACGTGTGGGGTTGCTTTTCATCCAAGGTAGTAGAATCACTCATAATTTTGCCTAAGATCACTTCCATGAATAAAGAATGGTACCTAAATATCCTCCAAGAGCAACTTCTCCCAACGATCCAGGAGCAATTTGGTGATGAACAATGTTTTTCCAGCATGATGGAGCACCATGTCACAAGGAAAAAGTGATAACTTAAGCCTCATGCACACGGGAGTAGCCATGTGGATGACGAGCATGGACGGTTGCGGAGTGTCATCCACGCAATTCAAGGACCGTGCACACATTGATTTCAATGAGCCAGTACTGCAAAACTGGACCGTATAATGACTTGTCCTATTTTTTACGGTCCGGGCTAACGGCCAATGCACTGACCATGGAAACCACGGTTGTGTGCATGAGCCCATAGAAATGAATGGGTCTGCAATTCATCTGCATTTTCATGGATGAATTGCGGACGCAAAATCACAGTCGTGTTCATTTGGCCGAAGTGACTCGGTGAACAAAACATTTACATTTTTGGTTCATGGCCAGGAAACTCCCCAGATCTCAATCATATTGAGAACCTCTGGTCAATCATCAAAAAGCGTGTGGACAAACAAAAACACAGAAAATGTGATAAACTCCAAGCACTGATTAGACAAGAATGGGTTGCCATCAGTCAGGATTTGGCCCAGAAGCTGATATCCAGCATGCCAGGGCAAATTGAAAAAGTCTTGAATAAGAAGGGTCAACACTGTAAATATTGTGTCTTTGCATAAACTTGATGCATTTGTCAATAAAAATTTAAAAATGTATAAAATTATTATAATTATACTTCAGTATGCCATAGAAACATCTAACTAAAAGATCTAAAAACACTGAAGCAGCAAACTTTGTGAAAATCAAAAGTGGTGTCAGTCTCAAACATTTTGTCCAGGACCGTAATTTATTTTCTTAAATACACTTAATGTATTAGTAGGTAAATGAAACCAATGAAAATTAATAATATATGGATATATCGCTAGTGGTCTATGCAACTTTGAGAGGCTGAACATTTGAAAAACAATATTATTGGTTAAGGTTTATAAATTATACCTTTATATTTAATATGTAAGATTCTGAAAAAAACCTCTACATTCTCTCTACAACCTACAATTTAAATAAACATGTTGTTTTGTATTATTATAAACTGATGAAAGTATTTCTACGTAGCTTTTACACATACAATTAATAAAGAGTTCTACGGGAAAATTTGAAGATTAAATGCAGACAACATTCAAGTGTTCAAGGAGCATTAGTTAAATGTAGAATCGTGCTGCATGAAACATCTACTGGAGTGTACCCTTGATTCTGATTAAGTTGCATCTTTTTCGTTTTTTAGTTCAGTTTTACTCTACTATTATATTCTTTATTGAAAAAATGTACCAGAAGTACATTTGACAAACTGCCCAGAAGTAGCGCCATTTGGCTGATCGAGAGCAGATTTTGCTTCGAAGTAGTTTTTGTAACGTCCATGGCCGTGGGACGTCGGGTTTACTCACTCCTCGACGCCCGCAGCCATGGATCCGTGAGCGCTGGTCCCTGTCTCCTTCTTAAAGGGCCAGCGCGCGCACAAATTATTCGTCATCATCATCAACTGCCCTGATTTCCTGGTCTATAAGAAGGCCCCAGGCCTTCTGATCCTTGCCTGAGTGTTGTTAGTCTATCCCAGTCTGTCTCGCAAATGGTCCCTTAGTGTTTCCCGTTCCAGCTGTTACCCGTGCCCTGTTACCCGTTCCTGTATTCCGTATTGTTCTAGTTCCTGTGCCTACCTGCGTTTGAGTAGTGTCTTCTGCCACGTCCAGTGTCGTCTGCCACGTCCAGTGTCGTTTGCCACGTCCAGTGTCGTTTGCCACGTCCAGTGTCGTTTGTCACGTCCAGTGTCTTCTGCCACGTCCAGTGTCTTCTGCCACGTCCAGTGTCTTCTGCCACGTCCAGTGTCTTCTGCCACGTCCAGTGTCTTCTGCTTCATCGGATACTGCCCGCCACATCTGGCGTGACCTGCCGCACCAGCTTCCATCCGTGCTGAAGCCACAGTGACCGTCCGGACTATTTCAGATACCCAAGCGATACTGTCTGCCATTGACTTTCGCATAGACTGTGACCTGGTCAGCTGCCTCCCCACTACGGCGGAGCGGCCTAGTGGATCCACATACCCTGTGTCCGTGACAGTACGCTCAGGCCATGGAACCTGCTGGCCAGCCCAAGACCGCAGTACAGAAGATTCAGACAGAGATGCATGACCTACGCACACGTCAGGATCAACTCCTTGAGGCGTTGAATTCTATCCTGGTCCGCCTGGATCTACTCGCTGTTCCACCTCCGGTTCTTCCTCCTGAAGCTGTTGCTGTGCCACTGCCTGTTGCTCCTCCTGTTTGTTCCGGATCCACAGTTCCTCTGCCTCTTCCTCCTCGCTACGACGGTGACCCCAGAGCATGTAGAGGATTTCTCAATCAATGCACGGTGCATTTTAGGCTACGGCCTCATCTCTTCCCCTCCGAGGAGGCCAAAATGGCGTTCATTATCTCCCTCCTCGCTGGCAAGTCCCTCGCATGGGCGAACCGAATCTTGGAGCAACAAGGACCTGTATCCGCAGAACTAGCCTTGTTCCTGCAGTCCTTTCGTGCCATTTTTGAGGAGCCGGGTTGAACATCCTCTGCCGCAGCCACTCTGTTGACCCTCAAGCAAGAAGGCTCCACAGTAGGGGAGTATGCTATCTCCTTCCGTACCCTAGCAGCCGAGCTGGCATGGAACAATGAGGCACTGGTGGCGACCTTCTGGCAGGGATTGTCCTCTCACATCAAGGACGAACTGGCAGCCCGCAACCTTCCTTCTACCTTGGATGTCCTCATCCTGTTAGCCACCCAGGTTGATATGAGAATCCGGGAGCGCTCTCAAGAGGTTCGTCAGGAGAGCCGGGTCCACAGACCAGCACCCTCTGTCCAGAGACCACTATTGTCCACTCCTAGTGCGCTACCTGAAGAACCCATGCAGGTAGACAGAGTCTGGTTATCTGAACAGGAGAAGCAGCGCAGACGCTCCTCTGGACTTTGTATGTATTGTGGCCTCAAGGGTCATTTTGTGCGCCAATGCCCACAGAAACCGGGAAACTCCAGTACCTAGGATTGATTGGAGAGGCAACTCTAGGTGGAACGTCTCCAAACGTTAAAACCTCTTCCAGATTATCGATTCCTGTGGCCATCATCACCGGAGAGACATCACATCCTTCCTCCGCCTATCTTGACTCTGGAGCGGCTCCTATTTTTATTCAGCAGGATCTAGTGGATCGGATTCTACTACCCACAGTCCGTCTGGAGAGACCCCTGGCAGTTGCCTCTGTGAATGGTCTATCATTGTCTGATCTGATCATGCTCATCACAGAGCCGTTGACACTACGGGTCGGAGCTCTTCACTCAGAACAGATCACCTTCCTGGTACTACCCAAGGCTATCAATCCTATCCTGCTGGGTCTGTCATGGCTCCGTCTACACGCCCCGACACTTGACTGGAATTCTGGAGAGGTTCTTCAATGGGGTTCCAGATGCCATAGCCATTGCCTGTCACAAGTCCGTCCTGTTGTGCCCCCTCTGCCTCAGTCACTTTCCGGCCTACCATCCCAGTATGCCAGTTTTGCAGATGTGTTTTGCAAACGAGAGGCTGAGACGTTGCCTCCACATCGGAATTATGACTGTCCCATTGAACTGGTTCCCAATGCTTCTCTTCCCCGTGGACGAGTATATCCTCTCTCCTTGCCAGAGACTTTATCGATGTCAGCCTATATCAAGGAGAACTTGGAAAGGGGTTTTATTCGAAAATCTTCCTCCCCGGCCGGGGCAGGCTTCTTCTTCGTTAAAAAGAAAGATGGATCTCTTCGACACTGCATTGACTACCGTGGTCTCAATCAGATCACGGTCAAGAACAAATACCCATTGCCACTTATTTCCGAGCTCTTCGATCGCATACGAGGAGCCCAAAATTTTTCTAAGCTAGATCTGCGGGGGGCCTATAATCTAATCCGGATTCGCCGGGGTGACGAATAGAAGATGGCATTTAACACCCGCGATGGGCACTACGAATACCAGGTGATGCCCTTCGGACTGTGTAACGCTCCCGCAGTATTTCAGGAGTTCGTTAATGATATCTTCCGAGATCTCCTCTATATGTGTGTTGTAGTTTATCTCGATGATATTTTAATTTTCTCCCCAGATCTGATGACCCATCGGAGGCATGTTCGTCAAGTTCTTCTGCGACTAAAAGAGAATCGCTTGTATGCCATGTTGGAAAAGTGCACCTTTGAAAAGAGGTCTTTGCCCTTCCTGGGCTACGTCATCTCGGATCAAGGCCTTAAGATGGACCCTGAGAAACGAAAGTCCATCCTGGAATGGCCACGTCCTCAAGGCCTAAGGGCCATACAACGGTTCCTGGGATTCGCCAATTTTTACCGGCAGTTTATTCCAAACTTTTCTTCTCTGACGGCTTCCATCTCTACCCTTACCAAGAAGGGTGTGAACGCCAAGGTGTGGACTCCAGAGGCAGAGTCCGCATTCATTAGCCTCAAGAAAGCCTTCACTTCAGCTTCAATTCTCCATCACCCTGACGTATCTCGGCAGTTCTCACTAGAAGTGGACGCTTCCTCTGTTGGTGCAGGTGCACTTCTGTTCCAGAGGAGCTCCAAAGAAAAGGCAGTAGTATGTGGCTACTACTCAAGACTGTTTTCTTCTGCTGAGCGCAATTACTCTATTGGAGATCGGGAGCTACTGGCTATCAAATTGGCCCTGGGGGAGTGGAGACATCTTCTAGAAGGCGCAGCTCACCCCATCCTGATCTTCACCGACCACAAGAATCTCACCTACCTTCAGTCCGCTCAAAGACTGAATCCTCGTCAAGCCAGGAGGTTGCTGTTCTTCTCCCGTTTTCAATTTCTGCTCCACTACCGTCCTGCTGACAAGAATGTGAGGGTCGATGCCCTGTCCAGATCATTTGAGACGGAGGACACGGTGGAGTTCCTTCAGACTATAATAGACCCATCCTGCGTTGTCACCGCCAATCCTCTGCAGGTTAGAAATATCCCTCCGGGGAGAACTTTTGTTCGGTTGGCAGACAGAAAAATAATTCTCCGCTGGGGACACAGTTCTAAACTAGCTGGGCACACTGGTGTCCGTAAAACTCAAGACCTGATTGCTCGTCACTTTTGGTGGCCCATGCCACCTAAAGATGTTCTGGACTTTGTCTCTGCTTGCATGGTGTGTGCCTCTAACAAAGTGACTCACTCAAAGCCTGCCGGCCTGCTTCAACCTCTGCCTGTACTCAGTGCCCCCTGGCAGCACATCGCAATGGACTTTCGTCACAGACCTTCCTCCCTCAGCAGGTTGCAACACCATCTGGGTGGTGGTGGACCGGTTCTCTAAGATGGCACATTTTATCCCGCTGACCGGCCTACCTTCTGCTCCCCAACTGGCGAGTCTCTTCATTCAGCACATCTTTCGCTTGCATGGCTTGCCTCTTCACATTGTCTCCGACCGGGGTGTTCAGTTTACCTCTAAGTTCTGGAGAGCCCTCTGTAAACTCCTGGATGTGAGTTTGGACTTTTCCTCTGCCTATCACCCCCAAGCCAATGGGCAAGTTGAGAGGATAAACCAGATCATGGAAAGTTATCTCCGCCACTTCATCTCTTCACAGCATGATAACTGGGTACAGCTTCTTCCATGGCCGAGTTTTCATATAACAACCACACAAGTGAGTCCACCACTTCCACTCCGTTTCACATCGTGTACAGTCAACATCCCAGAGTCCCTCTTCCTGTGTCGACTTCATCTCAGGTTCCTGCTGCTGACTCTGCATATGGGGACTTCCTGCAAATCTGGCAACAGACTCGGTCCTCTATTTTGCTGGCAGTAGATCGCATGAAGCGAAAGGCAGATACTAAGAGAAGAGAGCCGCCTCGGTATCTTCCGGGGACTAAAGTCTGGCTGTCCTCTCGGAACATTCGCTTGAAGGTACCCTCATACAAGTTCGCTCCCAGGTTCCTTGGTCCTTTCGAGATCCTGCAACAGATCAACCCTGTCTCCTATAAGCTGCGGCTGCCCCCTAACCTCAGAATCCCTAACTCCTTCCATGAGTCCCTCCTGAAGCCAGTGGTCCTGAACCGCTACAGCAAGACTTCTAGTTCCACAGTTGCTCCCAGCGGCCCTTCTGATGTATTCGAGGTAAAGGAGATCCTGGACTGCAAGTGGGTAGGAGGAAGTACTTTCTATTTGGTGGACTGGAAAGGGTTTGGTCCTGAGGAGAGGTCCTGGGAGCCAGAAGAGCACCTCAGTGCTCCTGCTCTTATTAAAAAGTTCCTCTCCCGCTCTGGTCCCAAGAAGAGGGGGCGTAATGGGGGGATACTGTAACGTCCATGGCTGCGGGCCGTCGAGTTTACTCACCCCCCGACGCCCGCAGCCATGGATCCGTGAGCGCTGGTCCCTGTCTCCTTCCTAGGAGATGCCAGCGCTCACTTCCGCTCCGTCCTGCTGTGTCCCGTAGGGTGCGCGCGCCAGCGCGTGCACAAATTGTTCGTCATCATCATCAACTGCCCTGATTTCCTGGTCTATAAGAAGGCCCCAGGCCTTCTGATCCTTGCCTGAGCATTGTTAGTCTATCCCAGTCTGTCTCGCAAATGGTCCCTTCGTTTTTCCCGTTCCAGCTGTTACCCATGCCCTGTTACCCGTTCCTGTATTCCGTATTGTTCTAGTTCCTGTGCCTACTTGCGTTGGAGTAGTGTCTTCTGCCACGTCCAGTGTCGTCTACCACGTCCAGTGTCTTCTGCCACGTCCAGTGTCTTCTGTCACATCCAGTGTCTACTGCCACGTCCAGTGTCTTCTGCTTCATCGGATACTGCCCGCCACGTCTGGCACGACCTGCCGTACCAGCCTCCATCTGTGCTGAAGCCACAGCCACCGTCCGGACTATTTCAGGTACCCAAGCGTTACTGTCTGCCATTGACTTTCGCATAGACTGTGACCTGGTCAGCTGCCTCCCGCTATGGCGGAGCGGCCTAGTGGATGCACATACCCTGTGTCCGTACAGTTTTGTTTAGTGTTTTATTGGTGTTTCAGTTTATAATGTGGGGGCATATGTAAGCTGGGCGGAGTACATCAGGGTATATGTAAGCTGGGTGGAGTACATCATGACATGATAGGATGATGTAATAATGGGGTAAATTAATAATAAAATTAATTTTCCATGGATAGTGATGAACGCTATGAATCCTTTCTGCACATTCTAATTTTTTGGGGGCAGGAGTCGCATTACTAAAGGGTGTCCGTGGTATTGTATAAAATATCCGCACTCCAGCATTGCCTAATCTTTGACTTCTTCATTAGTCTTATATGTAGCACAAGACCCCAAAATGTCATAGTTTCCACTGCACTTACAGAGTCTACCAGTGGGGCCTAGAAAATTAAGACGTGGGGTTTTAGGTGAAAAACTGCTGCACATATAAATTAGTTACATAGTTACATAGTTACATAGTTTGTACGGTTGAAAACAGACACATGTCCATCAAGTTCAACCAAGGGATGGGAAAGGGGAAGTAAAAAATTTCTACACATAGGAGCTAATATTTTTTTGTTCTAGGAATTTATCTAAGCCTTTTTTAAAGCCATCTACTGTCCCTGCTGTGACCAGCTCCTGCGGTGACTATTCCATAAATTCACTGTTCTCACATTAAAGAAGGCTTGTCGCCTCTGCAGGTTGAACCTTTCTTTTTCCAGACGGAGGGAGTGCCCCCTTGTTTTTTGAGGGGGTTTTACATGGAACAGGATTTCACCATATTTTTTGTATGTGCCATTCATATATTTATATAAGTTAATCATGTCCCCCCTTAGTCGTCTTTTTTCAAGGCTAAATAGGTTTAGTTCTTTTAATCTTTCCTCATAACTTAGATTCTTCATGCCCCTTATTAGCTTCGTTGCTCTTCTTTGTATTTTTTCCAACTCCAGGGCATCCTTTCTATGAACTGGAGCCCAGAACTGAACTGCATTTTCTAGATGAGGCCTCACTAATGCTTTGTAAAGTGGTAATATTACATCCCTGTCCCGTGAGTCCATGCCTCTTTTAATACACAACAATATCTTGCTGGCCTTGGAAGCAGCTGATTGACATTGCATGCTGTTATTTAGTTTATGATTTACAAGTACACCCAGATCCTTCTCAACAAGTGACTCCCCCATATCATGCATGTAGGTTGTTCGTACCCAGGTGCTTAACTTTACAGTGCAGTTCAGAAAGTAATTTATATTCACCATATCCTTTGCCCTGTACCATACTTTATAAGTATGTTTAAGGGAGCCACATGGGACAGTTGGCAAGAAAATGCAAAGTGGGCAAAACCATGATCTAAACTAACACTGTGCGTGAGGTCACTGATTATGGCAGACATGTCTAAACTTTAAGGTTTTGCCTCAACTTTTGAAAAAAGGGAATCAGATTAAGAATTGGATATTCTTCCAAACCATTGAAACACAAAATCTGTAAATAATTGAAGCTCAGACATCTAACCGGAATAATAAAAAAATCCTCAATATTTGCTTAAGCCAATGATTTTAGGTACCTCATTTTGCACAATGGCCTTTTGACAACTGACTACACAAGGTACCATATTTAATGTTAGCTAAAAGACCAACATTTATTTATTTATTTTTACGTCAGAGATTGTGCTTTTTTTTCATGAAAATGCTACCAAAAAAAAGTGCTTACTTGAATGGGGTCTATTACAAGATGTCTCCAAAAGGAGAAGGGCCCCCAGCATATTGCAAAACCCTCCAGACCAAAATGCCCTCATAGGGAGGGGACCAAAAGCCTCCCCTCACTAAATCTTAGGGAGAACCTGTCTGTTCTCCGACATTTGCATAGTCTGCCACCGACATCTGCTTGAGCTCAATAGTCTCATTAGAGGGTGCTGGGTGGCAAGTAACTGAAGATAGCCCCACACAGCCTCTAGACCTCCAAGCTCCACCCAAAAGGGCTCAGCACCCTGAAAAATCCTGTGACACAAAAACGTGGAAAGTGGACACACAAGTAAAACAAAAATAAATAAGGATGTGTGCTATGTCATGACAGCTTGGATATTCGACAGGAATTTATAAAAATTCCGGGATAGTTTTAGCCAGAAGGCCAGGCAAATAGAGGTGCTTGCAAATCTGCCTTCATTCAGTGGGTTTCCGTTCCACTATAATTTAGGGCACCCAAGGTTTAACACTTCTGCACCTTGGGATCTCAAGCTACTCTGATTTTGGCTTTAAACCATTAGCTATGTGTTACTTGCGAACTACTAGTGTGTACAATCCTGCACAATGGCCTTTTGATCACATGAAGAACAGATACTACAATTTAAGTTTTCGGTCATAAATCTTGCCAGTTGATCTTCGTGACTTTAGTGGGATCCTTTGGACCCACTAAGAAGTCTTGAAAAATAAAACTAGTCCAGTGAAGGCTTAACCCCTTTGGGATGAAGCCATTTTTTGCTTTCTAATTTTCATTTTTCACTTCCGCCTTCCAAGAGCCATAACTTTTTTACTTTTCCATCAATTGAGTAGTGTGAGGGCTTATTTTTTGCGGAAGGAGTTGTAGTTTCTATTGACATCATTTAAACTACCATAAAATTTACTGGGAAACTGAAAGATTATATATTTGTGGTGTGGATTTAGAAAACACTGGTTCCTCCATTGTTTTTTTGGGTTTTGTTTTTATGGCTTTTACCGTGCAGTAAAAATGGCAACTTAACATTATCCTACGGCTCAATATGTTTACAGTCTTTTAGATTTTACTACTTTTACAAAGAAAAAACGTTGTTAAAAACCTTTGTTGAAAACTGTTGCTTTTTCGTCGATTGAGTGGTTTCAGGGCTTATTTTTTGTGACAAGCTGTAGATTTTATTGGTACCATTTTATGGTACATACGTGTTAGAAGAATTTTTGTATCTATCAATGAGATTCAAGGAGTCACCCGAACAAATTGAAGTATTGCAGCCTTTTATTCTCGTTAACGAGGAGACAAAATGACATCAGATTAAGGGCTTATTCAGACGAACGGGATATACGTCCGTGCAACGCGCGTGAATTTCACGCGCGTCGCACGGACCTATATTAGTCTATGGGGCCGTGCAGACAGGTGCGTAATTTTTACGCTGCGTGAGTCCGCAGCGAAAAAGTCACGACATGTCCGTTCTTTGGGCGTTTTTCGCGCATCACTCACCCATTGAAGTCAATGGGTGCATGAAATTCACACATGCCACACGGAAGCACTTCCGTGGGACAAGCGTGATTCGCGCAACAGCTGTGACATCCAAACGGAGTGTCATAATGATGGCGGCTGCGCGAAAAGCACGCAGCCGCGCATCATACGGGGCTGACACACGGAGCTGTCAAGTGCCTTTTGCGTGCGCAAAACGCCACGTTTTTTGTGCGTGCAAAATGCACACGCTCGTGTGAATCCGACCTAAGTCATCTTTCAGCCTCTGTCTGCCTCTATCCTGAATGACAGAGTTTTCATACATATCCTGAAAATAACTTGTCTGGACTAGTTCTTGTTACATTTTGCTTCATTTAGTACAATTGACAACTAATTAGAAGTTAAACGTTTGTCTGGAAATTCTAATCTCCCTTTTTAGGAATTCAGCTACCCCCTCCTCATATATAATATCAGTTAGTTTAACAATAAAACATACTAGACATTTTGTTAGTCAAGGCTTTACAGATACAAAGTTTTAGTCTTCATTAGATAAAATAATCATAAATGTAAAACTTTTCTAACAATACGATCATTTGATCACTTGTTATAAAAAAATTTTGAGAGCTAAGGTGAACAAAAACAGCAATTTTGGTGCTTTCATTTTATATTTTACAGTGTTAACCGTGCCAGTTAAACACGGTTATATTGTAATAGATTAGACTTGTACGGAGGTGATGATACCAATTTAATTTATTTTCTTTATTTCTTACATTCATTTAGAGGAAAAATTTTATATTTTATTTTATATTTTTTCACTACTAAAACTTTATTAAACTTTTTTTTTTTACACATTTTATTGGTTCCCCTAGGGGACTTGAACCAACAATTGTAAGTAACCAGCAATTGTTATTTTTACAGGCTTCTGTTTACAGGCTTAATAGAGGCAGAGAGAAGAAAGACCTGGAGGCTTTCATTAGTCCCCTGGGCTGCCATGTCAACCATCGGCACCCTGCAATCACTTCACGAGAGGGCCACTCCCTCTTTCTTACGCCTTAGATGCTGCGGTCGCCATTGACCTCGTCATTTAGGGGGTTAAACTGCCAGGAAGTGCGGGGTCGCTGTTCCTCGCCGTTAGTCCCAAGTGTCATCTATACTACACCGCTGACACCCGCAGCATATGAAACAGGCTCAGTGCGTGATTCTGTTCCATACATCACTCCCGCACCAGGACATCCTGTTACATTTGGTGCGTGAAGGGGTTAAAGCCACTCAGGCCGTGAGACTTTGATTTCATATTTCTAAAGTATATTGCACTTGGTTTCTAAGGAAATCTCCAATGGTCAGAAGGAAAGCTGCATCACAAGCTGCAGAGACTCCTCAGCAAACTCTTGTTCAAGTAGCTAAAACTCCTCAGCAAACTTGGGCCAGGCTTTCTCAGCAACAGATCAGACAGAAGCGCAGAGACTCTTGCCCAAACCCATCCAGAAAGCAAGTTGATAGATCACATCATGTTGCTCAGTGTGATAATGAGTGTGCTTTCATGCCTGATGCAAATATTATCCAACCACGGCCTGTGACCAACACCAATTGGTTGTGAATTGCAAAAATGGAAATTCCATGCACTTTCTGTGGTGCTCTAAAGTTTCCCAAGGAGGCACCAGGTATGGCAAGGGACAGATTTTTGACTTGCCAACTCCTCCTGAGCCACTCAAGTCATTGCTTGCAGGCAAAAACCTTGAATCAAGATGTTATAACAACTGCTTTCACAATATTTTATTTGGATCACCTGAAGAGAAAGTGGGTCCGAGCCCTCATTTAACATACAAGGGCAGATATTCCATCACATTTGCCAGTAGAAAATCAAGAGCATGCATTGCTACAGATCTTCTTCATGGGTGATGATCAGGCAGAGGCTAATGCCCGCCATGAAAATTTCCAAGCTACCAAGTGGGAAACAATCCTTCAATTACAGAAGATGCTACATCAGCATAATACTTATATCAATCTGTTTAAAAAATGGCCTCAGACAATTATAAGGTTGTTATCAGGGCAAATAAGGCACCTCCTGACAAGCATCCAGGCAGATTTAATGTTCCAACCATTAATAAAGTTCCCATTGTTTTTCACATAGACAATTGTATGTTGCCTACTCCAGAGTTGGATCAGGTAAAAATCTTTATGTGTATGCTGCTGCCAATAAAACTGCCAATGTTGTTGATGTTGTTCATCAACAGGCTCTGTCAGAGTCTTATGACTCCATCTCCTACCAGTTTATCTGTTAGGTATTTAGGAGGTTAAAAATGAAATGAATAGTGTATAATCTACATATATTTTAGGTCTCATGCACATATAGTGTATTAACTTTGCCAGGAGCAATTTATGGAATAGAATGCTGTATTAAGGAAGTATTCCCCCCTAGAAGCATTGGCATGCAGAGGCATCATACGATGCACAAAATATCAAACTCGGCTCAGCTGCTTTAGTTTATTGGCGAGAAATACTAGCATCTTTGAGGTTCCATGAATTGTCTTTAATGTCAGAATGAACCATTGTGGAAGCAGTTTAAAAAAAACAAAAAAAATAAATAAACTGGACTACATTAAAAAATAATACAGAAGTAAAGTTTTCCTTTTATTGTAGCTCAGATAATTCTTACTGCAATACTTTTCGTTAGGTAGGACATTAAAAAAAATGCAATTAATTTGTGAAACATAAAAAATGTCTTTTGTAGTTTCAGACAATTGGAAAGAAACATTGCTGGCTTTTTGTAACAGTGTCCAGATTTGAAGTTCCATGAATATGCAGCGCTTCAATTATAACTTCATGAAAGAAAATATTATCAAATTAGATAGTTTGAGTCAATGCAATCTTTTAGCTTCAGAATTGGCTTTTAAAAGCACACACGGAGGATGAAAAATTAACTCTTTTAGACTTCCTTCACAATGTTTTTTTTCTTATAAAGACCATGAGGAAATGCCTGGAAAAAAACACCAAACCCTTCCTGCGATTAAAAAAAAGACGCTACTGAAACAAAAGACGCAAGCAAAAATGCAAAAAACGCCACAAAAATAAAACACACTGTTTGGAGTGCATTTAATGTTTCCATTTTGACTTCCAGCTAACATCTGGTCACTGTGTTCATCATTGGTAACTAGGTCCAGATTTACCTATAGGCAAAGTATGCCTATGCCTATAGGTGACATAAGGGGAGACCACGTGTTGAAGGAAAAATATACATACAAATACACAAAATAGTGTGCTCTCATTTATATGTTTTAAAGCACAGAACCATCTGCTTCCACATTTGGGTGAATGTAATACTTGATTTGTGAAATTGTCATGACATTACAAAATTAACGGATTATGATGGCGACAGAGCAGTAGAGATGTGTTTTTCAAGCATTTGTCTACTGCTGTAATAAGTATAGAGGCAATGAATAAAGGAAATAGGTCAGGGGTAATTAACATTTTTATTAGAAGGTGCCCAAATTCACAATATTTTTTCTGTGAAATTCTTTTAAAGTTCCAAAGTACCTATAAGGAAGGAACTACATCGAAATAAAAAAAATTAAAAAAAATTGCTAAATTGCAGTACATTGCCAATTGCAAAATTTCAACCCCTATTTTCTCAATTTTTTGTTTATTACATTTTACAATCATCCATTTCAAAAACAATAACAGGCATTTCCAATCATAGAAAATCATATAACATCACATAACAGATAAGTGAGTTAATGCATGGTCTTACATACGTATAAACAGGTCAACACACGAGCATAAATAAAGAGCTTAATCTTAATTAGCAATCAGGGTCAATATTAAGGATAATATCCAGCGCCCTGAGAAAACATTATTTATTCATATAACTACCATATCCAATCGGGTTTAGAAAGAAAATTGAGCTAAGGAAGCCAATTTTTTTTATATTTTTCAGAACGTCTTTGTGTCAGGAAACTCAGTCCCTCCATTCTGGAAATTTATAGTAGGGCTTTCTTCTTTACGCCAATAAAGGGAGATCATGGCTTTGGCTGCCAATACTAAATGTGACCATAGAGTTTGATAGGTTGGGGTGGGGAGTCTATTGAATAATTTAAAAACAAAAGTGGAGTAGATAGAGGAGGGGCATGGGGACATATAGTTTTCAATATCTGACCCATCTTAACCCAGAAGGGTTTAATCAAATCACAGTCCCACCAAATATGGGAATATGAGCCAACATAGTCATTACATTTATACAAAAGAGGGCTGCCTGCAAACAGCCAAACCCAATTTCCCAGCCACCACTGATGTGTAAAATAATGAACTTTATTAAGCTACGTGTAGCTAGACAGACCACATGAATAAATTTAAAATTCTCACTAGCCGAGAGACGGACATAGGCATATGTTATCTGATTTAACAGACAAATGTAGTTTCTGACGTAGGAGTATTGGTATCTTCCCTAGTCAATTGGATTTGTTAAAGTAACTAGTAAGCAGCAATAGGTCCGATCAGCGGCAGTGTATTAAAATATTAGCAGCCCCCCCGACATGTTTCGCTACTACGTAGCGTCCTCAGGGGTACACGGGTACATTAGCCCCGTGTACCCCTGAGGACGCTACGTAGTAGCGAAACATGTCGGGGGGGCTGCTAATATTTTAATACACTGCCGCTGATCGGACCTATTGCTGCTTACTAGTTACTTTAACAAATCCAATTGACTAGGGAAGATACCAATACTCCTACGTCAGAAACTACATTTGTCTGTTAAATCAGATAACATATGCCTATGTCCGTCTCTCGGCTAGTGAGAATTTTAAATTTATTCATGTGGTCTGTCTAGCTACACGTAGCTTAATAAAGTTCATTATTTTACACATCAGTGGTGGCTGGGAAATTGGGTTTGGCTGTTTGCAGGCAGCCCTCTTTTGTATAAATGTATATTGTGCCCGCCAGCCACTAGGGGTCACACTCTTGTCTGTTCTAACATAGTCATTACATCTCCAACACACCAAGGAAATTGTACTATCAATTTTATGGAGAAGTTCCGGGATTTTGTACCATCTACGGATTAGCTTATAACTAGTTTCTTGCAAGTCTATACACCTAGAAGGTCCGCAGCTAAGTCTATAGATTTGTTGCATCTCCGAAGAATTTAATTTTATGTTCAATTCCTTATTCCAAGAAGCAAAGTAGGGCAATTAGGTGTCTGCATCCAGAGTAAGGAATTGGTTTTGCTGATGACAGTAGGGATTTAAACCACGTCAGTGGTCTATCAATGGGACCCAATTTCAGTAAGAAATTATAATTGTATATCAATTGCATATAATGTAGTGGGTTCAGATGGACTTGAGGGAACATCAATTGTAGTTGAGCTAATGAGGGTAGTTTGCTATTTTGTAATATGTCCCCTAGAATGGTCTCCTTCAGTTCTATATGCAGTGAAAGTTAGGAATTACCAGAAATGTCACTCAAACCTATCAGATCACTCAGCCTGGATAACGGTGATCGAGTTGGACAAATGTATTTTTCTCTAGCTAATTTTTTCTACACCTCAATTGGTGCTTCTGTTAGTAGATTAGTGTAAGGAACTTTAGGACAGGACGTTGCAGCACAATTCAGTGTTTGAGTCAGAGGTGTATCACTCATCTCATCTTCCACAGGCATGTATAGTTTAGAACGGGAGTTTGTATACCAGTCTAAAATTCTATTGAATTGTATAGCTTGGTAGTATACTCTCGTCTCTGTAAAAGTACCCCACCCAGGGACTTTGGGCAAGTCAATGTACTATACGCCAGTCTATGGGGTTAAGTGATTTCAGATTCTGGGAGCTTAGAAGGAGGTTTCTTCTATTTGTTCACGGTCTGCACTCACTTGTAAAAATAACTTTATTTTTAGTATTACAATTTTAGCATTAAAGCTTAACTTATTAATAACCAAGTGCTTCATGATTAGCAATGCTGTCCAGTATGTGTCTTGTGCAACGTATGCTTAGCAGTCTGAGGGTACATACTATTGTGCAAGATGCGTGCATTTTCACATTTGGAAGCCGAGATCCGGGATCTAGGTGAGCAACATGAAACACTGAGATCCATTGATAACACGGAAAGCAGTTTGCTGCTTACGGAGCAGGCATTCGCTGAAGCAGATGTGGGGGAGAATTGTAGCTTGGAAGTGCAGGAAAATATGGCAGCTAGTTAGTTGGAGTAGAGGCGAGAGTTTCAGGGAGGCTAGTCCTGATCTAGCACATTTCAACAAGTTTGCTGAAATGGTGACTGAGAGGGATGTTAGTTCAAGGGTAGCAATATTGCAGCAAGTCACTTCCTTGGACAGCCAGGGAATGTCTGCTTGAGTAAGGGGAGGGAATAGGAGTGCAAATCAGGCCAGAGAGGTGCTAGTAGTGGGGGAATATATTAAAAAGTTGTTTCTTTGGCGCTCAAGTTTGACATATATTGCGGAACGGATTGATAGATTAATGGAAAGTGTTGGTGAGTACCCAGTGGTCATGGTGCACATTGGAAACAATTAATAAGTAAGAGGTAGGCTAAAGGTCCATAAAAATTATTTTAAGGGGTTAGACCGTAAGCTTAGAGGAAGGTAGAAAAAACACAAAGCGCACAATAGTGCATGACACTGTGATAGTACACGTGTGAACAAGGTGTTAAATAATGCTCACCTGGTGCAGTTATGCTGGGAGCATAACATCCAGTGTAGTAGATTCCAGATAGGTAGCCTCCACGATGTATTAGTGGCAGGATCCAATTGCAGCATAGAACCCGATTTGAGAACTTGGAAGCAAAGTCTCAATAATGAATGGAGGAATGAAAACAAAAAAGCAAAAAATGGGCGTTTTCCATGCGCTACTGATCAGTATGGTTACCCATACACGTAAAACCAAATTCCTCAAAGGTACCAATGTGGTCGGTAATATAAGGATTTTATTGGTACAATGGTAAATATAAAACACAACTGTTTAACAGTGAACAGTTTCGAAACCAAACCGGTTTCTTCCTCAGGTAGTATATAAATAGATGGGTGGGGTGCCAGTTAAATAACCTAGTGAAAGGTCAGTTAAAGGCAAGAACTACCGGGTCGGTTCAGAGATAAAAGACCAACCCAAATTACATAACGTACATATAATCACAACTGATAAAACAAAGATAAAAAATATATATATATATATATATATATATATGAATGAAACATATATGTATATATATGTCCAATGAAAGACAATTATTTCCTATACATTATAGTTGGAAGTTGTCTAGTTGGTAAAGACATACTATATTAACCTAATTGAACGCATATATATACACAAAATATATACAAAATTCCACACATATATGATTACATTGTCTAAAAATATAATTTAATAGTATATTAAAAACGAAATATTAAAAGGAAAATATGTTATATTAAAAAATATTTTTAAAATATATTTATTAAAAAAGAGGGAAAAAGTTAAAAAATGCACTACCATTTCATTCTATTTTTCAATTTTGCTATATAGATTCGTAAATGTTCAGCCAAAACCATTTTTATACAAGTTCTATGTGTGTACATATGTATATATACCTTTTTATATATATGTTCTTTGCATAATTATACTGTTTTCATGGAAATGATAATAATGTCAATTTTATCATTATACTGATCTTGATGTTACTTTCAGAAGATCGAATTTTGTGGTTTTTATTATTAAAATGAAAAAGGAAAAACAAGTTTTTTCTTTCCAGTACGATCTTTGCCAGTTCTTAAAGAATTTCCTATATATATTTATTTATAACGAAATTCTTATTTGTTTGCATATAAAGGGACTCATCCAGAGCGGGTTCGTTTCATTAAATTATGATCTCTGTGATTTCATTTAAACCTTCAGGTTTTAGGGTCTTTAATTTATATATCCAATAGATTTCCCTCTTGCACAGTAAATCGTATCTATCCGCTCGGCTTTCATTTATCTGTTCAATCGGTGTAATATTAAAACATCTAAAATCATTGTTATGAAACAGAGTACAGTGTTTAGAGATACTGTGCAAAAGGAATTTTTTCTTGCAGTTGGAACGATGTTTATTTAGTCGACAGTGTAGAAATTGAATGGTTCTTCCCACATATTGGAGACCGCAAATACAGTCAATAAGGTATATAACATAGTTGGACTGGCAATTTAACTGCATTTCAATTTGAAACTCATTTTTTGTTTGGTTTGATCTAAAAATGTCTGTGGTACGTATACTAGAACAGCATAAACAGTTCTTTTTTTTTACATTTAGAACTACCCTTTGTGTGTGAATTTGGGCACATGGTATTTTGTTGTTGCGTCTGTTGTCTTCCAGGAAAATTAATCCTACTCTGTGCTAAAATATTTTTAAAATATAACTACTCACCGCAAGTAATCTTCCTACCCATCCACAAATGGATGCTGGGATTGTAGAATTTAATACTGAGGAATCACAAAAAATTAATGATCTTTTTAATGAGTTAGAAGATACATCTAGAATTGAAATGCAGCATCATATCGATGTAATGTTTTTATCCATTTACCTTAACTCCTTAATGACCGGGCATGTTTGTACCTTAATGACCAAGCCAGATTTCTCAAATCTGGTATGTCTGACTTTATCAGAGAATAACTCTGTGAAAGTTTTGAATATGCAAGTAATTCTGACATTGTTTTTTCGTCACATGTTGTACTTTATTTTAGTGGTAAAACTAGACTGATACGATTTGCGGAAATTAATTAAAAAATAGAGAAATTGAAGAAATTTTGTAAAAATTATAATTTTTCCCTATTTTTAACTGCAATATGTCACATATGTACATACATACTGCACAATTTTTTTAATTAAATATATATTTCCATCTCTTTACTCTATTTTGGCAGCACTTTTGAAAAAAAAATTTTTTTTTTGAGCAATTTGGAAGACTTACAAGTTTAGTAATCATTTTATACATTTTGAAGTACATTTTGTTTTCCTGCACCAAACCAGGTTTTCAGAGGCTCATAGGTGTCAGAATGGTGGAAACCCCCACAAGTGACCCCATTTTGAAAACTACACCCCTTAAGGTATTTATTAAGGGGTGTTGTAAGTATTTTGACCCCACAGTTTTTTTGTAAGAATTCATGCAAAGCAGGCGTAAAAAAATATAATTTCACTTTTTTCATAAAAGTATCACTTTGAAGACCGATTTCTGTGTAAAGTGACCATGAGAATGAAGAAACACACCCCAAAATATATCACCCTGTTTCCCCTGTTTTCAAAAATGCCCCCATTGTGACCCTAATGCATTGCTTGGACACACGACAGGGCCCGAAAGGGAGGGAGCACCCGGAGGCTTTCAGGACTCATATTTTGCTTGAAAATGTTTTAGGCCCTACTGTATATTTGGAGAGGTTTTGAGCTGCCAGAACGATAGAAACTCCCCATAAACGACCCCATTTAGAAAACTAGACCCTTTAAGGTATTTATCTAGGGGTGTAGTGCGTACTTTGACCCCACAGTTTTTTGCTAAATTTAATGCATAACAGGTGAAAAAAAAAATTATTTCACTTTTTTCATAAAAGTATCACTTTGAAGACCGATTTCTTTGTAAAGCGAACATGAGAATGAAGAAACACACCCCAAAATCTATCACCCTCTTTCTCCTGTTTTCAAAAATACCCACATTGTGGCCCTAATGCGTTGTTTGGACACACGGCAGGGCCCCAAAGGAAGGGAGCACCCGGAGGCTTTCAGGACTCCTATTTTGCTTGAAAATGTTTTAGGCCCCACTGTACATTTGGAGAAGCTTTGAGCTGCCAGAACGATAGAAACTGCCCATAAACTACCCCATTTCGAAAACTAGACCCCTTAAGGTATTTATCTAGGGGTATAGTTAGCATTTTGACCACACAGGTTTTTCGCTAAATATATTGGAATTAGTCTGTAAAAATTAAAATGTACTTTTTTTCTGAAGCAACATAGAAATTTTTATTATTTACAAGGAATAACGAAGAAAATGCACCCCAACATTTGTAAAACAATGTCTCCCGATTACGACAATACCCCATATGTGGTAATAAACTGCTGTTTGGACCCACAGCAGGGCTCAGAAGGGAAGGAGCTCCATTTGGATTTATGATTTTGCTGGAATGGTTTTCGGTGCCATGTCGCATTTGCAATGCACTGGAGGGACCAAAACAGTGGAAACCCCCCCAAAAGTGACCCCATTTCTGAAAAACCTTCAAGGAATTTTTCTAGGGGTATAGTGAGCATTTACACCCCACGGGTCTTTTGCAGAGTTTATTAGAATTAGGGCGCGAAAATTAATATCAAAATTTTTTCCACTAAAATGTTGCATTTTCTCATTTTCACAAGGGATAAAGGAGGAAAAAAACAACCATTTTTTATAAAGCAATTTCTCCCGAGTGCAGAAATACCGCACATGGGGTCATACGTTTTTTCATTAGAAATGAATTAACCCTTTCAGGACTGATCCATTTTTTGCTTTCATATTTTAGATTTTCACTCCCCGCTTTCCAAGAGCCATAACTTTTTTATTTTTCCATCAATAGAGTGTTGTGAGGACTTATTTCTTGCGGGAGGAGCTGCAGTTTTTATTGGTACCATTTTTTGGTACATAAAAAGTGATTCAAAAGTTGTATTACAATTATAATGTGTCAATTATTATATTTTTTTAAGGTGTGCACTGTGCAAATTAAATAATCGTATATTGTAATAGTTCGGACTTTTACGGACGTAGCGATAACAATTTTGTTAATTTTTTTACATTACTTTAGAAGAAAAATGCGAAAAGGTGTTTTGTTTTTTTAACTTTAAAAAAAAATAATTCTCACTACTAATAACTATAATTCTTCTACACATTTTATTAATCAATCCCCTTAGGGGACTTGATCCAGCGATCATTGGATCACTGGTACAATACACTGCAATACTAATGTATTGCAGTATATTGTTATTCTTACAGGCTCCTGTAACAGAGCGATCGCTGCTCCTGTCCGTTAGTACCGAGGGGGCCTGCTGTAATACACAGCCGACACCCGCAGCGTATGGAGCGGGCTCAGCACGTGAGCCGGCTCCATACATCAACCGCCGCACCATGACGGGCAATTAAGTCATAGTGCGCAAAGGGGTTAGTGCACAGCGGATGGTTCAAAGTGAAAATTGCAATTTTCCACTGATATGCCATTTTAGTGCATAATATGTTGTGCCCAGTTTGTGCCACAGAAGACAAATACCTCATAAAACGTTAAGCGGGTTCTCTCGGGTATGGCGACGCCGTATGTGTGGGCGCAAATTGTTGATTGGGCACGCTGCAGGGCTCAGAAGGGAGGGACGCCATTTTGCTTTTGGAACGCAGATTTTGCTTGGTAGTTTTTCTGTTTTGGGTTTCGCTGGTATTTTAGTTTATAATGTGGGGGGCATATGTAATCTGTGCGGGGTACATCAGGGTATATGTAATCTGTGCGGGGTACATAAGGGCATAATAAGAGGGTATAATAATGGGGTAAATAAATAATATTTCATAGATATGTGGCCGGTGTCGCACTTATAAATGGTGCCCGATCTTATCCACTCTTGGACACTCTGCACATTTTGCATCGCCATATTCTGAAAGCCAGAACTTTTTTATTTTTTCTCCACCGGAGCCGTGTGGGGGCTTAATTTGTTGCGGGACAATCTGTAGTTTTCATTGGTACCATTTTGGGGTACATGCGATTTTTTTTTTTTTATCACTTTTTGTTCAATTTTTTTGCAATCCTGAGCAAAAAACAGGAATTCTGACACTGTTTTTTAGGTTTTCTTTTTGCGGCGCTCACCGTACGCTATAAATTAAATTTTTGCTTTATTCTGCGGGTCGGTACGATTACGGCGATACCATATGTTTATAGGTTTGGTCCTTTTTTTTAGCGTTTGCACAATAAAATTACTTATTTATAAACAAAAAAAATTTCTGTGTCACCATATTCTGAGAGCCATAATTTTTTTATTTTTTAGTCAAAAAAGCTGTGTAAGGGCTTGTTTTTTGCGGGACAGATAGAAGTTTTTATTGGTACTATTTTTGGGAACATGCGACTTTTTGATCACTTTTTATTCTTTATTTTGGGAGGGGTGGTGACCAAAAAAATTGTGATTCTGTAGTCGTTTTTTATTGATTTTTTTTGGGGTGTTCATCGTGCGGGGAAAGTAACATTACAGTTTTATAGTTGGGGTCGTTACGAACGCGGTGATACAAAATATGTGTACTTTTTTAACGTGTTCATTTTTTTTCTATAATAAAAGTCTTATTATAGGAAAAAAAGCATTTTGTGTTTATAGAACTTATAACTTTTATTTTTACACTTTTTTTAAAACATTTTTATTACTTTTTTTTACTTTTTTTACTTGGGGACACTTAGTCTTGCAGCTTTGATCGCTGCTAGAGTACATTACACTACACACGTAGTGTAATGTACTCTACTGTCATTGTGACGTGACTGTCACACTGACAGGAAGCAGAGGAGGAACGGCCGGAGGCTGTTCCTCCGAGGCTTCCGTACATGGCAACCAGGAGGTCATTATCTGACCTCCGATTGCTGTGACAAGCATCGGTAGCCCCCACGATCACTTCGTGGGGGCTGCCGATGTCCTTCAAACCACTTAAATGCGGCGACGGCAATCCGTCGCCGCACTTAAGGGGTTAACTGCCGAAAGCAGCGGCGATGGTCCGCTGTCCGGCGAGACTGATGTCTCAGCTGTCTAGGACAGCTGTCATCGCGCGTCTGTCACTCTGTGTTTACACAGAGTGACAGTTTGAAATGCGGACGAAAATGCACGTCCTGGTGCGGGAACTAGCAGCCGACCAGGACGTGCATTTTCGTCCTTGGTCGTGAAAGGGTTAAAGAAAAAATCACGCCCAGAGGGCTCAGAATGCCCTTTTCCTCTACATTTAAGGATGATATTATTTTTACCACCAATTGGGAAGAGTTTATGGAAGAATGTACAAAAGGAATGATTAATAGACTTTTGTCCAAAAGGAATATGTTATGTGTTAAATTAGCTAGAAGCATCGAAATTATTATAGATCAACTAAAAATTTATTCCAAACATACAGATTTTCATCACATCAATCACAATATTAACAATAGAATTTTCAAAGCCGAGCAGGAATTAATTGAGAAAAAAGCCAACAAACTTAATAGAGATAGAATAGACTATCAAACCAATCAAATTAGATCCTGGACAAAACATCCCTTTCACCATGCTCGTCCCGAACGAACACACACAATCAATAAAATACCTCGACCTGCCACCAATTCTCCTCAATTAGACCCCAAAAAAATTGAATTAGAAAGAAGATTTGAGATGAGCCAATCTCGTAGAATGTTTTTGAACAGTAAATTTAGTAAAGTTAATTATAAAAACACACCCAATTCTAAAAACACACCCAATTATAAAACTCGACCTGTGGACAGAAACTTAAATTTAAATTCTGTTAACCTCACACCCTCTGAACCTGTGGAAGTTCAGAAATCACCTATAGCGAACGTATTAATTGATATGTCTATATTAACAGTTCATAATTCACCCGACAATTCCCCAACCAGAATTCAATTGGAATCCTCTTTATCTCACCCACCTAGCATAATATCATCCCCCCCCCCCCCCAGTCGGCATTGTTAAGTTTTACTGACTGTTCTCCTCCCATGGGAACTAATACCATTGATAATACCAGAGCTGGGTCAAATATGTCTGTTACATTTCTAGCTTCTGTATTCCCAACCCAACTAGAAGAACCTATACCCTCCAGCTCTCAATCCTCTCTTTTTTTAGATCCAATCCCATTGTCCAACCCACAAAATCTAACAATCACTCATTTTTTTCATCCCAAAAAAAGAAAGTACGATATCGAGGAACCAGAGGAGGCAAAAAGAAAAAAAGAATAACTTTGTCCCCTATAAAATCAACCTCTATATTTAATCTTTCCAACTACATTTTAGATAATTCGGAAACATCACTTCTAAATAAAGGCTTAGCATTTTGTCCCACGGCCAGTACAAATGGTTTTGATCTATTCTTAGATTTACATAGATTTACGAGAAAACTAACACTACACAGACATTTTCAAATTACAGCTACAAAAAAGAATCCCACTGATCCTGACATTGTGGAAAACACAAACACAATGTTAGATACGGAAATATCGGATATATTTAGGCATACAGAACTAAAACCGGTATCTAAGTTTTATCCTGTGGGAAACCAAGGAAACTTTATCAACACTTTTCATCATCTAGTCCTCAAAGATCTAGAGGAGCTAGATTCATACAAAATTCGTGGAAAAAATAATCTTACCTATAAAGAGAAAACAGCACTAAAAAACCTAAAAAACAATAATCAAATTGTTATCAGATCAGCAGATAAGGGAGGGGGGACAGTAATTCAAAATATTACAGATTATCATGACGAAGCACGAAGAATCTTATCAGATGAGAATTACTATAGGAATCTTACAGTTAACCCATTACTGACAATCATTGAAGACCTTAAAACCATGGTTAATCAAGCTTTTTCTAATAATATTCTGAATAAAAAAGAAAAAAATTACTTGATTCCGGAGAATATCAATATGCCTTTTTATTATCACCTCCCAAAAAGACATAAAAACCTAATTAATCCCCCAGGGAGACCAATTATATCGGGTATGCAATCTCCCACTTGTCACCTTTCACACTACTTAGATGTATTCTTACAAAAATATGTGTTAGAATTCCCAAGTTTTTTAAAAGACTCTACGCAATTAATTGGGGATCTCAATAAAGTTCCAATGAGAGAAAACTTATTATTTATTACCTTGGATGTGACCGCACTCTATAGTAATATCGAACACACATTAGGTCTGGAAAAATTGAAAACAAGACTGGAGAGGGATACTGAATTATTACCTATACAAACTAACTTTCTTTGCAATAGCATGGAATTTATCCTAAAGAATAATGTTTTTTCATTTGATCAGAAATTGTACCATCAAGTAAGAGGCACAGCAATGGGGACACGGGTAGCTCCTAGTTATGCGAACATCTTCATGGGAATGTTTGAGGAAGAATATATCTGGCAACATCCATGGGCAAACAGTAATATTTTATTATTTAGAAGATTCATTGATGATCTGTTCCTAGTCTGGGAAGGTGATTTTATTACAGCGACAGAGTTCTGTCAGACATTAAATAATAACACCTGGGGGATGAATTTCACTTTCAACATACAACCAATTGAAATCGATTTTTTGGATTTAACAATAGTCAAGACCACGAGTAAAATTATTACCCGTACACATTTCAAAAAAGTTGATAGCAATAGCTATTTGGACTACAAGAGTAGTCACTATCATAAGTGGCTAAAAAACATCCCATATAGTCAGTATAAAAGAATTAGGAAAAACTGTACACTGAATAAAGATTTTAATGATCAAAGCCGTATTTTATTAGGGAGATTTAAAGAGAAAAATTATCCAAAAAAACTCCTCTCTGATGCATACAAAAAAACAGTGATTTTAAGCCAAAAGGATTGTCTACCCACTAAGGACATACTATCAAATGGTATCGAATTGAGTGATACAACAGACATAAAAAAAGAGAAGGATGAACAACCAACAAAAAAAATTTTCTCCTTCAATTTTATTACTAAATATAATGCTGCACATAAAAATATAAAAAACATCATGAATAAACATTGGCACATTTTACAGATTGATCCTTTTTTAAAAAAATAGCTTACCTACGAAACCTATGATAACTTTTAAGAGAGCTAGAACTATGAAAAATATTTTAGCACCGAGTAGGATTAATTTTCCTGGAAGACAACAGACGCAACAACAAAATACCATGTGCCCAAATTCACACACAAAGGGTAGTTCTAAATGTAAAAAAAAGAACTGTTTATGCTGTTCTAGTATACGTACCACAGACATTTTTAGATCAAACCAAACAAAAAATGAGTTTCAAATTGAAATGCAGTTAAATTGCCAGTCCAACTATGTTATATACCTTATTGACTGTATTTGCGGTCTCCAATATGTGGGAAGAACCATTCAATTTCTACACTGTCGACTAAATAAACATCGTTCCAACTGCAAGAAAAAATTCCTTTTGCACAGTATCTCTAAACACTGTACTCTGTTTCATAACAATGATTTTAGATGTTTTAATATTACACCGATTGAACAGATAAATGAAAGCCGAGCGGATAGATACGATTTACTGTGCAAGAGGGAAATCTATTGGATATATAAATTAAAGACCCTAAAACCTGAAGGTTTAAATGAAATCACAGAGATCATAATTTAATGAAACAAACCCGCTCTGGATGAGTCCCTTTATATGCAAACAAATAAGAATTTCGTTATAAATAAATATATATAGGAAATTCTTTAAGAACTGGCAAAGATCGTACTGGAAAGAAAAAACTTGTTTTTCCTTTTTCATTTTAATAATAAAAACCACAAAATTCGATCTTCTGAAAGTAACATCAAGATCAGTATAATGATAAAATTGACATTATTATCATTTCCATGAAAACAGTATAATTATGCAAAGAACATATATATAAAAAGGTATATATACATATGTACACACATAGAACTTGTATAAAAATGATTTTGGCTGAACATTTACGAATCTATATAGCAAAATTGAAAAATAGAATGAAATGGTAGTGCATTTTTTAACTTTTTCCCTCTTTTTTAATAAATATATTTTAAAAATATTTTTTAATATAACATATTTTCCTTTTAATATTTCGTTTTTAATATACTATTAAATTATATTTTTAGACAATGTAATCATATATGTGTAGAATTTTGTATATATTTTGTGTATATATATGTGTTCAATTACGTTAATATAGTATGTCTTTACCAACTAGGCAACTTCCAACTATAATGTATAGGAAATAATTGTCTTTCATTGGACATATATATACATATATGTTTCATTCATATATATATATATATATTTTTTATCTTTGTTTTATCAGTTGTGATTATATGTACGTTATGTAATTTGGGTTGGTCTTTTATCTCTGAACCGATGCGGTAGTTCTTGCCTTTAACTGACCTTTCACTAGGTTATTTAACTGGCACCCCACCCATCTATTTATATACTACCTGAGGAAGAAACCGGTTCGGTTTCGAAACTGTTCACTGTTAAACAGTTGTGTTTTATATTTACCATTGTACCAATAAAATCCTTATATTACCGACCACATTGGTACCTTTGAGGAATTTGGTTTTACGTGTATGGGTAACCATACTGATCAGTAGCGCATGGAAAACGCCCGTTTTTTGCTTTTTTGCTTTCATTCCTCCAGACCGTAAGCTTAGGGCAAGGATTTCAAATGAAGAATTTTGTAAAAAATATTGGGTTATTGGAGACTGGACCAACCTCTCTGTCCACTACAGGGTCTTTAGTAGGAATGGGCTATGCCTGAATGGGGAGGAGAAGATAGGCGGTAAGAGGAGTGTTTTAAACAATGGATGAAGGGGGAACCCCACACATGTAGAGGACAAGATAGTGTAGATAGGGAAATGGGACTTATTAATGAAACTGGGAGTGGAACGGAGGGAGATATAAGAATATGCAAAACAAATAAATACATACCAAAAGCCTTTAAATTGCATGCTGACCAATGTTTGAAGCCTGACAAATAAAATTGATCAATTGGAATTTATAATGTTAGAGGAAATATGACAGTGGGAATAATGAGGACATGGCTGGAGGGTTACAGTTTGTTCAGAAAGGATTGTAAAAAACGGAAGGGGGTTTGCCATCATGTAAAGTCCTGTCTAAAGTCTACACTACTTGTCTCTTATCGCAACATATTCTGAGATGTCTGGTGCAAGATGTCCAGCTTTGAAAAAAAAACATAATTTTCTGATACTCTGTAACTAGATGTCTATGCTATATGTGTCTGTGTGGCCATCCAGTGGTTGTGATGTGAATTGCAGCCTATCAGGGGTTTTCCTAGAATGTTGCGATATTGTATTGAATTGGTTTTATGAGAGATTGGAGTCCTTAACAAAAATAACCCATGTAGATTGCGCCACCTTAGCTCCCTCTAGGAGCGGAATCCCCAGCCAGCACTCACCTCCTAGAGGGAGCCCCCGACGTCTCAAAATCTCCGCTGTAAATAGTACCACCCCCGCTTAGTAAGCACCCCCCCTGCTGTAGATAGCACCAAACCCCCCTTCTCCCTGTACATAGCACCACCTAAACTCCCACTTTGAGTGGAATCTCCGGTGTCTGATCGCTCTGTGCCAGGAATTCTGCTACTAGAGAGAGCCCCTGACATCACTGTCCACCGTCAGAGGCTCTCTCTAGGAGTGCAATCCCTGGCCGACATTCTGACCGGGGATTCCGATACTGGGGAAGCCCCTAGCATCACTATCCATATGTGGACAGTAACGCCAGGGGCTACTCCTGGAGCGGAAACCCCAGCGCTGCCGATGCACAGGCAGGGGATTCCGCTTTTAGAGTTAGCCCCTGATGTCACTGTCCATATATGGAAAGACACATCAGGAGCTACCTCTAGGAGCAAAATCCTTGGCCAGAGGGATTCCACTTCTACAGGGAGCTAAAGTGGTGCTATCTACATGAAGGGGTGGCATTTACGTGGTGGCGGTGTGCTGTCTACAGGGGGAGTGGTGCTATATGCAGGGGGATGTTGCTATCTACAGGGGGTGGCGCTATCTAGAGGGGGGATGGTGCCATCTGCAGGGGGTGGCACTATCTACAGGGTATGTGGTGCTGCCTACAAGGAGGTGCTATATACAGGGGGTGTGGCACTATCTACATGGGCACTGTGGCATTTAATGGGAACTGCCTTTACTGGACACTGTGGCGCTATATACATGGGCACTGTTTGTGGCACTATGTGGGCACTATCTACAGTGGTAACTGTGCCACTATGTGGGCTCTGTGGCACTTTTTACAGTGGGCACTATGTATGTGGGCACTGGCACTACCTACAGTGGGCAATGTGGCACTATCTACAGGGGTATTGCATCACTAGTTACATGTGGTGTTTTCAGGTGGCTGTGACAAAAAAAAACCCTAACAAATAAAATTCATCTAGTTTTTTTTCTAACATCCATGAAAAACAGATGGCAAATAGCGGTAAAAGTCAGACGGCTGGGAAATGGATTCAAATTTTAAGACACACTGATGCAAAACAGCCATGAAAAACTGACGGTTGACCTGTTGTTAACTGCCCTATTTTCACGTAGTGTGAATATAGCCTTATAGCCCTCTTTACTCTCCGCTCACAGGGATCCAGGGTGACGGAGAGTGAAGACGACTAATTGTTTCGGAGCTGTACAGTGTATATAGATATATACTGTATATGACCCATGGTCATGAAAGGGTTAACCAACATACCAGACAGAATAACAAAGGTGCAGGCTAGTTAGCACTTAGTAAATAGTGACCATAGTTTAATAAAGTTCCACTTATCTTTTAATGGAATGTATTGTCGAGGAGTCACAAAAAACACTCAACTTCAGGAAGTTGAAGTTTGATCAGATTAGAGCTGCCCATTGACTGGGATAATGTCCTAAAAAGGAAGAGTACTGATACAAATGGGATATTTTTTTAAAGTATAAACCTTATGGGAATAAAAGGGTTTACAAACATGAGAAAACTAATGTGGATAAATGAAAATGTAAAAGGGGCAATAAATAACAAAAATAAAGCAACAAGAAGGCAGTAAAGAAGTAACAGGAAGCTATAAGTAAAACAATAAATAATGTAAAAAGCAGATAAGGTCAGCAAAGCAGTAAAATTAGCCCTAACCCTAAGTGGAAAATGAGATTTAACAATGATAAATGTAAGGTTGTGCACTTGGAAAGGGAAAATACATGTCAGCATTACATACTAAATTAGACAACACTGACAAAGAAAGGACTTTTGTATTTGACCGTAAACTGTAGCAACCAGTGTCAGACAGATGCTGCCAAAGCAAATAAGATCATGGGGCCATCAAAAGGTACATAGATGCACAGGACTAGGACATAGTGCTACCACTATAAATCAGTATATTCAGACTGCACATAGAATATTTTGTACAGTGCTGAGCACCAGTGCACAAGAATTTGTATAGTAGTGCCCGAGCAGGTTTAGAGGTTTGCAACTTATGTAATAAATGGGTGGACAACAGTACACAGAAAGATTATTAAAAAATGTTTTTAGTAAACAAAAAAGGTGGCTGTGGGGTCACCAATTAATTATGTATAAATAAATTAAAGGTTAATCAAGAGATCTCTCTCATGACCTATTTATAACCAGGACTGTGATAACAAGCTGATATCTTCTTAGACTAAAGGAAAGAAGGCTTCTACACCGATTTAGAAGGGGATTATTTACTGTAAAACCAGTGAGATATTGGAACTCTGCCAGAGGAAGTTGTCATGGTGAGTTCACAAAAGAGTTCAAAAGGGACCTGTATGCCTCTCTTGAGGGCAATATTATAACAAATTATCTGTATTTGATTACTGTAGATAGCCTGTTGATCCAGGAATTTATTCTGATTGCCATAGTTGGAGTCGGGAAGGAATTTTTACCCTAAAACGAGGAAAATTGGCTTTTGCCTCAGAGGTTTTGCCTTCCTCTGAATCAACATTTCAGGCTGAACAGGATGGAATTATGTATTTTTTAGCCTAAAAAACGATGTTACTATGTAATCACTGTGTGTGGGGGTGGGGAAGCAGTGATTTTCCATAAAAATACAGAAATAAAGCATGGACAACTATATGTTCTAATACTTCAATCCACTCTAAATTCTATCTACTATTTATCTACCCAGGCTACCAGCTGCTCCAGATCTTTCTATAATATATCACTATCTTGGAGAGTTTTAAGTTCTCATTAACAAAACTCCTAAGCCACTATCACTACATTTATATATTATATAATCCAGTAAAGGTGTATATCTTAAGTTTTTTTTTTTATCAAGCTGTTTGATAGTGGCGTCGCTAACACTGGGCATTCGGGTCCAAAGCCCCATATTTTTGGCTCGGGCGACTGCAGCATTCAATTAAATATTATGGCTATCAGCTTCCTGCTCCGCCATTCAGTAGGCTACAGGCCACATTAGTCCTGCAGCTTGTAACACGCTGGCACAAAGGCCCTGTGCAGGGCAGCATGATGACTTTACTGCATCACACCAGCCTACACAAGTGTCCCATTTCAGCATCTCATAGGCTGCAGTACTGAGGAGGCTGTGACACTCTTACATAGACACTGTTTGTCTCTGATATTTGAATAACTTATGGTGGTATTTTGTACATTGTGTTGCATTACAGCACTGCATTCAGTCACTATATGGTTTACCATAAGATTTTTTTATTTGCTTATGTGCACTGTGTGGCACTATCTACAGGGAGTTTGTGGCACTATTCACAAGTGGGGGTGTAGCACTATTTACAGAGGCACAGTGTATGTGGGACTATCTACAGGGGGAACAGTATGTGGCACTATACAGGGCGTGGTATTATCCACAGGGTGCACTGTGTGTGGTATATTCTACATGGTTCACTGTGCATGTGTATGTGTGTGTGTTTGTGTGTGTCTGTGTGCGTGGCAGTTTCTACAGCGGCAATGTGTGATACAGCCTGCTGGGGCCATGTATCTAAGCCTATCATGTGTGATACAGCTGCTGAGCAGATGTATCTAATCCTATCATGTGTGATATGGTCTACTGAGCCACTGTATCTAATCCTATAATGTCTGATGCTGTCTGCAGAGACAAGGTATACAATTCTATCCAGTGGTGTAGCTAGAGGGGACATAGTCTTATAAATAGGATGTCGTCTGCAAGATATATATATATTTTTATATATATATATATACACACACATACATATATATATGTATGTGTATATATATAGCAGACAAAAAATGGCGACAGCACCCTGCGACACTAATGCCACCTAAACCACTAAATATAAATAAATATGCACTAAAGCTAAATCTACTTACAAATAGGGTGGTTCTTAGTGCACATTTTGATCAAAAAGTGTTAGCCCACCTGCCACGACAAGGCGACCTCTGTAAGGTGGGAACCTACGCTGCACATACACCCAGAACTGGGACTAAGCCTACATATATACCTGGGGATGGTAGGATCCAGCATTGAACTGATTAAAATCACCCAGGGCAGAATATATATATTTATTTGTATTTATTTTTTTTATTTTTTTCAGGGAGGGGTAAACATATGTTTTGGGGCTTGTGCCCCTGGTCTTTTAAGGCCCTAGCAATGCCCCTGCTGTGTGATATGAACTTGCACAGTTTCACTGTGCAATCTATTTCTACCTCTGTCTATTGACAGTATTTTCTTATATAGGCACTGTTTGGCTCTGATATTTGGATAACTTATGGTGGTATTTTGTACATTGTATTGCATTGCTGCACTGCATTTATTCACTATATGACACTATTATGTGTGACCTTTATTGCTCAGTATTGTTCAAACTTTGTAATGTGGTATTTTTTAATTAATTATTCAATTAATTCAATCCATTCAATATTTGACACTATTGTTTGGATAATATATGCCAGTATTGTGTTGTTAAAAATATGTTGTACAAAATTAGAAAAGAAAAATGAGACTCCATTTCAGAAGTAAGTTTTCATATGCATATTATGTGACGCACAGACTTTTGGACAAAAAATAAAAAATAAAAAATCTCTTGCATAATAGACAACTCAAGCTACAGACTTTACTTACATGTTTCTCATATGGATTTCACACCTGAATGAAACAGAATAATTTATGTCAGTCTGTAAGATGAATGAATAACTAATATAATAATGTGCCAGTTATTACAAATCTATAAACTGCACATGAAAACATTTTGTAGAACACATGTATGATTATGACATACCAAATTCGCTACTTAGGAGGTCACATTATTGTTGCATTTGTATTACATAGTTTCTCCTACATATATAGAGTATATAATTAGTCAATGAATATTCAGACAGAGAATACATTTACATGTGAACAAAATATGTCATAGGCCTTATTGTTATCAGTAGAACGAGTCTGCATGCATGTAACTTGATTTATTCAAATGTACACAGTCTTATCTTGATTTCCGAATATATTTTATAAAAAAATAAGTTTTATTATTTAGTCCTCCTCAAAGCCTATGTAAATATGTAACTATGATATTTCTTTACAATTAATCTAATTTTTCCAGTGTTATGCTGCCGTGAATTTTTGCTCTTTTTTTCCAGTGTTTTTTAGGGTTAAAAATTACAGGAAAAAATATTTTTTTCATTTCTGAAAAAAAGTGTTAAACTGGGTAGAAATTCTGAAAAAATACTATATATACAGCCAGAAAACTGAAAGGAGCAGCCAATTTGCAAAAAAAAAATATTTAAAACAAGCAGCTGAGCGAGTGTGGGAGCTTTCAGTGACTTTAGATTAAAGCGGTTGTACAGGTTCAGGGCTGTTTTTTCTACTGATGACCTATCCACAGGATAGGTCATCAGTAAATGATTGTTGAGGGTTAGACACCCGGACCCCGCAACGATCAGCTGTTCCGGCTGCCTCCGCTGCAGCACAGCCGCTATACAATGTACGGAGCCCTCTGCTTCTGGCACCGACCACTGCCAAAACAGCTGATCGGTGAGAGGTCCGGGTGTTGGACCCCCACCGATCATATATTGATTATCTATCCTGTGAATAGGTCATCAGTATAAAAAACAGCCCCAAACCTGGAAAACCCCTTTTAGTCACTATAGAAGTTTTTGTGGTGTTTAGTGTTTATTTATTTTTTCGACGACTTATACTTGCTGTACTGTATATTGATTTTATATCCCCTTTAGACAAAATACTACCCAGTGTACATCCTGTGCCATATATGCTTTCCTTGAACAGCCATTTTAGAAACCATACTGCTGTACAGGGTGTGTGATAATTGCTCATATTGAATACCAGATCCTGGATCTAAATGACCAACTTTTAACACTGCGGGCAATTGACAAAATGGAGAGCGTCTGAGAAAGCATTGTACGCTAAACGGCTGTTGCCTAACATTGTCTTTGTCTCCCCCCCAAACTTTTTTACAAGCATTAAAGAATTTTCTACGTCAGACCATGCTGCAGCGTCTTGCACCTCCTATAGCAACCAGGTGAATGTGTGCTCCAGTAAGAAGGGAAAATGGGGCATAGGAAAGGCTAGACAGGTCCTGGTAGTGGGAGACTCTATTATTAGAGGACCAGATAGGGCAATCTGTCACAAAGACTGGTAATACCAAACAGTGTGCTGTCTTCAGGGTGCTAGGTATTGGCATATTGCAGATTGGTTTGACAGATTATTTGGAGAGGCTGGTAAAGATCCAGTGGTCATAGTGCACATTGGCACAAATTACAAAGTTATAGGTAGGTGGAAGATCGTAAAACATGATCTCAGGAACTTGGGTAATTTGCTCAGAGAAAGGACCTCAAAAGTAGTATTTTCAGAAATACTGCCTGTGCCACACACCAGAGAGACAGCTGGAAATTAGGGAGGTAAATAATTGGCTAAAGAATTGGTGTAGGAAGAAGGGGTTGGGTTCTCTGTTGGCTACAGACTCTATGGTAGGGATGGGCTGTACCATAGGCTGCAGTGGTGTTGGGGGAAAGATGGTCAGAATGTTGGAAAAGTTTTTAAACTAGGGAACATGGAAGGGCAATTATTGAATTGAAGGGTAGGACAGCGTAGCTAGTGAGCTGGGGCTGAGAAATTAACATGGGATGGAATAGAAGAATGAGTTAGAGTAGTTAATAAGAATAAGAAGAAAAGTGGTACGGATAAGCATATAAAGTGCATGTATACCAATGCCAGAAGCCTCAATAACATGATTGAGGAATTAGGGCATGACCAGACGTGGCGGAATTGCTCTGGAATTCCGCTGCGGACAGTCCGCAGCGGAAATCCGGAGCATACACGTTTTTTCATTGCTTTCCACAGCTTTTTAGTTGGGTTTGTTTACATGTTGCGGAAAATTCTGCTGCGGAGCATAGGCTGCGGTGCGGAATTTGGTGTCCGCAGCATACACTGGTTGTTGCGGACGTGTAGCGGACTTGTTGCGGACTCATTGCAGAATTTATTCATTGACTTCAATGGAGAGTCAAAATTCCTCAATGAAGTCCGCAGATGTTATGTGTGCTGCGGAGCGTATTGGTTTTACTAACATGACATTTCTTCATTCTGGCTGGATCTATGTATTTCTAGGTCTACAGCCAGACTGAGGAAGTCAATGGGGCTCCCGTAAATACGGGTGACTACGTGCGTGCACTCGTAATTACGGGAGCGTTGCTAGGCGACGTCAGTAAATAGTCACTGTCCAGGGTGCTGAAAGAGTTAAACGATCGGCAGTAACTGTTTCAGCACCCTGGACAGTGACTTCCGTTCACAATATACATCAACCTGTAAGAAAAATAGAAGTTCCTACTTACCGAGAACTCCCTGCTTCTTCCTCCAGACCGCCTCCCGGGATGACGTTTCAGTCCAAGTGACGGCTGCAGCCAATCACAGGCTGCAGCGGTCACATGGACTGCCGCGTCATCCAGGGAGGTCAGGCTGGATGTTGAAAGAGGGACGCGTCACCAAGACAACGGCCGGGTAAGTATGAATTTAATGAAGAAATGGTGGGGGATAGGAACAGCAGATGATTGCAATGTGTGAAAATGTGAGAAGAAATGTAAAATGCTTTTCCCTATCTCTCGCAAGTGATATATAGATTGTTAAGTTATTAAGAAATAGACTGATAACTCCCATTGTGTCTCCCTATAATATCCCGTTTTCTCTATCCTTCTGCCTCCAGATTGTTACTAATATTTTGCTTTTACACTCAGAGGCAAACAGTATGTGTGGATGGTGCTTCCCCAGGGTGCAGAAAATTCCCCTGATATTGTCATCCGTGCAATGAAAGAACGCTTGGATAAGTGGTCCCCCAAACACTCCACCACTTGTCTATAGCAATATATTGATCATTTGCTTTTGTGTTGTATCTCTGTTGCTATATGTGCTCAGGAAACAGTCTCATTATTGTTGTAATTTTCCCAACCACCACCCAGTCCCACACAACCATCACAATGCCTATGGTTTTAGAGAAAGGAGGGGAAAGGGGGGGTGCCAGGCCCTTAATGTATGAACTTGCAAATGACAATGTCTTGTTTGATATGAAACAGGAGCCTTATTGTCACAGTTTAATGCAACTCGTAGCTCAAGGGTTACCAGGTGTCACTAATGTACCTTTGACTAACTATGCTGTTCAGTATTTTGTAGACGGATCCAGATACTGGAATGAGCGGACAGGACATTTCACCACCGGGTATGTAGTAGTCCAGTAAGGTAAGACAGTGTTGCAAAAGTCACTGCCTTCCAGCAGCTTTGCCCAAGAGGCAGAACTCATGGCACTCGCAGAAGCATGTAAGTTGGGCACAGGTAAAAGGGTGAATGTCTATACAAACTCGAGGTACACCTTTGGAGTCGCAAAAGATTATGACACAATATGGCGAGCAAGAGGCTTTCTGACTTCAGCAGGCAGACCAATACAACACTGGTTTGCCCCTGAATTTAAAAATGCAGCTGCTCAACATGTAGAGGGTTGCCTGACATGCACCAGACAGAACCCCGGTAAAATGACAAAAAAACAACCAGTAAGCACATGCCTCGCCCTGATTACCTCTTCCAGCGACTGCAGTGTATGTGAATATATCCTGGTATGTACTGACTTGATTTCAAACTGGCCTGAACATGGCCAGTAACCAAAAACATAGCTAAAAACACTGCTAAGAAAATTCTCAGTGAAGTATTATGCCGATATGGGGTCCCTGAAGTAATTGAGAGTGACAGAGGAACCCACTTCACAGGAGAATTACTAGGGCATATACTTACTAGCCTCTGCATCACACAGGCATTCCATACACCATATTACCCAAGAAGGTAAACTTCTAGATGAAGGAAGAAAGTCAGTAATACTCCAAGCACTGAAACCTCTGACAAAAAGACAAGTTATGTCCTTTTTGGGTATGACTAACTTCTGCAGAAGTTGGATAGCCAATTATGCTGATATGACAGAACCATTAAAGTGTTTGATTTATGAGGAACCCCTACCAGCCCAGGATTCCATTGAATGGACTCCTGAAGATGAGGAGACATTTTTTTTTCAAATAAAACAGGTGCTTGTAGGATCTTCAGTGCTTGGACTACTTAATTATTCAAAAACCCTTTATTCAAACAGTAAGATTGTAAAAATGGATACATGTCTTCAGTGCTAGCACAGAAGTATGGGGGAAAGGATAGACCTCTAGCTTACTACTCATCAAAACTTGACCCAGTAGCTAGAGCCTTAGCTCCCTATGTTCAATCACTTTAAATTCGTCATGCCTACTGCTGAGGATTGTGATCCACATGATTGCCTATCCTCCATAGCAGAAAGAGTGTTACCAAGATCAGATCTTAAAGATATCACCAAATAGTGATCTTTTAGTATTTGTAGATGGATCTTGTAAGAATAATTACATCCTACCCAGCAACTTATTCAGATGTGAAGCTACATTGAGCCATGGGACAAGCCATGTCTCAACAGGGGGGATGGTAGAAATCATATCTAAAGTGTTCACGGCATATGGCTTTACTAACTACTCTAAACATGTTGTTCAACCTGTTTAACATGCGCCAAATATAATCCACAAGGAAATGTAAGACCAAAAAGAGGACAGTTCCCAAGTCCACAATATCCATTCTAACATATTTTGTATGGATTTCATTGAATTTTAGTTTCCTAACATATTAGGTATGTGTATAGGGGTGTTAATTTGGATCTCAGAGTAGGTAAGAAAAAATTTGGTTTC
This sequence comes from Rhinoderma darwinii, assembly GCF_050947455.1. Taxonomy (NCBI): domain Eukaryota; kingdom Metazoa; phylum Chordata; class Amphibia; order Anura; family Rhinodermatidae; genus Rhinoderma; species Rhinoderma darwinii. Next base: position 66,781,223 of record NC_134697.1, read on the forward strand.
AGACACTTGTCAGATAAAATATATGATATTTGTGAATATTTCTGTGAGTAGAAGATGTTACATGTAATTAGCTCAGATCAAGGTACAAATCCAGCTGAAAAGAGTAACCCCATGTGTGACATAAAATGTACCCAGTAACTACATATTATCTATGTGCCCTGGCCAGAGGGACAGAGAAGTTTTTCTCATATAAAGGCGTTTGTTTGTTTGTTTTATGTACAGGACTTGTCAATGAATTGATGAGACCCAAACCTGAGGGGTGATAGTATGAGATTTGTGATAGTATTATTTTCTTAGTTGAGACCCTATTGTCTGAGGTTTATAATTATAATGTATGTAATATGCCACGATACTGTGAATAACAACTTGAGGTGTTTTATGTGGAGTTATGAGGTGAAGGCTACTGGTTGTTGTCACTCATGGCAGCAATGAGAGCCGGAGGTTATGTTACCTGGGTGTATTTAGGTTTGAGAAAGATGCTACCCATGACCTGTTATATCTGCAGGGGTAAAAGTGCGATTATGACTGTAAGTGACAGTGCGACACAATTATGACCAATATGTACCATGGTAGGACAAGTTTAGATTATTGCCAATATTAGTAGGTTTAGCAGTAAAGAATGCTCGTAATATAGAGAAAGTGGGCGACAGATTGGACACTGTTAAAGATTGTGTTTTATGTTTTGAATGCTGCCCAAGGGGGCAATTGACAAGTAGTGGCCCAACCTGTTACCACTGTATAGACTGTTTTGGCATTATGCAGGACAAGTATGACCGTAGAGCAAGCTAAGAAAATAAAGTCTGTAAGGGAGATAAGCCCTCTTTTAAGTACTTGGCTTGGGTAAATATGAACGTGATTAAAATGCTGTTTCATTTTGTGCAGCACCCATCTTGTCTGGAGACCCCATCTTGTTCTTATGTAGTGAATAAGAAAGACATTGTTCCTTTAAGACGAGTATATTAATGATGATTCTGTATGTTATTAAAGTTAGTTATCTTTGACTTTGGTTCTCATACGAAACTCAAGGGGAAGAAATATTGTTTAGTGATTATTGATGCATTTACCAAATGGGTAGAAGTATTCCCCACAGCAAGCCCAGATGCCATTACAGTCGCTAAAGCATTGGTAAAGGAGATAATACCTAGGTTTGGGATACCTGAGAAAATATACAGAGATAATGGGATACTAAAAAAAAACAATGGAAGAGACTGGGAAGAATTATGTTTACCATTAGTAGTCCTAAATATGCATGTAATAAAAAGGGAAAAAAGAGAAAAAACACGGCACCGACTTGTGCAGATCAGTTGGTAAAGGTGAGACAAGAGAGCAAGATCATATGCTCACCTGGATACAAAGTTTTTAGGGCATGTATATTAGAAACCACAGTGCTGCTGCCAGATCCGAGTCGGTAACCAGAAGGGACCGCTTAGGTAGAGAGAATTTGTAGAAGAAAAATGGATCTTTCCAGGGGCGCTGCTGTGTGGTAGAAATGATAGGAACGAAATCCAGAGGTATTGAAAATAAGTTCAATTTATTTAGGTGAATGGCTACGCGTTTCAACGATGAACAATCGTCTTCCTCAGGCCATGGCCTTCCTCAGGCCATGGCCATGGCCATGGCCTGAGGAAGACGATTGTTCATCGTTGAAACGCGTAGCCATTCACCTAAATAAATTGAACTTATTTTCAATACCTCTGGATTTCGTTCCTATCATTTCTACCACACAGCAGCGCCCCTGGAAAGATCCATTTTTCTTCTACAAATTCTCTCTAAATATGCATATGACTCCTACAGCATCAGGGTTGACACCCTTTGAAATGATGTATGATAGACCATTTATAAATACCACATTTAAATCTATTCTCTAGGATGGGTGAGGAGTCTGATTTTACACTTGCTGAATAGATGGCAAAAATGTTAACCAACAGGGAAGTTTCTATCTCTAATTGTATTTCAGGTGACCCTGTACCTGAACATGAACCCGTGAAGCCAGGGAATTGGATCCTGATCAAGGTTATAAAAAGAAAACACTGGTATCATCCTCAATGGGAAGGACCATATCAGGTTATGCTTACCACACCTACGGCCGTAATGATAGCCGAACATACCTCTTGGATACACTTATCCCACTGTAAGGTAGTTAGGGAATTGCCACTATCCTCCTAGGCTATAAAAGACTGAGCCTGGGGGGAGACAGGGCAAAATGTTATTAGTTATTCTAGGTATCCTATGGGGGTCCAAGGTGTGTCAACCTAATGTATGGGATCATTGGAAAACAGGGTCAGGGGAAGGATTCCCTAAGGACTTAGCTTGGAGGGGTTGAATATTTTAATTTCACTGAAGGTGAGATGGAAATATAATGAAAACAAGAGATGGGATCCCGCAGATAACATTAATTCAGTAATTCCAGGTCAATGGAAAGGGAATGTGGTTAGCATTAACTTTAGTGAAGGACAAACAGCCACATTGCAGGTAGACTTTTATGACCTGCTCAGAACTGGAAACAATGGATGGTTAAAATGTAGTCTAGAGGAGAATCAGCAAAGTAAACAAGGTCAGGCAAATACATTTATGCTATACAAACACATATAAAGCTAGGATGTGTAGTCGTGGACTTTGGCTGTATGGATCACGGCTATGCCCGACTATGGATATTATGCCAGTAATCCCTCTTTACAAGAAAGGTTAATTATTATTAAGAAACCTACTTCTCCCTGTACAAATTCCACCACATGTAACTAGTTATTTTTGATACAACCTGATGTTTCAGGTATGGACCCTATAGGGCATTTTATTGATGTTAAGGAAAAGGATGCAATTGAAAGTCCTTTAGATAGTCTATCTAGCCAACTTCTCTTATGATGATAAATTGGCATTAGAAAGTTACAGTGATAAAAATGAATGGTTAGCCTGGATAGGATACACTGCAATCTAAAATAAAAACATTAACTGTATCGCTTGTGCAAAAGCTAGGCCACATCTGGCTACTCTACCTTTCAGGCTATCAGATAAGGAGAACCAACAAGTTCTGCAATGCATGTTATCTTTATATAATGCATCATATAATCCAGGTGATAAATTATGTAAAACATTCTCTTTATTGTACCCACCTGTGGGGAGAGATCAAATCCCTTCCTTATTAGTTGCTTACCCAGGCAACTACACCTGCTTTCTGAGGAATGGGCAAGGTAAGAAAGTAGGGAACCCCACTGAAGAGTTTTGTGAAACCACCATAGATATTGGTACCGATAATGGTAATTACTCCTCTAAATTATTTACCAACCAGTCAAGGACAAGGACTGATCTCTGATGGCTATGTGGAGACAGGAAGCTGAGACCTAGGCTACTGGCCAAGTGGCAGGGAAGCTGTAATCTGGTTCAGCTTCTGATGACATCCACTTGTTTTTAGCCCCTGAGTTTCAGAGAATGAGAAAATAGCCCTGGAGACTATCTGAATCGCTATAGGCGGTCTATCCCTGGACGTTCCTTTGACCATAGAATATACATAGGTGAAATGGGAGTACCCCGAGGGGGGCCAAATGAGTTTAAGGCCCGAAATCAGATTGCATCATGCTTCGAGTCTGTATTTTTCTGGTGGTCTACGATAAATAAGAATTTCGACTGCATTAATTATATTTATCACAATCAACAGAGATGTGTTAATTATACCAGAGATGCAATAAAGGGCATTTCAGATCAGTTGGGACCTATATCGTTAAGGACATAGCAAAATAGAATGGCCCTGGATATGTTACTAGCAGAAAAGGGGGGTGTTTGCAAAATGTTTGTATCTTCTGTAGTACTTTTATTTCCAATAATACAGCTCCTGATGGTAGTATTACCAAGGCATTGGAAGGACTCAATTCCCTGTCCGAAGAGCTTGTGGAAAACTCTGGAATAAATGACATCTTCACTAATTGACTTAAAGGATGGTTTGGAAAATATAGTAACCACATATCCAGTCTATTGATTTCCTTAGCAACAGTGGGAGCCATACTTGTAATTTGTTGATGTTGTTGCATTCCTTGCATAAGAGGATTAATTCAGAGACTCATTGACACTTCAATTACTAAAACAATATATCAAGAGATTCAAAATGAGGACTTATGCGATGGCTTGGAAACACCCCATTATGACGGTCAAGATTCTGAAGGACTGGTGAAAACTTAAAGAGAAAATCTGTTTTGTATGTCTCAGAACATTACTTGATAAATTTATAACAGGGGGGAATGTTAGGAAAGTTTTATAAATTTATGTATCAGAAACTAAAATGTGTATTGAGCTATACAAGTTTCTCTGCAAAGGTTTTTCTGCTGACAAAGTGTTTAATATGTTATCAAGTAGAGGGGGGTGGGCAGCTGAATTCCTTTAGAGAGAGAAGTGAAGTATTTACATAAGTGTCGAGGTAGAATAAAGAGATAACAAAGCTGTCTAAGGACTAGTTTGAACTAGGTTTATCCCAATGTATAAAAGCCATGATACTGAAGGTAGCGGCAGACATTTGCTGATGGATTTTTGATCTACCTGTCATAATGTCTCCTTATCGATAAGAATAAAGACGCACCATTTTTTTTTCAGATGACTCCTCGAATCTATCTGATAAGAACCTAAATTCTTCTATCAGTTTCCCAGTACATTATATGGTACATTAAATGAGGCCATTAAAAACTAGAACGGCGCCTGCAAAAAACAAGCTTACATACGACTATGTTCAAATAAAAATAAAAAAGTTATGGCGTCTTTAAAAGATTAATATTTCAAACCTATGAGTATAAAAAGGTAATGGAAATAAAACCATCTCTTTCTCTCTTTCCATTTTCTCAATACTAAAACTTATTATAGGCATTTAACCAGCACATATTAAATGTCATTACATTGTGTCTAGTGATTAAGGGGTTTATATTTTATGAAGTCCAGTATGGTGTAATATATCTGTGCCATTTTATTCACTTACTATTCAATGCAAATTAAATCATTCTGAGTTACACTATATTCCTCTTTTAAAATGAAGTTATATGGGTGCCTGGGGCAATTTCCACAGTGATACGGGTACAGCTCATATGGCTCTTAGCAACCAAGTTAGATGCACTTCTGTCAACTAGACTCCTTGTCTAAATTTGCAGTTGAGAATTCTCTTCGTCTAGCCTAATGACATTCTTTGTATAGCGTGCTTTTTGCAGATATCCACAGATCAGCAGGATGACTCCATATCCTATTATAATCTGCCAGGTAGAAATAGATAAATCTATTAGCCTGCTTTCTGCTTGTTTCATCATTCTGACAGCCTCCCACGAGCCTGAATTCATCAGCTCCTTCAGAACAGCCAGCTCCTGCATCTTCTGACAGCTAAATCTCCATGACAGAACTTCAGGTTAATAGATCTTTAATCTCTATTTAATTACTCATTAATAATCTAGCTCTTCATTCAGTTTTTAATTAATTGGTGGTTGTTTACTTGGAGTAGCTTCGTAGAGAAACTTACAACTGCACTATCTTGTATTACAAGGAAACCACTGTAATACCTGCAATGACGAGAAGTTTGTTAAGATTTTTTAGTATGGACCAAGTTTGATTAACATTAATAATTACAAGGAAGTCAAGTTAAAAAGGGTATTTCCATTTTAGAATGATATGGCATATAACTAGGATATGCCATAAAATTATGACATCTGACATTTGGGACTCCAGCTATGATAGAGAATAAAGGATCAAGGCCTCTTTTTCCTTGCCCAGTGGCGCTTCTTTCCAACCGCTATGAACTGAACTGGAACATAGATTCATTAAAGTGTGCGGGTTTTGTTGCAGTTCCCTGCACAACTGATCTCCAGGCCACCCACTGTGTAGGGAACTGTGAAGGAGCAGGGGTTCTTAAAAAGCCCTATGGCTCCTTTAATTCTGAGGATCAGTGGGGGTTCCTGCTGTTGGATCCCCAGTGATCAGGAAGTATTGCCATATGCATTACTTATAATAGTTGTGTGTCTAATATTGTTATGAGTTGTACTCTTTTCTTAATGTGTCTTGTACTTTTTATTAAAGAGAAAGGTGTTTTTAGTTTAAAAAGTTTTCTGCTAAAAAGGCTAGTTCTGCTAAATTTTGTCACATCTTGTTAGACACTTTTCTCTTCCTTCACTTTTTTTAATTTGTCTTACGCTGCACCTTAATGTTGTGCCATGTTTTTAGCTAATATTGAATCTTTTAAAGAGAGTTTAGTAGGATGCAAATATCGAAGTTGTGCAAAACCGCGCAAATTTAGGCCAATGTTTGACACATTTTTAGATTTATTTCTGGTACATAGTAGTAAATCTGACCCACTGTATATTACAACTTATTAGCATTTATATTAGTACAAAACCACTTTAATGTTCTAGTGATTAATGGCAATTATTTATTTTTCAAGCAATATAGTTAAGAAAACCACAGAATTTTTATTTTTATCTTCATAAAACAATTTTTTTTTTCTTCAACTTAGGCCTCGTTCACACAGAGTTTTTTGCAGGAGGAAAATTCCGCCTCAAAATTCCGTTTGTGATTTTGAGGCAGATTTCGTCCTTCCTGCATGTCGTTTGCTGCGTTTTTTGCCCGCGCCAATTGAGTGCTACAGGCAAAAAACACAGCGAAATACGCTTTCTCTGCCTCCCATTGATGTCAATGGGAGGTCAGAGGCATAAACCCGTGAAGATAGGGCATGTCCCTTCTTTCTCCAGCGAGGCGGTTTTACCGCTCGCGGGAGAAAACTGCCCTCGCCTCCCATTGAAATTAATGGGAGGCATTTTCGGCCGGTTTTTGACGAGTTTTGCGGCGCAATTTCCGCTCCAAAAAGCTCATCAAAATACTCTGTGTGAACAGGGCCTAATAGTGACAAGTCTATCTCTGGGTATTATCAAGTAAATACATTTTTTATGGAAGTAATGGAATTAAGAAAAGGTCTTCACAGCTTACAGTATCTATGCAATTAATTTTGATGAAAAAAAAAAATATAGAAATGGAAGTTGGTTGTATTAACCAAATTTGTCTTTGGACCAAATTTTTGAAGATTGATAAATATTTTATATGAGGATGCAAGAAAAAGTATAAACGGATTTCCTTTAACATTATTCAGGTTAACTAGGGAGAATTCAGAACACGCCCAGTTGTTCATTAAGAAACTCATTAGCATAAAGCTAATATAGGTCATAACTCCGTCAAAAATGATCGTTTTTCTAAATAAAAAACACTGCTGTAATCTACATTACAGCGCCGATCACATCATGTACAATATAGGGTACTTATAATGTGGTGACAGAGCCTCTTTAAATTAGCTCCATTGTGGCTGTAAACATTATGTATACTGACAAGCTCTCCTGCATGCTCAAGCAACACATGAACCCAATGACATTCATCATCAGAGTACTCTGAGAACAACATGAAAGCAACATTTTTATGCATCAGGATTAAGACCTCTGCCTTCCTTCCCTGAGCAGCTGATCCAAATACCTGTCCGACCCAGAACTTTGGCATACAACGAAATTTCGATTCAATAAGGTGAGTCTCCTGAAAGAGAACCACATCAGGTCTAAATTTCTTTAGGTATCTTAACAGTTTAGTCCACGTATGCAGAGATCGCAGACCTTTAACATTTAATTTTATAATCTTCATATAAATGTATTACTAACAACCCAGTCTATATAGCTAAAGAGCTACAGTCGGACAGGTAGGTTGGATTCGCTCTTTCGGAAGGACCATGCAATAACATGTAAAACAAAAACATATTAACAGAAAAAAATGTACAATACGTTTCTGAGGGAAGCATGTAATGAACGCCATCCTGTTGACGTCATAGACTTTTTACTCATTTACTTTTTTCTGTCATGTAATCTCCCCTACCTTCCCCAACAACTAAAGACTACAATATATCATAAAAACAGGTAGCATCAATAAAGATCTCATTATCAGAATACAGAATCAGTAGGAAAATCTTGATATAGTGAATGTATAAAAAGATACCGTTACTGGTTACCAATAGCCAGGGGTGTCTCCATCCACATTCCATCGCAAGTATTATTTTTCCTTTTCTTTTCACATTAAAATATCTCACATAAAATGATGTTATTAACAAAACGGTATCTGCATATATACACTCCTCAACATTGAAATTTCAACACTAAGAAGGGCAATACATAAGGTTATGTAGCAGGTGTCACTAAATCTACAAATGATCACATTTTCAAACTCCTAACGCCAATGTGTAGCATGTGGGAGGGGAATAAAAGACAGATTGAAAGCAACATTTTTTTATCCACATGAAACCTCAAAACTCGGATCAAGTGGTGTGGGATAATTTTGCGATGCCTCCTGTTTGTCGACGTGTAAGTTATCTCCACTTGTCGCAAACCGAGAGGGACAGAATCCTTGAACTGAGAGACCTTGGTTTATCACTCAGGCAGATCGCTACATGCCTAGGTTGAGATGTCAGCACTGTTCAACGTTGCGTGTCCTGGATGCTGGGAGAACAACAATGAATGGAATGACAGCAAGAGGTGTGTAGAGGCGAACATCTGCACAGACAGATCGTATGATTGGAAGAATGGCGCGTAGTGATTCATGCTGTACTGCTAGTGAAATTGGACATCACGTCCCAAGCCTAGGGCAGCAATCATAGTTGACACAAACCATCATTAGGCTTTTGCATGACATTGGCCTAAGAGCCAGATGTCCAGCTACATGTGTTCCATTGACCACACGCCACCGCTCTTAAAGGCTATCATGGTACACAGCAAGACAGCAATGGAGGCTGGAATGGAGTTCTATCCTCTTCAGCGATGAGTCTCGGCTTTTGGCTCAGACGCAATGATAACCGGAGATTGGTCTGGAGACCACGTGGGCAACGCCATGAAGAGGCCTTCACAAAGGAACGTAACACCGGTCCTACTTTTGGGATTATGATAGGGGGGGGGCATTATGTACGGTAGCCGGATCTCTCCAGTCTTCATTTCAGATACACTAACAGCACAAACTTACATTAATTTGGTCGTAGAACCAGTGGTACAGTCATTTCTCCAAAGTGTCGTAGAAGCCGTTTTTCAACAGGATAATGCCAGACTGCATGCTTGTGCTACTGTGAGCAGCTTGCGTGGCCTAAACGTGCTACCATGACTTGCAGCGTCTCTGAACTTGTCTCCCATCGAGCACATCTGGGACGTCATTGGTTGGCAATTGCCAAGGGAGCTGCTAGCAGCCAATCTTGATGATTTGTGTGCCCAAGTGCCTTCAGCGGGGCATAACATTCCTCAGACAACCATTAGTAACCTCATTGATAGCATGTAAGGCGTGTAAGTACGTGTATTTCTACACGTGTCACTCATACTCGATACTGAATAGGTTAAGATGTCTTTGGAATATTTTGTTTTCATTTTTTTATCATTTGCATATAATTAATGGGTCTATCGATCCTGTGATTTCCACAACTTCAAAACTTTTCCTTCTTGGTGTTGCAATTTAAATGTTGAGTAGTGTATATTTCTCCAAGACACATACCAACGATACCCAATCTGGAGAAAAGGATCGTGTTTGGTCTCCAGGGCATCGTTGACATTTAGGAGTGTCAGTTCTCTTTGGTGACATATGACTGTGAGCTCTCCGTGTTGGAGGGTTTGCATCTGACCAATTTGCATAGTCATCAAGGTTACTATCCTGTTGTGGACTTCGGTGCTTGTAGTTTAAGCAGGATTCCAGGAAGGCATATTTAGCATCACTTATAGATGTGTAGGTGACAGTGCTTGCCATCTGCCTAAAACACCCTTAGTGTGGCTGGGTATTGCATATTGAACCATCTCTTGGCTTGGAAAAGAAAGCTGCAAATCTTGCTATACGCCCTTTGGCGATTTGTGACTTTCACCATTCAAAAAGGAGTACTTTCATACCTCTAATTCCAAATGTTTTCTTTTCATTCTGTAGGCTCTCAGCAGGGCCACTTTATCATTTTTATCGAGATGTTTCATGCTAACCTGTCTGGATCGCAATTATAACTTTCACATAGGCATTGCAAATCAGATGGAGCAACAGACTCAAATCTACCATCCTTAGGTTTTTCTTCCTGGAGCGATTTTCACGGTCTTCAGTTTTTTCTCCAAGGCGGGTGTCACGGTCTGTGTGTATGTGGACCCACTAGGCCGTAGCGTGGAGGCAGCTGTCCAAACAACAGAGCACCCAAGCAATAAAAAGTCCCGCACTAGGGTCACTGAATAGTCCAGACAGTGGTCGAGGCTTTATTACGGATGGAGGTGGGTGCAGCAGGTTACGCCAGACGTGGCGGATGACAACAAGTGCAGCAGGATGCACTAGATGTGGTGGATCACACTGGACGTGGCAGATTATACTGGACATGGCAGAAGACACTGGATGTGGCAGAAGACACTTGACGTGGCAGAAGACAATGGACGTGACAGAAGACACTGGACGTGGCATATAACAGCAGGTGCAGTAGGACACGACTCCAGCACTAACAGGCTCAGGAACAAGAACACAGCTTGGGATACAGGATACAGGTAACAACAGGAACAGGATAACACTAAGGGACCATTTGCAAGACTGACATGGGAATGCTAACAACGCTCAGGCAATGAAGAAAAGGGGCAGGGCCTTTCTTATAGTCCAGGGAATCATGGACTAATTGATGATGATAATTCCCATGCGCGTTCTTGCCCTTTAAGGCCGGGCACAAGCTTGCACGTGCACCCTACGGACACAGTGGACCGGAGCAGAAGTGAGCGCTGGTGTTTCCTGGGAAGGAGATGCAAGCCAGCGCTCACAGATCCATGGCATTAGACATATTGCAGTTATTATATGTGAGGTAGGTGGGGTTACATACTATTTGGATACTATTGTTAAAAAATACTGTATTGGGGCACTGTGTCTGAATAATTCTGTATTGGGGGCACTGTGCCTGAATGATACTCTATTGGGGGCACTGTGGCTAGATGATCCTCTATTTGAACACTTCATTTTAATGAACATGCGCACAAATACCAGATAGCTCTGTCACTGCTGCTAGCTCCACCTCTGCTGCTAGTTACACCTACAATTACTCCGGGAATAATGACTCCTGGAATATTTTATGCTGGACAAAGTTTCAAAGCTGAAATTCAGGAACTTACATAAATGTTTGAGTATCCTTTATAATTGATGCCAGATGCATAATGTGAAGCTACAGGGCAAAAAAAATAATCTAAATCTGCAACTATCACATACCGTTTATTGTACTGTTCTTCTAAGAATAGGCAAAGAGCTCTTTTGGGCCAGAGTACGACTGAAACCCCTGGATCCCCTATAGTTACGCAACACAGATAGATGGAAGTTTAATGATTGATGACTTATATGATCTTTGGAATTCAGAACTTGAAAATTACATAACTGATGACATTAAAATCTTTTAGCAAAATTAAGCAAATTAGACTGGGTCTAACAAACTAGGTCTAACAAACTCTTATCTTATAATTAAAGGTTGATTAAACATAGAAAAAAACCTTTCTGCATGCTCCTGATACAGTTTCAAAGCTTGCAGAGACATAGGTATAACTTCCTTCTGATCCTTTCCATTTTTGACTGGCAGTCGATCAAAGGGGAAGGGGCTCGGCAAAGGGGAAAAGGCTGATGTCTGGTATTCTAATGAAGGCAGAGCAGTGGAATTGGGCTTCTGTTGCAGATACTGTAATTGACTCATAGCCAGAGACAGGTCTGAGCTGAGCTTTGTGAGGAGGAGTGATTGATGATCTTCTGGAACACATTTAGAAGAATTACTTATATATTTCTCAGAGAAAGGACTAAAGGTAAAGAGGATATTAGAGGAAGAAATTGCTGTTTTGTTTTTCCTGTGTATTTTCTACACTTAGTGTTTCTTTAATTTATCATGTTTACTATACTTATCAATGCTACTGAAAAAATGCTGGAGAAGCAATTGATGCCTTCTGCCAAGCATGGCAGAGAAAAGTAATGGTACAGGTCGGCCTTGATGCTGTTAAGGTGGAAGATTAACATGAGGGAATGGCTCATTTTATTGTCTGGTGTTTTTTCAGCATCATATTTTATTTTTAGTTTATCATGCATTTTTAATAGGCATTTTGTCCCATTTTCTCCCTATTTACTTCAGTGAACGAAAAATCCAATAGAAAAAAAAAATTAAATATTCATGTACTTTTATTACATATGTTTTTCTATATAAACAGTTCTAGTTATAGGTCATAGATCAGTTTCTTTAATTAAGAAAAAATCATCCTGAACTCAAAGAAATGATGGCATATCACTAGCATATTACATCATTCATTGATCAGAGGGGGGTCTTACTTCCAATAACCTAAATGAAGTCCCAAAAGCCACTTTAGCTTTTTTCATGTAAGGCGGCGCTCCAGTTTACATGCTGTGTCGGGAACTGTGACATAGCTACATTCAAGTGAATGATGTAACATACATACGGTCTGCTTTATATGAACATACTAATGCATGATTACTTAACTCCGTGCAAACTGGTGTGTTAGGGTTCAGAGGTAAACATGCTTTTCGTTTGGGGTAAACTTTTTTTTTTGATTATTTTTTATTTATTTTTGTCTTTGTGCCCTGATCGCCCTGAAAACTTGTATTGGACTCTCTGATGAATTCTAGGAATGTATTCAACAAAGCTCTTTAATGCCAAGCCAGCATTAATAATGTCAAAGCAACATATATAATTAGAGGAAGGGATAAGCACAGTGCATTTTTGGAAAGCTGCCCGAGAGGCATTATTAGGAAGCCTGTCTAAGGTCATGTGATCCTCTTTCTAACCTGTAAAATGCATCTCTTTTGCCGCGATTTGTGTATCGCAAACCCAAAAGATTTTAGATTTTCACCGAATCCAAAGCTTTCGGGAAGTTCTGACCGAACTTGATTTGTGCAAAATCAATTCGCTCATCTCCATAAAGGAACATGGCACTCAATATAAGCCGTTTGATCCATTTTTTTGTTGACAGGGAACTGATTATTTTAGTTCCTTGCCCAGTACAAGGTCAGGCTATCAGTGGCACTCAATATAAGCAGTGTGATCCATTTTTTTGCTGACAGGGAACTCATTATTTTAGTATCTTGCCCAGTATAGGGTCAGGCTGTCAGCGGCACTCAATATAAGCAGTGTGATCCATTTTATTGCTGACAGGATTATTCCAGTTCCTCGCCCAATACAGGGTCAGGCTGTCAATGTGATCCTGCTGCTTGCACAATGCCATCAAACATAACACATACATTTAAAGGCTAACAGTATGGGGACTGCACCCTTGGTTTGGTAGTTTACGTGTGGCAGTAAGAATGGGTTAATGAATATGATAAGTTGAATAAAGACTGTTAATGTTTTTCCTACTTGTGGGTTTGTATTGCACCAGGGATGTTTGTTTGTGATGTGGCTTGCACAAATAGAAAATATTTCCAACTACTGTATATTACTCCCTAAAAACATGTTGTTTTAACCTGCTTCAGCAGATATAAAAAGATTGTTTGCATAGCCTGTCTATAGTTACTAAAACTTGTCATATCCTAATAAACAGAAGTGCTGAGATTTTGGAGATTATTAAAAAGTACTTTAGTTTAGATAAGAGGTGAATTGTCAAACACATCATAAAAATGCAGGTCTGTTAAAGTGCAGTCAGCAGTTTTCATTTTACTATGTTCAGAAAAGCAATCTGCATGAAATGTGACTTTTTGCATTACTTCTGAAAATTGAAAAAAAACGTGTCTGACTTGTTTTTCTATATTTTTACATTTTATAATGCAGAAGAAAATTGTGTGAAATAGATGTCAAATAATAACATTATCACCGCATACCGGTATGTTATGCTGACACGTATTCATTTAAAAAGTGGTGTCATTTAGCATGGGCATTGACTTTCCCCCCAAAAAAAAACAGGACCAGGTCTAGAGCATTTTAAATGCCCCCTAATGCATTATTGCTGGATGCTGATCTGCACCCAACAGAGCATACCTCCCAAAAAGGGATTTTTACTTCCCAGAATCTAAACCGCTACTGTCCGCAGGCTGTGCCGGATATTGCAGATCACTGACTTTTACTACAATGGAGCTAAGCTACAATAACAGACATGGAAAATAGTGGTGCTGTTTCTGGAGGAAAATAAACAATTTTAAATAATGTAGCAATTTAGTCTTTGGTAAACCCAGTCCAAACATTAATATTAAGCACATACTTTTAGCTCTTTACAATTGCATTGAAGTCCTATGTCCAACACTCAGGCCATGATCCTGGCATTTAGTCAAATGTATATATTGCTATAGGTCCCCTTTTAGCTCTATTCACACTTTGTTTTGCTGTTTATATTTGGTGTTTACACACAAAAAAATCACCACACACATTTGGCGAACATATAGCCACAACATACACAAGTTTCTGCCATAAAGTTGCATACTTTGTCTTTTGATTCCCACTGTTAAAAAATTTTAAAAAAACTACTAAACAATTTATTACGCACGGTACCCTTGTGTTGAAAAGCATTGTATGTAGATGGTGTGTTTTTCTTGAAAAATTGATCAGTACAGTCTCAAAATGTGTCTGTACTCCTTTTTATTTCAATACATTTTGAAACAATCCCTCCATGGATTGAATCTTTTTATTAGATAAGCAAAGGCAATTATCTACTATTTTCTACATTTTGGATGAATTTTCCTAAAGACAAATGGCCATTACACCAAGAGACTGGGAAGGTAGATCAGCAGCAGCCTATTTATTCAAGGCATAAACAGGTGTTCACAGCACAAGACTAAGCCTGTGTTTACACAGTGCAGTCAATTTGCAATTTTTTGCCAAAACTTTTGAAAATTGCGTCAAAGCTACGAATTCACCGCACATGAACACAGCCAAAAAGGTAAATGCCAGTCCTCGAGGATTGATGCCTTTTTTTCCACTGTCTAAATTTCATGACTCATAAAGCACTTCTCATTTTATTGCATTTAGAAATTACTCCAATACGCCAACACAGGCACCACACAAGTTAAAGGGTGTCACTGTTGCTCCAAAATGCTATGTCATCTATCCGCAGTCCTTCCCTCCCTTCTTTCATTGATTGACAGGGGCCAAGCAGTGTAATAGCGGAGTTCACGCCTGACCCCGTAGTCTCCTGAACGCGCGCGCGGCTCTGCTTTATAATTGGCGCATACAGGAGACTACGGGGTCAGGCGTGAACTCAGCTATTACACTGCCTGCCCCCTATCAATCAATGAAAGAATGGAGGTAGGCGGGTAGAAGCCAGAGCGTTTTGAAGCAACGGTTACACCCTCGTTGCTCCAAAATGCTCATTTGCATATACTGAATAAAGTTATTTTCTCTACAAAGGAGGCACCCATGTAAAAAGGGGAAATCACGTTAGATTCCGGTGAGCCTACACTATATTACTCTGATGCTAGTTTGATTTTTTTCTAGAACACTTTTCGTAAATATCAAGTCGGCTAGCTACAGTATAGCACTCAAAAACCTTTATGCATCCAAACACAGATAATTTCTGTATTAAACTTGGCCTTGATAATTATGCTGACACAACTCCAGACAGAACATATATTTCTCAAACTGTGATATAAATGTCAAATTATTCAGTAAATTGATTATACTTCATATTAGCATTATAATGTGAAATAGTCAACTAACTTACTTGAATTCTATATGAAATAGAATTCAGAAATGCAGCCAGGCAAAATGCTCAAAATATTAATAACTTTTATTTAAGACATTAAAAAGTAGGGAAAAGAACAAGTCTTATCTTCTTATTGAGATGACTCATAAAAATGAGCCTGAATGAGAATTATTATGATAACCTAAGCTTCCTTAACTGGAAAATACATTATCATAGTGTCATTGTTAGCGAGAAACCAGTCCTTTACAAATGGGTTGTTTAGGCTTTACTGTTAGAAATATACTTAACGTAGAAAGGCAATTTGCTTAAAAACAATAGAAGAATCCTGTTTTTTTGTTAGCCTCCCCAAATATTATTAGCCAGTGACAAAATGCTGTGTGCCATGTTATTTTCCTTTCTCTGGATGGTCTGCAAAATTAGATATTGCTGAGTAGCTCTTTTGGTTCCTAAAGAAAATATTGCAGGGTGGTGTTGAGCTGTACTTTACTTTCTACCAAACGCACCTGTGCTTACAGATGCCTTGGTGACCAACTTTCATTTCCAAAGCCCCAGTCCCATAGGTTTCATATTTCATAGTGTAAAAAAACAAAAAACAATCATAGTAACCTTTAGGTAGAAAACATTTTTTGTTCTCAATTACATCTCTTTAACCCCTTAATGGCCAGCCTATTTTAGGCTTAAAAATCCAAGCTATTTTTTAAGTTTTTTCCATCGCCTCATTCAAAGAGCTATAACTTTTCTATTTTTGTGTCGACATAGCTGTATAAAGCTTTTTTTCTTTTGCGGGACAAGTTATATTTTTTAATAGCACCATTTTGGGGTACATAGAATTCATTGATTAACTTTTATTCATTTTTTGTTGGGGGTTGGATAGAAAAAAGAACAGCAGTTTCGCCACACTTTTTTTCATCCTAAATTTAAGCCGTTTACCGTGTAGTATTGATAACACAATAACTTCGGGTTGTTACAATTGCAAAGATACCAAATTTATATAGATGTTGTATGTTTTACTACTTTTACACAGTAAAAACACTTTTCTCCAAAATTATTTGTTTTTGTGTCTCCATATTTGAAGAGCCATAACTTTTTTATTTTTCCGCCGAAGCAGTTGTATGAGGGCCTTTTTTTTTTGCGGGACGACTTGTAGTTTTTATTGGTACCATTTTGCAGTAGATGCAACTTTTTGATCGCTTTTTATCACATTTTTGTAAAGTCAGGATTCACAGTGAAACAGCAATATTTGCATTGTTTTTATTTAATTTTTTTACTGCGTTCACCATGTGGGTTAACTAATGTAATAACTTTATAGTTGGGGTCGTTACGGATGCGGTGATACCAAATATGTGTAACATATTAACTTTTTTTTTTAATAATAAAGCATTTTGTAAAGGTAAAAAGTGGGTTTTTCATTTTTTTCACTTATTTTTTTTGGTTAACTTTATTAAACATTTTTTTTTGACTTTTTTTACTAGTCCCATTAGGGGACTTCTCTATGTGATCGTCCGATTGCTTTTATAATATACTGCAATACATTTGTATTGCAGTGTATTACTGCCTGTCTGTGTAAAACAGACAGGCATCTGCTAGGCCATAGAAACCGACACCTTGCGATCTTATGCAGGGTGTCAGTAGCGTGAGAGAGGGTGATCCCTCCCCCTCTCCAAAACTATTGAGCGCCGCATCTGAGAGGTTAAACTAGCGAGATTAATACGGATATCGATTTCGCCCGTTAGAGTAGTGCTGCTTCCAGCCGTCTGCTACCTCCAGTAGCTGGGAGCAGGGAGATTTAATGGCTCCCTGCTCTCTCTATTTATTCAGATTCAGCACCATGAAAAGGTGTATGCATCGGAATAAAGCCCATTAGTGGCCGCCGTAATTATAAATATTACTAATGTGCTTTTTTTGTATGTGAAACAGGAAAGTGATGCATGCTCCCAATCTGAATGCAGCAAGTCGGAAGATGAGGAGCCCAATAAGGTTACTACTAACCCGGTAAGTATCATTATTCCATCTTAAGTTATACACAACACTTCACAGAGAGCTTTTCACACACCCTGGCTTACAAACGGCTGCTTTGGCTTACATATCTGTTGCTTTGGACATCTGTTTGGCCCACAGATATCATGGGCGACTACAGCTTACACATGCATGTATGCACGCTTGGCCCATCTCACCAAATGCATGTGCACTTACCTTTGAGAGGTTACAAAGATGCTTTTAGGCTTCTACAGTATGTTAGTCCTTTATCTATAAAAGTAGCTATGGATCAAGCTTGTTAACTGAACAATCCTCATCTCCCGATGTTTGGCCCACATACACATTTGTTGTTTAAAAGCAAACGGTTTATCTCATGCATATTCTATTGGTATAGCCTGATGTAATGTTATATTGCATAATTATCACAATGTTTTGTATTTTTTGTCATAGGAAATCCAACTCTTGCGGGAAAAATTTATGAAAAAAGTTTGGGAAACACAAAACTATAGCATCCAGGGTTTTCAAAATGACCCTGAATGACCAAATACAGAATCCATTCCCTTGAATGCCAATTATACACATGAGCAGATAGGAAACAATCAGAGGTGTAAATGTGGAAATTGTGTTCCAATGCCGACACGTGACGAAAGTAAATGCTGCCAGGAGGATGATGCCCTTAACCAATATTTTGATTGGGGGAACCATTGTATTTTGGAAATAGAGGAACTTGCTGAAGAAGGATTTTTAGAAAAAATCATCGATCTTATGGTTGAATTTAGAGCGCAAATTTCCCAACGGGAGTTGACTAAACAAAGAAATAGGTAAGTATGTATGTAAGGCTTCATTCACATCGGCGTGAGGGCTTCATTTAGGCGTCCCGTCTGAGCTTTCGGTCAGGGGAACCCATGAATGGAACCCTGACTGAAACAAACTAAAAACATAGATTTCCGTTTGCATCACCATTGATTTCAATGGTGACGGATCCGGTGCAAATGGTTTCCGTATGTCTCCATTGTGCAAGGGTTCCGTAGTTTTGATGGAATCAATAGCGTAGTCGACTGTGGTATTCATTCCGTCAAAACGACGGAACCCTTGCACAACAGAGACAAACGGGAACAATTTTCCACCGGATCCATCACCATTGAAATCAATGCAAAAACATATGTTTTCAGTTTGTTTCAGTCAGGGTCTCATTCATGGGTTCCCCCAACGGAAAGCTCAGACGGAACGCTTGAACGGAGCCCTGACGCAGATGTGAACGAAGCCTTAGTAAGTATGCATGTAAGTATGAATGTATTTGTATGTCTCTATGGAAGAAGGTACGAACAACTACCTTTTTTTGACATGGCATTGTTTATAGAAGTAAAGGAATGTTTTGTCTGCAGTGTGTCCACCCCCCCCCCCCCCCCCCGCCATAACAGTTATGCTAGTTTGACATATTTCTTGCTTATTTCCAACAGGGTTCGTAGAAAAGTTTGTTATCAAACATTCAGTCTTTTTGAACATGGGGTATTAGGTCGGAAAAAACGTATCCCAATACCATCATGCATTGTATCCTTCATCAGGACAAAGCTTCCAGATCCAGATGCAAGATACATGAGATGAAGATTATCGAGCTGCTGATATGGTGCTTGATGTCTAATCTTTGCATCCATCGTCTTATTTATTAAATATGTTTTCAATGCACTATGAGCCTTCAAATTAGGCCTTATTCTTAGTGAGTGTTTTGCTCAGTTTTTTCAGTCATTGATTGTAAGCTAAAAGCAGTAGTGTATGCTGCACAGAAATAAGATATAATGGAACGACTCCTTGGTGTTTGTGACCCAATCCTGGTTTGGCTTACCATCACTGTTGCAAAACACTGATGTCAACTTTGGTCATCACATGTATCTGGTCTCTAATCCACAACACGGTATTCTGAATGACTCCTAAAGGTAATCTTACACGGCCCGACATGGGCTGTGTAAACGAGTGCCAATCAACGATACAGCTAGTTGATCGGTGCTCGTTGCTCCTTTCAGAAGGAGCTAGTATGGGGACGAGCACTCTTTACTCCACTCACTCGTCCCCATACATTACTATCATGACGGCAGCACGTCTCCCTTTTCACAGGGAGATGTGCTGCCAACAATAGTTTCAGTTTTTAAAACGCTACGATCAGCAGATGAACGAGCATTTGCTCGTTCATCTGCTGATCGTTGCCCTGGTTACACAGGGCAATTATCGGGAACGAGCGTTCTTTGATCGTTCGTTTGCCCGATTTTTGGCCAGTGTAAAAAGGCCTTAAGTTTATCTTAGATAAACATAGCATTCAGCACCATTTCATCTGACAGTCTGCATTTATTGTATTCAAGCAAAATAATGATGCATAGAACAGACAATTATCGCATGGTGGATGCACATGGGAAAAAAAACTTTTAAAGGCAACCCTATAAGCCAGCCAAAAGTTCAAGGTGGACTACAGTATATGGTACCTGGAAGATAGAAATAACTAAATGGCCTGTACAAAATAAACAGAAATTAAATGGCAAACAAGTGTCTACAACAAACAAATATTACTATGTTGTAAAAGGAAGTAACAAATAAATCATCAATAATCTTAATGCAATGGGTCAGCCAGCGTCGTACGATTACATGTAATTAATTCATATGTAGTGAACCGGGAAACGTGAGCAATGTTTTCTGACATGGATTTCTTTAGACTTGACCATTCAAAAGGAAAGATTCCCAGCTGCAATTTCCGCAGCCTCTTCAATTATATCAGGAATGTCTGACTGGATGGCTCATAAATTGCACGGGTGTACCAATCTTTCTTTGCTTCCTCCACCAAATAAAATGTCTTACCTCTCACTCTCTTGGTGTCCAAGATCTCCTTAACCTCGAAGGTGTCTGAAGGGCCGCTGGAGGCAACCGCAGGGCTAGGAGTCTTGGTAAAGCAGTTCAGAACCACTGGTTTCAGGAGAGAAACCTGGAAGGAGTTGGGGATCTTGAGGGTAGGAGGCAGCCGAAGCTTGTAGACGACAGGGTTGATCCGCTGCATGATCTCGAAGGGTCCGAGGAACCTGGGAGCAAATTTGTACAAAGGCACCCTCAGTCGAATTTTCCTGGAGGACAGCCAGACCTTCATGCCAGGAAGAAACTGAGGAGGTCCTCTTCTCCTTGTGTCTGCCTTCCGTTTCATGCAGTCGACCGCCAGCAGGATGGAGGAACGAGTCTGCTGCCAGATCTGCAGAAAGTCCCCAAAAGCCGTGTCAGCAGCTGGCACCTTGGGCGTAACAGGGACCGGGAGAGGAATTTGTGGGTGTTGTCCATAGATGATAAAGAGCGATGTCTTCTGTGTGGACTTGCTGCTGTGATTATTGTAAGAGAACTCCGCCCACGGAAGCAACTGCACTCAGTCATTATGCTGCTTGGAGATGAAATGGCGTAGGTAGTTCTCCAAGATCTGATTGATCCTCTAGACCTGACCATTGGACTGAGGATGGTAGGCTGAGGAAACGCAGAGAAGCAGAAGGAAGACCGGTCAGAGGAACGAAGTGGACCATCTTTGAAAATCGATCCACCACCACCCAGACAGTACTGCATCCGGCAGAGAGAGGCAGGTCAGTGATAAAGTCCATAGCTGTCAGGGAGCATCGGGCACAGGCAAAGGCTGGAGCAGACCAGCAGGTTTGGAGTGAGCGACCTTGTTGGCTGCACATACTGGAAGAAACAAACTCCATAATGTCCTTGGGCAGCGTGGGCCAACAGAAATAATGAGCAATCAGATCCCGGGTCTTACGGGTCCCCACGTGACCTGCCAGTCTAGAGGAGTGTCCCCAGCAGAGGATTTTTCCACGGTCAGCCAGGCGCACAAAGGTCCGCCCTGGAGGAATGTCCCCAACTTGCAGGGGATTGACAGAGACAATGCAAGACGGATCAATAATGTTCTGTGGCATCTCCATGGTGTTTTCTGTCTTGAAAGACCTGGACAAGGCATCGGCCCTCACATTCTCATTCTTTTCGGCCGGGCAATAATGGAGCTCAAACTGGAATCTGGTAAAGAACAATGACCACCTGGCCTGGCGAGGGTTCAGCCGTTGGGCCGTCTGAAGATAGGTGAGGTTCTTATGGTCAGTAAAAATCAGGATGGGATGAGCTGCGCCCTCTAGTAGATGTCTCCACTCCTCCAGAGCCAATTTGATGGCCAGTAACTCCCGATCCCCAATCGAGTAGTTGCGTTCTGCGGAAGAGAAGAGCTTCGAAAAATATCCACATACCATTGATATTGATTGATAGGAGAAATCAGTGAGGAGAAGTTTGGGATGAACGGTCTGTAGAAATTGGTAAACCCAGAAAGCGCTGTATGGCCCTCAAGCCTTGAGGGCATGGCCATTCCAGGACGGACTTTACCCTTTCAGGATCCATCTCGGGACCTCGATTCAAGATGATGTAGCCCAGGAAGGGTAGAGCATCTCTCTCCGCCTCCCTCTTGCTGAAGATGTCCAAAAATTCAGCATAATGACCAGGCAATCCTGCCTATGACTGAGGCAGAGGAGACTGAGCCGAACAAATCTGTCCCAGGCAACGGTTCTGACACTCAGAGCCCCACTGGAGAACCTCTCCAGAGTTCCAGTCCAGGATTGGGGCATGCAATCTGAGCCAAGGCAGGCCCAGCAGAATGGGGTTAACGGCCTTGGATGAGACAAAGAACGATAACAGCTCGGAGTGGAGAGATCCTACTTGGAGCCTCAGCGGCTTGGTCACAGCTATAACTGAGTCTGGCAGAGGTAGTCCATTTACTGATGCAATCGTCAACGGCCTTTTCAGAGGGGTAGTGGGTAATTGAAGAAGATCCACCAGGTCTCTACAAATGAAATTAGCATTGGATCCAGAGTCCAGATACACAGAGACCCGATGCGTTTTCTCGCCGGACACTATGGTCACGGGTAGAGATGAGCGAACTTATCAAAAGTTCGGTTCGGCTAGTTCGCCGAATTTCACAAAAAAGTTCGGTTCGGACCGAACTAGTTCGGACCGAACCTGTCACTTACGTGCGCCGAGAATGCTACTGTCTCGGGTGCTGATAGAGTTAATGGGCTGCACTAACTCTTTCAGCAACCTTCACAGTACATGCTCGGCGCGCGGAAAATACAATTTAAATGTAATAAAAAAATAAAAATTATACGTTCGTACTTACTTTCCTCCTGTCCGGCCTCCAGCGATGACGTTTCATCCCTTTCGCCGCTGCAGCCAATCACAGGCTGTAGTGGCGGTCACGCACGTCAGGATGACGCTTCATCCCACGTGACCGCCTCTGCAGCCAATCACAGGCTGCAGCCGCGACATGGATGTAACGTCATCGCTGGAGGCCGGACAGGAGGAAAGTAAGTATGAACGTATTATTTTTTTTTTTTGGCATGTATGTATGTTGGCATGTATGTATGTATGTATGTATGTTGGCATGTATGTATGTTGTCATGTATGTATGTATATATGCGCATGTATGTTGGCATGTATGTATATATGTGCATGTTTGTATGTATATTTGCATGTATGTATGTTTGCATGTGTGTATGTTTGCATGTATGTATTTTTGCATGTATGTTGTCATGTATGTATGTATGTATATATGCGCATGTATGTTGGCATGTATGTATATATGTGCATGTTTGTATGTATATTTGCATGTATGTATGTTTGCATGTGTGTATGTTTGCATGTATGTATTTTTGCATGTATGTTGTCATGTATGTATGTATGTATGTATGTTGTCATGTATGTATATATGTGCATGTGTATATATATATATTTGTATGTATGTATGTTTACATGAATGTATGTATGTATGTTTACATGTATGTGTGTTTGCATGAATGTATGTTTGCATGTATGTATGTATGCATGTTTGTATGTATATTTGCATGTGTGTATATATATGTATGTATGTATGTTTGCATTTATGTATGTATGTTGGCATGTATGTATGTTGTGATGTATGTATGTTGGCATGTATGTATATATGTGTGTATGTATATTTGCATGTCTATATTTGCATGTATGTATGTTGTCATGTATGTATGTATATATGTGCATGTATGTTTGCATGTATGTTGGCATGTATGTATACATGTGCATGTTTGTATGTATATATGTTTGCATGTGTGTATGTTTGCATGTGTGTATGTTTGCATGTATGTATGTATGTTGTCATGTATGTATGTTGTCATGTATGTATGTTGTCATGTATGTATGTATATATGTGCATGTATGTATGTTTGCATGTTTTTATTTTTTAATGTATGTTTGCATGTATGTTTATATATATGTGCATGCTTGTATATATGTATGTATCTTTGCATGTTTGTTTGTATGTATGTATGTTTTCATGTGTGTGTGTATGCATGTATGTATGTATGTATGTATGATAGTTTGCATGTATATATGTGTGTATGTTTGCATGTATGTATATTTGCTTGTATATATGTGCATGCTTGTATGTATGTTTGTTTGTATATATGTATGTATGTTTGCATGTATGTTTGTTTGTATATATGTCTGTATGGCCATGTATGATACTGTCTGCTGGCGCCCTGTATCTAAGTCAACTTCGCGGCAGGCTTCTATACATGGTATAACAGTCAGTATCACACATTAAACTGAATCTAAGCCTACGACGTTTTATTTCATTTTTTTTTTTTTTTTACAGGTTTGGTGTATGGACTACGTCGGTTTCGAGGACTACTTAGATGACGTTTTTTTTCTACAATAAAATGGTTAATGAGGGTTGTGTTGGGGGTGCTTTATTTCAATAAAATATTTTATCTATATCTTTGTCTTTTTCTTTTCAAATTTTATTACTACCACTTTAGTAATGGCCGCTGTCTGAGTGACAACATCCATTACTAAGGCGAGGCTTAGTGTTAGCCGGTGCAGAGGCTAACACTAACCACCATTATTACCCCGGTGCCCACCACCACCAGGGGTGCCGGGAAGAGCCAGGTACGATCCAGTACCCGACCATCTGTTGTGATGGTCGGGCTCTGGGGCGGCCGCAGGCTGGTATTATGAGGCTGGGAAGGGCCAAAAACAGTGGACCTTCCCACCCTTGTAATGCTAGGCTGCTGCTGCTGTGTTGTATCTGGCTGGTTATAAAAGTGGGGGGGACCCCACGTCATTTTTTTTTTATTATTATTTTTTTTTTTTTTTAAAAGACATGGGGTTCCACCCAATTTATCATAACCAGCCACATACAACACAGTGTTATTAGCCTGGGAATGGACAAAACCAGTGGCCCTTCCCACCCATGTAATGCCAGGCTGCTGCGGCCTTGTATATGGCTGGTTACAAAAAATGTGGGGGACCCGTCTATTGCTAAATTTGTTAAATTCAAAAAAAAAAACGACGTGGGGGTCCCCCCCATTTTTATAACCAGCCCGATACAACACAGCAGCAGCAGCCTAGCATTACAAGGGTGGGAAGGTCCACTGATTTTGGCCCTTCCCAGCCTCATAATACCAGCCTACGGCCGCCCCAGTACCCGACCATCACAACAGATGGTCGGGTACTGGATCGTACCAAGCTCTTCCCAGCACCCCTGGTGGTGGTGGGTACCGGGGTAATAATGGGTGGTTAGTGCTAGCCTCTGCACCGGCTAACACTAAGTACCGCCTTAATAATGGACGCTGTCAATCAGCCAACTGCCATTATCTAGGCACTAATAAAGTTTAAAAAAAAACACAAAGACAATTCTTTTTTATTGAAATAAGAAATCCCCAACAAAACCCTCGTTAACCATTTTATTAAAATTTGAAAAAACGCAGATCTACGCAGTAGTCCAACGAATCGAAGATGTAGTCCAATCGGTACATCAAAATCTGCAACAACATAAAAAAAAACAGTTATCAATGTGAACAATAACAATACTTCTACTCACCTACACACATATATACACACACAAACAACCATACACAAACACACACATATATACACAAACACAACAAGATATACACACACACATAAACAGAAACACACGCACATATACACAAACTCACACATATACAAACAAAAACACACATATACACAAACACATATACAAACAAAAACACACATACCCAAACACACACATATACACAAACACATATACACAAACACACCCATATATACACACAAACACACACACATAAACACACACCCATATACACACATATACACAAACACACACATATACAAAAACACACACAAACATCTACACACAAACATATACACAAATACACCCATATATACACAAACACATATACACAAACACACCCATATATACACAAACACACACACATATACACAAACACACATACAAAAACAAAAACAGACAAAGACACATACCCAAACACACATATATACACAAACACACACATACACAAACACGGTTTCTTTTAAATGCTGCTAGGGAACCCGCTCGATCCACTATATAAGGCTACGCTACAGTGCAGCATTTAAAAGAAACAGGATCCTGACCTGTCCACAGAGTTTAAGGCAGCACAGAGTATTTCAGGAGATGAGCGTGCAGATTCAGTGCTGCTGTGAACTCTGCTCTTACCATTACGTAGCTCTCAGTCTGTTACCTCTCCTCCACTCCTGTCCTCAAGAACACCTTCACATGATTGGCAAGTCACCACGTAATGGTAAGAGCAGAGTTCACAGCAGCACAGAGTATTTCAGGAGATGAGCGTGCGGATCTTGTGCGGGGTGGTGACTTGCCAATCATGTGAAGGTGTTATTGAGGACAGGAGTGGAGGAGAGGTAACAGACTGAGCTACGTAATGGTAAGAGCAGAGTTCACAGCAGCACTGAATCTGCACGCTCCTCTCCTAAAATACTCTGTGCTGCTGTGAACTCTCTTCTTACCATTACGTAGCTCAGTCTGTTACATCTCCTCCACTCCTGTCCTCTATAACACGTTCACATGATTGGCAAGTCACCACCACGCACAAGATCCGCACGCTCATCTCCTGAAATACTCTGTGCTGCTGTGAACTCTGCTCTTACCATTACGTGGTGACTTGCCAATCATGTGAAGGTGTTCTTGAGGACAGGAGTGGAGGAGAGGTAACAGACTGAGAGCTACGTAATGGTAAGAGCAGAGTTCACAGCAGCACTGAATCTGCACGCTCATCTCCTGAAATACTCTGTGCTGCCTTAAACTCTGTGGACAGGTCAGGATCCTGTTTCTTTTAAATGCTGCACTGTAGCGTAGCCTTATATAGTGGATCGAGCGGGTTCCCTAGCAGCATTTAAAAGAAACAGGATCCTGACCTGTCCACAGAGTTTAAGGCAGCACAGATTATTTCAGGAGATGAGCACGGGCAGCCGTTCGTTTTTCCGAGCCGTGCTCCCATCATGCACACGACCGTAAAAACACCCGTTATTGCGGGTCGTAATTACGACCCGCAATAACGGGGTCATAGACTTCTGTTACCCACGGGTACCTTTCCGTATTCTCACGGGAAGGTGCCCGTGCCGTTAAAAAAATAGAACATGTTCTATTTTTCTATTTTACGGGCCGTGCTGCTATAATTATAATGACAGCACGGTTCGCAAAAGCGGCCGGCTGCCCGTGGCCGGCCGGCCGTGCTCGTAGTTACGAGTCGTAATTACGAGCACGGCCCGTAAAATAAAAAAATAGAACATGTTCTATCTTTTTAACGGCACGGGCACCTTCCCGTGAGAAAACGGGAAGGTACCCGTGGCTAACAGAAGTCTATGGGCCCGCTATTTCGGGTCGTAATTACGACCCGTGATAACGGGTGTTTTTATGGTCGTGTGCATGAGGCCCTGTAATGACGGGTGGCTACATGTGTGCACCCGTCATTACGGCAGCGTTGCTAGGCGACGTCAGTAAGGGTATGTGCACACACACTAATTACGTCCGTAATTGACGGACGTATTTCGGCCGCAAGTACCGGACCGAACACACTGCAGGGAGCCGGGCTCCTAGCATCATATTTATGTACGATGCTAGGAGTCCCTGCCTCTCCGTGGAACTACTGTCCCGTACTGAAAACATGATTACAGTACGGGACAGTTGTCCTGCAGAGAGGCAGGGACTCCTAGCATCGTACATAACTATGATGCTAGGAGCCCGGCTCCCTGCACTGTGTTCGGTCCGGTACTTGCGGCCGAAATACGTCCGTCATTTACGGACGTAATTGGTGTGTGTGCACATACCCTAAATAGTCACTGTCCAGGGTGTTAAGAGTTAACTGATCGGCAGTAACTGTTTCAGTACCCTGGACAGTGACTACCGATCACAGTACCTGTAAAAAAAAAGACGTTCATACTTACCGAGAACTTTCTGCTTCCTCCAGTCCGGTCTCCTGGCCGTTGCCTTGGTGATGCGTCCCTCTCGACATCCGGCCCGACATTCCTTGATGACGATGCAGCCCATGTGAGCGCTGCAGCCAATCACAGGCTGCCGCGGCCTCTGCAGCCAATCACAGGCTGCAGAGGCCTCTGCAGCCAATCACAGGCTGCCGCATCAGAAAAGGTCGGACTGGAGGAAGAAGAGGGACTCGTCCGCAAGACAACGACCGGGTACGTATGAAATACTTTTTATTTTATTTTTAATCAGCAGCCTCTTTTCTCTATCAGTGATTGATAGAGATAAGTGGCTGCCGATTTGTATAATGTTTTTGACCGGGTTCGGTCAAAACGGGTTCGGCCGAACCCGGTGACGTTCGGATTCGCTGCGAACCGAACTTTTCCGGAAGTTCGGACCGAAACCGGGTTCGGTTGTCCCGGTTCGCTCATCTCTAGTCACGGGTATGGACAATTTAGACGGAAGTCCTATTTTACCAAAGGTTGTCTCTCCTAGAAACCCTAGGCTTTGGGACTTTTGGGGACACAGACGCACAAGATGGCCTCCGAGGCCGCAATATAGAGTCCCGAAGTGCATCTGCATTGTTTCTCCTGTGTGGATAGCTTACACTGGTCCATCCTCACAGACTCCTTAGGAGGATCGGCACCTGAGTACAGCAGAGGTTGCTGCAAGGGTGGGACCGGATTAGGAAGGCCTCCCTCCCGACGAGCTTCTTGGAGCCGTTCTCGGATCCTCATATCAATCCGGCCGGACAGAAGGATGAGGTAATCCAGGGTAAACGGTAGATCTCGAGCGGCAAGTTTGTCCTTAATCTTAGGAGACAGTCCCTGCCAGAATGTAGCCACCAGGGCCTCATTGTTCCACAACAGTTCTCCCGCCAGGGTGCGGAAGTGGATGGCGTACTCGCCCACGGAGGTGTCTCCTTGGCGTAGGTTTAGCAAGGAAGCCGCTGCAGATGAGACTCGTCCAGGCTCCTCAAACATCATGCGAAAAGTCTGGAGGAAGCCCTGGAAGTCACGGGTCTCTTGTCCTTGTCTCTCCCAGATTGGATTTGCCCATGCAAGAGCGACCCTTGCGCCATCAGACTAAAATGCCCTTGCATACAGGCTGAAGTGGATCTGGCACTGGTTCAAAAATCCATGACAGGCACCTGCATCTCCATCATAGCGGTCAGGAAGTGGCAAAGAAAAATGGGGCTCAACACTGCCAGGAGGTGTAGTCTGAGGATCAACACTGCCAGGAGGTGTAGTAGGAGCAATGACAGCTTGTGCCTCCTGCCGACATGTGAGAATGTTCAAGGCCCGGAGGAGTTGGTCCTGTCGAGAACGGAGGTCCAGCTTATCCGCCCACATCTCTTGTGACGTCATCTTGGTCTTGGATCGACCAGCGGGGTCCATGGCCTGAGCGTACTGTCACGTTTAGTTCGTAGACCCACTGGACCGTACCGCCTTGGCGGTATGGCAGCTGTCCAACAGGGTGCAGGTAACAGTTTATAGTTTATATAGTGTACCTGTGGCAGCTCGGATAGTAGCAAGGCAGGCTTGGCTGGGACTAGGCAGCAGGCAGACGTAAGCCGTGGTGTAGCAGAACAGGCGTGGTATGCAGCACAGCACGACTACAGCTCAGCATGGCACTTGACAAGGAAAGTACGGGATACAGTATACAGGTACGGGAAACAATGGGAACTGGAAGACACTCAAGAGCCCATTTGCATAGAAAAACTTTGGGTACGACAAAGACGCTCAGGCATGGGAGGAAGGGGCTGGGCCCTTCTTATAGCCCAGGGTGCTCTGGGAGCGATCAGCTCAATCTCCCATCTGCGTGCACTTTGGCTTCTTAAGTCTAGACTGAGCTTTCGAGCACACCCTGGTGGTCACTGTGGAACAGGATGGCTGTATGTGCAGACACCTCTGGAGAGAAGGGCGTCGACTGGATGGAAGGACTTCGTGGTCAGCGACCACGGACGTTACACCTACTTTTTGTATTTTACGGGCCATACTTTGTATGGGAGCACGGCCCGAAAATGCGTCCCGCCGCCATCGGTGGCCTGCTGTGCCCGCAATCGCGGGCCGTGATTACGTGCACAGCCGTGTGCATAAGGCCTTAGCTGTGTTATTTTATAACAGAAGTTCAACCCTTTGTGTATTACTAGTTATTCTTAAATCATCCAGCTTCTTTTACTCACATAGCAGCAACGTAATTTTATGTATTTTGACAGTCTATACCTCTGAAATTGAAGAGTTCAACAAATGTTGTCAATGTAACTTTTCATGTAGATGTTAACATTTCATACATTTTGTTCTCAGACAGCAAGAATGAAATTTGCAATGAATATTCTCCTTTAGTCAGCTAAGTGCCGATTTAAATAGCCTTCAATGTGTCGTTTGGCTTTCAACAGCTACTATAAGTAAGGGTAAGGATATTTTTTTTTACAAAGTTAAGCTTATAGTTTTCTGGAGTGATTTGAACTTTAGAACAGAAATACTATTTTCTTCTTGTCTGTCCCTCTTCACGCTGGGCCACAGCAGGACTTAGAGAGGCTGGCAGTTATCACAGAGTGGAAAAATGGTTTTAGATCTAAGAAAAGCTTTTTTTTTTTTTCATTCTTTTTTTGGTTCTTTTGTTTATTTTGTAAATATTTTTTGAATATATTATTTTTCTTACAGTAAAGGTTTTTCCTTACATAAAATCTCAGTATTCGATTCACTACTGAAACATTTTTTTAGATTTGTTCAATATATAAATATCATATTAGAAAATCAATCTTTATGAAATATTTATGTATTATCCTATATTCTTTCACAGGAATGCAATTTTCACATAAAAAAAAAATAATATTAACCAGATTTTCCCATGTAGATATTCATATTTATTTGCACACCTTTCAAAGCCGTGTCTTTATTTAACCCCTTAAAGCGTAACTAAACGTTCAAACAACTTTTTATTGTCTAGCAGCATGTGTAATATAAAAATATTTTGTAATATACTTTATTAATACATTTGAGCTCTTTTTGGGTTATATGTGTTTTAAAGGGCCACTCTGACACTTTTCTACTTCATTTTATTTCTTGTATTTTTCCTGTTGCTAGCAGAAATCTGTACACCATGTGAATGTATCAGTGTACGGACTCTGTGCCTGTGAGTAAGGGAAGGCGGACAAATGTGCACGCCCCCATCGTGACGTCAGGAAAGTCTCTCTGCCTCTATGTACTACTTAGTTCTCTATAGAGTAGCAGACAGCAGCAGAGCGCAGGGAAGAGAATGTGATGAACTCGGCTGCTGTCCGGTCTATAGTATATGAAAGGCGCTTCCCTAGAAGAAGTGAAGGTCTGGCGGCTCCCTTTCCCCTTTTCCCCCTCCTATACTCTACTCTAACTGGCAGCAGCAGAATGCAGGAAAGAGAATAATAGCTCTGTTGCTGTCCGGTCTGTAGTATATGAAAGACACTTTCCTAGAAGAAGTGCAGGTCTTGCGGTTCCCTGTCCTCTTTTCCCCCTCTATACACTACTGTAACTGGCAGCAGCAGAGCACAGGGGAGACAATGAAAGCTCTGCTGCTGTCCAGTCTATAGTATATGAAAGGCGCTTCCCTAGAATAAGCACAGGTCTGGCAGTTCCCTGTCCCCTCTTCCTCCTCTATACACTACTGTTACTGGCTACTACTGTATACTATAAAAAAGGCCATACTTACTAGGTAGGTGGGTGGGTGAAAACCCGTTCCCATCAGGACGCAGACGGGTCAAAGAATGCTGCAGAAGGAGTGTGCATTAAATAGTGATAGCCCCTCCCACTAGTCTTGAGGGGAGTGGCGAACTAAGTGCTCAAAGGTGTGCGATAAATGAGTGTCAGTGTAGTGCTAGGGTGTGAATGGATGGTAAAACATAAATATGTATGTATGAAAGTGTCAGAACTGTGTAATGTAATAAAAATAAATAAATAAATAAATAAATGTGATGAATAGGGGTCAGTGCTGTGAATAGTACATGGGGTGTCAGTACTATGTGTAATACGTGGGGGGATAATGTGCTGGTCGTCAGGCATGGCGTATCTTGCCGAATAACAGCCTATTTGTAACGCCGCTAGTGTTAGCTAAAGCGGGCTGCTCTGCATTCCAAACCAAACACCAGCACATCATGCCCTCCCAGCATATAAGACCCGGCTGCGTCCTGAAAAAAAGTGTAGTATACGTAGTAAGAAATATCCATGAAACATGGGGTATTAGTTGTTATTTTGGCCAAAATACGCAAAGCTCGCAACCCAACGTCAAGGGTCCCCAGTGCCTTGGATATTTCTTACTACGTATACTACACTTTTTTTCAGGACGCAGCCGGGTCTTATATGCTGGGAGGGCATGATGTGCTGGCGTTTGGTTTGGAATGCAGAGCAGCCCGCTTTAGCTAACACTAGCGGCGTTACAAATAGGCTGTTATTCGGCAAGATACGCCATGCCTGACGACCAGCACATTATCCCTCCACGTATTACGAATAGTACTGACACCCCATGTACTATTCACAGCACTGACCCCTATTCATCACATTTATTTATTTATTTATTTTTATTACATTACACAGTTCTGACACTTTCATACATACATATTTATGTTTTACCATCCATTCACACCCTAGCACTACACTAACACTCATTTATCGCACACCTTTGAGCACTTAGTTCGCCACTCCCCTCAAGACTAGTGGGAGGGGCTATCACTATTTAATGCACACTCCTTCTGCAGCATTCTTTGACCCGTCTGCGTCCTGATGGGAACAGGTTTTCACCCACCCACCTACCTAGTAAGTATGGCCTTTTTTGTGGTTTTGATGATATCTATGTCCCATTTTTTCTGTTTGTACTGTATACTATAGACCGGACAGCAGCAGAGCTGTCATTCACTTCCCTGCACTCTGCTGCTGTCAGAGTAGTATATAGAGGGGGGAAGAGGGGACAGGAAGGCGGCGCCAGACCTGCACTTCTTCTCAAAGAGCAGTGGGCGCCTTTACAGCTAATGTGCCCGCTTTAAAGAAGCTGCAGACAATGCAGGCTACAATATCTCAAATTGTACTGCTATACTCCTTCCAAACAGCCACCGCTCCCACAAACACCCCAGTAGGTTATGAGATATATATATATTTATATATATATATATATATATATATATATATATATATATATTTGTGTGTGTTTATAGTGTTTGTATATATATATATTTATATATATATATATATATACATACAAACGTGTGTGTGGTGTGTGGTGTGTGTGTGTGTGTGTGTGTGTGTGTGTGTGTGTGTGTTGACCGAATATAGATCTTTGTTATTATCATTGCTGGAGGTCATATTGTTTCAAAATAATTCTCTTTTTCGTGATCAATTTTATGTTCAATGCCAAGGAACCGCTATAGGTTCAAACATAGCACCGACAAATGCTAATATTTACGTGTGTGCTCTTGAGGAGGACCTCATCTATGTATCCCACCGCTTTGGGCATGTGCTGAGGTGGTGGCGGTACATAGATCATGCCTTCCTCATCTGGTCGGGAGGACCAATAGAGCTTTCTGATTTCCATGTCAAGTTTACACTGGTCAGTTCCAAGACCACATTAGAGTTTTTGGATGTGTTAGTGGAATTGAATGGAACAACTTTCTCCACGGACCTATTTCTTAAGCCCACTGATAGGAATAATTTATTGCGCTATGAGAGTTCACACCCAAGAAGCATGATAAAATCTTTGCCCATCAGCCAATTGTTGCGGACTAAACTAATTATCAATAAACCGGATAGACTTGACTGTGGCCTTGATGGTATAATAGATAAATTCAAAGCTAGAGGATATCCTGGACATCTGTTAGCTCAACATAGAGTTGATCTAGTCCCTAGAACTGATGTTTTAAAAAATAGAGAACATAAAGATCGGGATAAACGTATTCCTTTTATTTCTACCTTTTCACACATGAGCAATCAGATCAGTGATATAATTCAAACGCATTGGCCAATGCTTGGCAGAGGTCTCCACAATGTAGATGATTTCAAACTTATGCCACTATTTTCATATCGAAGACCGCCCAATCTTAGGGACAATCTGGTGAGGTCGGATTTAGGCTCCCCTTGTAATGACGGGGTAGGGAGACAGACAGGTGAGCCCTAATCTACCCGCCACTCAGTCCCTGCCTACTTGCATGACCCGTCCTAGGCGATGGCGTACAACTGGACGACGGTCCCTACGCTCAGTAGGTGCACAACAAACAAACAGACAAGGGTACACAGAAGCTAAGGGTAATGGGGCAGTTGCCCACGGCAACACCGTGAGCAACAAGAGTAGTGAACGAGCCGAGTCAAACCAGGAGTGTACGAGGTACCAAACGCAGAGCAGGAGCGTAGTCAGTAAAGCCAGGGTCAATATGAAGCAGAGGTCAATAGTAATAGCTGAAACAACAGAGCGAGGAAACAAGAGAGAATCACAGGTAAAGACAAGAAGCAAATGAAGATATAAATAGACCGAGGGCGGGAGCTAGAACCATCTGGCCAGGCTGTGATAGGTTCTCCCACTCCTCAGCCTTCCAGCCTGAGTAGTATCAGACCAAGGAGCAGATGTAGACTGATTAACCACGGGCGTCGACACAGAAGCTGTGTCTGGCAGATCCTTTACAGTACCCCCCTTTTATGAGGGGCCACTGGACCCTTCCTAGGTGGACCTGGCTTATTGGGGAAGCAAAGATGGAACCTCCTGAACAATACCCCAGCGTGAACATCCCGGGCGGGTACCCAAGTCCTCTCTTCAGGCCCTTATCCTCTCCAATGGACCAGGTACTGGAGGGAGCCTGCTGGCTGTGATAGGTTCTCCCACTCCTCAGCTTACCAGCCTGAGTGGTAGCAGATCGAGTCACTCTATCAGACCTAGGAGCAGATGTAGACTGATTAACCACTGGCGTCGACACAGAAGCTGTGTCTGGCAGATTCTTTACACCCCTAAGTTTAGTCGGCAAACCTATTTACAACCCCCCCAAAAAAAGCTTGTTTCCCTTGATTGGGTGTGAACAAATTGCACATTTATGGTTAAAGGGAACCATTTTAGACATTCAAACACTGGTAAACAGTTTAGGATTAACTATTTCCTCACATGTAACACAGAGTTTGTGATATATATACTCCAATGTCCTTGTCATCAGTTATACGTAGGAAATTGAATCAGATTGAATCAGCATCGTTACACGATACGGAAGAGGCTGGATCTTCCAGTCCCAAAGAATTTCGCAGATTCTAAACACGGAGAACGTGACTTAAGATTTTGGATAATAGATCACGCATTACGGCGGGGTGGTGATAGGAATATGTTGCGTAAAGAGGCTCTGTCACCAGATTATCAAATCCCTATCTCCTATTGAATGTGATCGCCGCTGCAATGTAGATAACAGCAAAGTTTTTTTTTTTTTTTAAAGATAATTTTTGCCCAAGTTATGAGCAATTTTATATTTATGCAAATTAGTTTTTCAATGGACAACTGGGCGTGTTTTCTCGTTTTACCAACAGGGCGTGTATTGCGTTTTTACCAACTGGGCTGGAGCTGATGTGTCTTCTTTCTTCCGACGCCAAGGTTGAAGGACCTGTGGATGACCTCATCGTTCCCACCCAGCTTCTTTCACTGCAGACACACAGCGTGACGTTACCCACAGGTCCTTCAACATTGGCGTCGGAAGAGAGAAGACACATCAGCTCCAGGCGACAGAGGGTACAGTTGAATCTGCAGCATCATCACCATGTGCAGGTAAGTATAGCAAACTCCCTAGAGAAGAGCATATTAACCTTTTGGATGCCTGTAGCCGATGTATCTTCTTTGTCCGACGACAAGGTTGAAGGACCTGTGGGTGACGTCACGCTGTGTGTCTGCAGTGAAAGAAGCTGGGTGGGAATGATGAGAAGTGTATGATGCTGATTTGTCAGCGTCATACACTTCTATTCCCAACACCCAGTTGGTAAAAACACAATACACGGCCAGTTGGTAAAAACACAATACGCGCCCAGTTGGTAAAACGAGAAAACACGCCCAGTTGTCCATTGAAAAGCTAATTTGCATAAATATAAAATTGCTCATGACTTGGGCAAAAATGATCGTTTAAAAAAAACAAAAAAAACTTTGCTGTTATCTACATTGCAGTGATCACATTCAATAGGAGATAGGGATTTGATAATCTGGTGACAGAGCCTCTTTAACTTCGAAAGTTGCAATGGATACATTGACTTGATACACTCAAGCTGCGTGGTCTCAATATAGATTTCCCCTTTGGAAGTGTTTCTTAGATGCTGCTTCACCTTCCATCTTTGTTTAGGTACAGCATTAGTGTAGGTATTGTTTATTGTTTATTGTTATTTGATCATTTTTGTATTGATTGATTTTAATTACATTTTATTCCCTTCTGTTCACAGATCACATTTTTCATTCTATGCGGATACATGGATTGTCTCACCAATAATGGGACCGGCTGATATTTATCATATTTTGATGTCTAATAAATACTGCTTATCATTATCTGACATTTTATTGATGTATTATTTCATAGCAACCATTCTTCATGATCCTTTATTAATACATCTAAAATACTTACCTTTGTGAGAATGACAAATATAAGGGACAAGCAGTTGATTAAGGGTTTATTACTAGTAACAAGGATTATATATTCAAATTTGAGATGGTATTTGTTTGGATCGTATACACGACCATTTAAAATAGGCCCTATATAGGCCGTGCACAGACATAGCCCGTATATAGGATGAATGGTGGGGGATCAGCCACCTAGTGTGTGCTTAGTGTGTGCTTAGTGTGTTTCCCTTTCACCTGGGGATGATTGAGTCTTTTCCCTTGCGAATAAGGGGAAGATAGATGGTGCGCTCCTTTGAGGCACTGTGTGTGTATATATATGCATTTCTCCTTTATAAGTGTCTACATATCTAAGGGCTTCTATCTATTATATGGAGCTCAGGAATTGTAAACGATCGTTGATACTATCCCAAGTATATGTTATTTTAAAGTCATCTAATGGGATTAAGGTTTTTTAGCTAGGTTCATTATTCCCCGTGTATAATTAAATTAGTCAATGCCCATTATCTATTCTCCTGCTTTTCCTATGTATTTGAACTTATGTCATTCATTAAGGTATGCCAGGTTCTAATATGGCCGCGTTGTGCGGTTTGTGACATTTGCGCATGCACGGACATGCGTAATAGGGTGATCTGGTTTTGATAGCCCTATTAGTCCGAGCATGCACAGTAGCACTTTAGGGACGCCGTGGAAAGAGCACGTTTATTCTATATTCAACGGAGCCAGTTCCTCATTATGGTGAGTCTCTCACATGTTATTATATTTGTACAAACTTATTGCATTGGTGATTGTTTATAATTACAACACTTACACCTCAATATTATACTTTTTACTACAGCAATTTTTTTTTTGATGTATGGCAAGAAATTTTCATATGTATTTACTGTAACACTGTAAAAAAATTGCAGTTTGCTTTTTATATTCTATATAGAAACTGCAAATGTGAACTTATATTTAATTGGCACTTTTTATCTAATGTATGCTTAAGGCTATGTTCACACGGGGTATTTTGCTGAGTTTTTTGACGCGGAAACCGCGTCGCAAAACTCGGCAAAAACGGCCCGAGAACGCCTCCCATTGATTTCAATGGGAGGCGTCGGCGTCTTTTTCCCGCGAGCAGTAAAACTGCCTCGCGGGAAAAAGAAGCGACATGCCCTATCTTCGGGCGCTTCCGCCTCTGACCTCCCATTGACTTCAATGGGAGGCAGGAGAAAGCGTATTTCTCGCTGTTTTATGCCCGCGGCGCTCAATGGCCGCGGGCGAAAAACGGCGCGATAATTGCCGCGAAAATCGGCGTGCAGGGAGAGGAATATCTGCCTCAAAGTTCCAAACGGAATTTTGAGGCAGATATTCCTCCCCCAAAATACTCCGTGTGAACATAGCCTAATTGTGCATAAAGCTTCATAAAGGTCCTATAGCAGGACGGAAACATTGCAGCCTGTGCTGGCTTAAAGGTAATGTGTCGCTAGAAACTTTTTTTTTTAGTTAAACAGTTAGTGTATAAGTGATTCAACATTGTTCTAATTTTTTTAATTTTTTCACGAGTCAGGAAATATTATAAATTAGATTCTAATTTATAACATTTCCCAGTGCTGGTCACTAGATGGAGCAATTCCCAAAATTGCAGCATTGGCATGTGGTAAAGCAACATATTGCTTTATGCTGCAAAATTTGAGAATACACACTCGCTCTAGTGAACTCACAGAATCCCCCCTCCTTTATCCTGGCTAGTGCCAGGAGAAAGGAGGGGATTGAATGGTCAAACCTCCTACACTGTGTGTCGCCATTTTTTGAGCTAACACACAGTGTAGTAGGTTTACATACAGTAGTAATCACACACTAAAACACGTACATACACAGACCTAACTTACCTGCTCCTGCCGCCGCCGCTCCCTCCAGTCCGTCCGCTCCCTCTGCTCCAAGTGCACAAGTCCGGAAGCCGCGACCGGAAGTAGTAATCTTACTGTCCGGCCGCGGCTTCCGGTCCACAATAAAATGGCGCCGGACGTCACTCGACCGAAAACCTTCAATTTGGACTATGTGGGAGCGGCGCATGCGCCGTTCCCACACAGACGGCGTACAGCATAGTGGATGGAACGGGCCCCGTTCGCATTCACTATGGGGCTGTATGTGCCGTATTCCATGTCTGTATGTGTCGTTAATCGACACATACAGAGATGGAAAAAATAATGGCAGCCCCCATAAACAAGAAAAAGTTAAAAAATAAAAAAACGTTAAACACACAAATAAATAAAACATTTTTTAATAAAACACTAAAAGCAAATTGATATATTTTGAATATATATTGAATATTTTTTGAATATTTTTTTTCGCGACACTCGTACTTTAATAAACCACCATTTTTTTCACTAACACGGAGTGCTGTGGGATTTTCTTCAATATTGATCTATATCCCCTGGATCGGGATTACCTGCTTGCATCTGAGACCATCTTGGAATTGCATTGTGAGTGCTGCTGCTTTTCCATTGTATATATATATATATATATATATATATATATATATATATACTGATTTCACATGACACTACTAGCTTGAGAAAAGCTTTTGTGCTGAGCTGAAGCGTTGCATTTACTAATGGACTAATTAAGCACCACCAATTTTTTGCTCAAATCCCTGGAGTGCGGCCTGATTGCTTTGATATATATATACATATATATTTATACGTATATCCACGTGTGTATATATTGTTAGGAACTGACTGGAAAGGTGGTAGACGGAGTCTATATTCCACCTGGGTTTCTCTTCTATACATGGTGATGAGCTCCAAGTGTCATACAAAGAAGGAGGAAAAACACATTGCTAGTTTTTATCCATGTTGTGTGAAAGGTATGGAACTTGGAGCTTGGAAGTTTTGTAGTGACCTGGGTGGGATGAAGCCTCTATTCCCAGTGCAGTACCTATTTTCCTCTGCATTGGCCTCATTAATAAATAGTGTACTGAGGCCTATTTAAACCTGTGCTGCACTGTGTAAGGTTTCTCTGTGCAGAGCAGGGTTGCTGTTCACAAGCTGCGTAAAAACTGGAGGTACAGGTTGATGCTATATTGTCTGAAAACGGAGAGGGTCAGTGCTTGGACAAGCAGGATTTTGTTTATGTTTTGTTTTACTTTGTGCAACCTGTATATTTATTGAAAGCACCTACACTGTCAATAAAAGCTGTAAAGGACCTGAACTTTGGACACTTGAAACCTGTCTGTGTCTTTGTAAAGTCTGACTTTGCTCTGGCCAATGAGCTAAAATCCCCACATATGGGAGAGAATGCGGACATAATTCTTAAAGAGTGGAAGACTACCATGTAAAATTGAGGCCTAATTTGGTGATTTACAAAGTCTTGGGTCACAATTGCTGAGGCTCTGATGTGAATAAATAAAAGAAACCGCAGAGAAGTGACCCAATTTTGGAAACTGCACCCCTCATGGCATTTAAGGGGTGAAGTGAGCATTTTCACCCTACAGGACTTTTCCATAGATTATTGCGCTGTGGATGGTGCAAAAAAACTTACATTTTTCCCTAGATATGCCATTTCAGTGGCAAATACGCTGTACGCAGCTTGTGTCACTGGAGACACACATCCCAAAAATTGTTAAAAGGGTTCTCCTGGGTATGGCGATGCCATATATGTTGAAGTAAACAGCTGTTTGGGGACGATATAGGGTTCAGAGGGGAGGGAGCAACATTTGGCTTTTGGCGCGTGGATTTGCTTGGTATTAGTTTTGTTTGAGTATTGCTGGTGTTTCCGTTTATAATGTGGGCCAAATGTAAGCTAGGCAGAGTACATATGGGGCATAGTCAGGTGGTATAATAATTAGGTTATTAAAAAACAGTAAACTAATCCATAGATGTGTGTTACGTTGTGACACAATCCTTTCTGCACAGGCCAGTGTCGCACTGATAAATGGTGTCGTTTCTTATCCCCCATTTGGTCCACACTCCGCACCTTTGCAGTTTGGGGAATTTTGCTGGCAATTTGGGAATTGTTGTCCTGGCATAATACCGGCACCCTCGCTTCCAGCAGATATGTTTGGACCCTACCCTTCCTTGGTTCCCTTGATAATTCGCCTCTTGAAACAGAACAAATATTCCCCTTGGGCCAGCACAACTGCATTTATTTAATTTTATTTTTTCATAGACGTAGTGGTATGAGAGCTGTATGTTTTTTTTGCGGGACGAGCTATAGTTTTTATTGGTACAATTTCGGATACATGCAACTTTTTGATCACTTTTTATCCTATATTTTAGGAGGCAAGGTAACAAAAAAAACAACAATTCTGGCATAGTTGTTTTTTTTTGTATACAGCGTTCACCATGCATTATATACTACATGTTAACTTTATTCTGCGGGTCAGTCCGATTCTGGCGATAACTAATTTATAGCACTTTTTAATGTTTTACAACTGTTTGCACAATAAAATTACTTTTGTAAAAATAATGTATTTTTTCTGTCGCTAAGTTGTGAGAACCATAAAGTTTTCTGTATGAAAGCTGTATGAAAGCTTGTTCTTTGCGAGACGAGGTATAGTTATTAAAGTTACCATTTTTGGATACATGCGACTTTTTAAAAAAAAATGTATTCCAATATTTGTAGGGCAAACTGACCAAAAAAAACTGAAATTCTGGTATTGTTTTTTGTTTCTTTTTACGCTATTCACCGCGTGGAATAAATAACAGAATATTTTTATAGCTCAGACCGTTATGGTCGCGGTGATACCAAATAAATATGGTTTATGTATTCTTTTCAATAATAAAGGACTTGATAGGGGAAAAAGGGCAATTGTATTTGATTTTATTACTTGAAACTTTTATTATATGTTTTAAAACTTTTTTTTACACGTTTTGTTATACTTTTTTTTACATTTTTTTACAAGTCCCACTTGGGGACTTGAAGATCCAGCTGTCTGATTTTTTTTTTCTAATACATTGCACTACCTATGTAGTGCAATGAATTAGATCTGTCAGTCATTCACTGACAGCAAGCCGTAATGGCAGAGCAGGAGGCCATTGTTAGGCCTCCTGTTGCCATAGCAGCAGTTGGCAGCCCTGATTGCATGGCAGGGCTGCCAATCTGCTAGCAACCTCTAAGATGCAGGTATCGATTTTGATCGCTGCATCTAAGGGGTTAATGGCAGGAATCGGAGCTAGCTCCGGTTCCTGGCATTTCAGGTGGTTGTCATCTTCTATCTACTCTGTACAGCTGACATCCACCACTGATGACGCCAGCTCAGCTCCTGAGCCGGCGCCATCTTGCTTTCGGCTATGGAAGCCTCTCAGGCGCCACCTCCGGGCGGGTCATGGAAGGTTTCCATGCTAGGCAGACCGGGAGGCCAGTATTAGGCCTCTAGTTGCCATTGCAGCCACTATAACCACTTCAATTGCATTGCTGGCGTGCCGATGAGCTGCAAACAACTTAAATGCAGTGATCGCTTTTGACTGCTGCATTTAAGGGGTTAATGGCGGGGATCTAAGCTATTTTTGGTCCCCGTTATTATAGTCGGTTGTCAGATTGTAATACACCGCTGACATCCGGCGATGATGGCACCGACTCAGCTTCTGAGCCGGTGCCATGCATTTGTCGTATGGGTACGGCAAAATGCAGGAAACACTAGCTTTCTATGACGTATCCATACGGCAAATGTCAGGAAGGTGTTAAAAGCACTGATTAAGCATACAAAAACATCTATTACATGTGGACTTACTATTCCTCTGTCTCAGCGTCCCCAGTTCACCATTGCGCATGTCAAGACAATAATTGAAAGCAGCCGTGCTAAGGGAAAAAACTATCTTGTCTACTGTACGTCATCGAAAACACTCATATGCAACCTAAATAGGTCTACTTAGACCATCCTCATGCATGGGCAGAAAGGACCTAATAACCCATAAGCACCATCCTGAAAATGGGCAAAAACTTCTAGATCGCCAACAAACACCCACCTGGGAAAAATGCATTAAGGTAAGTGAGGGACACACACAAATCTCAAAGTACCTAGACTAAATTATTAATAAACCACAAGATGTGTATAATAAATTTATAAATATAAGGTGAAGGATACCACTAATGGACTTCGACCTCCTATCTATGTATCTCAGGACACCAGGGGGGTTTAACCCAAGACCAGTCTCAGAAACTGAGAAGCTCAAATCTACCCATCAAATTAAGTGAAAAAGGAACTCATTCCAACCAGCCAAAATACCCCCTCCCACATCAAATATGCATAAATAGGTGATTTACTTTACAGGGTAACGAATACAGAAACAGGGTTTATAGAGCAGCTTATTGAACCCCTGTCTCATGTCCGCATAGTGTTGGAACTTGCTCATTCACATGTTCAAGGGGGACATTTAGGGGCAGAGAAAACAAAAGAGCGTATTGAGCGTAGCTTTTTCTGGCCAGGCCTCTATTAGGCCTCATTTACACGAGCGTGTGCATTTTGCGCACGCAAAAAACACAGCGTTTTGCG
Organism: Rhinoderma darwinii; assembly: GCF_050947455.1. NCBI lineage: Eukaryota > Metazoa > Chordata > Amphibia > Anura > Rhinodermatidae > Rhinoderma > Rhinoderma darwinii. The sequence goes on from NC_134697.1 coordinate 66,824,253, forward strand.
TGCGCAAAAGGCACTTGACAGCTCCGTGTGTCATCAGTGTATGATGCGCGGCTGCGTGATTTTCGCGCAGCCGCCATCATAGAGATGAGGCTTGTCGACGTCAGTCACTGTCCAGGGTGCTGAAAGAGTTAACTGATCGGCAGTAACTCTTTCAGCACCCTCGACAGTGAATTCTGATCACCATATCGAGTAAACTGTTTAAAAAAAAAGAGGTTCGTACTTACCGAGAACTTCCCGGCCGTTGCCTTGGTGACGCGCCTGTCTTGACATCTGGCCCCACCTCCCTGGATGACGCGGCAGTGCATGTGACCGCTGCAGCCTGTGCTTGGCTTGTGATTGGCTGCAGCTGTCACTTGGACTGAATTGTCATCCCGGGAGGTCAGACTGGAGGAAGAAGCCGGGAGTTATCGGTAAGTCAGAACTTTTTTTTTTTTACACGTTCACGTATATTGGGATCGGAAGTCACTGTCCAGGGTGCTGAACCAGTTTAACTCTTTCAGCACCCTGGACAGTGACTGTCTCCTGCCGGGTTCGGTCAAAACGAGTTCGGCCGAACCCGGTGAAGTTCAGTTCGCTCATCTCTAAGACACTCCGTTCGGATGTTTGTAAACAGAAAAGCACGTGGTGCTTTTCTGTTTACATTCAGTTTGACAGCTCTTGCGCGAATCACGCAGTTCGCACGGAAGTGCTTCCGTGCGACCTTCGTGGTTTTCACGCACCCATTGACTTCAATGGGTGCGTGATGCGCGAAAAACGCACGATTATAGAACATGTCGTGAGTTTTACGCAATGCACTCGCGCTGCGCAAAATTCACGCATTGTCTGCACTGCCCCATAGAGTAATATAGGTGCGTACGACACGCTCGTGTAAATGAGGCCTAAAGCTGTAGAGAATTTTTGTCAAACTTGCCCAGAGTGTCAAGTTAATACACCTAGGCCACATTTTTGTAACCCTCTAATACCACTACCTATAATTTAGGTCCCTTTTGAGCGCATTGCAATGGATCTGGTTGGAACACTTCCCAAGTCTGCAAGGGGACACCAGCACATTTTAGTGGTCCTTGACTATGCCACCCGTTATCTAGAAGCAATACCTCTCAGGAACACCTCGTCTAAATTTATTGCAAAATAAGTGTTCCACATGTTTACCCGTACAGGTATCCCAAGAGACATTTTAACAGACCAGGGAACACCTTTTATGTCTAAAATTACTAAAGAGCTGCGTCGGCTATTAAAAATAACCCATTTACGTACTTCAGTATACTATACTCAGACTGATTGGTGGAAAGGTTTAACAAAACACTGAAAGGCATGCTTAAAAAAGATGGTTGGTAAGGATGGAAAGGACTGGGATTGTCTTTTGCCTTATTTAATGTTTTCAATTTGAGAGGTTCCACAAGCTTCCATAGGGTTTTCCCCATTTTAATTTTTGTATGGTCGACATCCCAGGGGGCTCTTGGACATAGCTAAAGAGATATGAGAGCAAGAACGGACATCTTGCAGTTTTGGTGCCAACAGTTGAGAGTGAGTTTTTGGCAAAATCACAGGGCCCCTACGAGGTCCGTGAAAAAAGTATATGAGGTAAAATATAAGGCTTTTCAACCAGGGAAATAAAGCCTCTCCAACTATATCACGTCAATTTAATCAAACCCTGGTGAGGTTCTTTCTGCTATTATTCAGCCCAGGGAGTCATCTAGCAATCGTTTACCAGACATTCGTATCTCATAAGATGTTATGACTGCGGTCGCGGACCGCTGCCGCAACCAAAATGTCCTGGCCGTCTGCCAGCGTCTCTCTCCCTGGAGACACCAGCTGGCGCGGCCTTCCCTTCCTGGACTGTGCAATAGAGTGCGCGCATGTGCTCATCCCTGGCCTTAAAGGGCCAGCGCAAGCACTCTCTAAAAGTTATCTAACCTATTCCCAGAGCACCCTGGACCACTGGCGTAGCTATAGGGGTCGCAGCGGTCGCAATTGTGACCGGGCCCCGAAGCCAGGGGGGCCCATGGCCCCCCGCACCACATAAATAAAAAGTTAATATAGTAACTCGGGCCGCGGGCCCCTGTTACTATAGTAACATACTTTACTTACCTTCCTGGTTCCGGATGGCAGCGGAGGTCCTGACGTCAGGTGCTGTGTGCAGCGCATGACGTCACAGCGCTATGCGCCGCGCACAGCATCGAGACGACAGAACTCCCGCTGCGGCCGAAGAGGAAGGTAAGGTTAGCCCTGACTGGCGGGGTCCGACTCCCGGGACCCGCCAATCAGCTGTTTTGAAGGGGCCGCAGCACTCGTACGAGAGCTGCTCCCCTTCATTCCGGTCACACTGTGAATCCGTGTCGGCGATTCACAGTGTGAGCGAGTAGTGAAATGAAGGGGAAGCAGCTCTCGTACGAGTGCTGCGGCCCCTTCAAAACAGCCGATTTGCGGGTCCCCGACGACACATCAGCTATTGATGGCCTATCCTGTGGATAGGCCATCAATGTTTATGGACTGCACAACCCCTAAGCCTACGATGTAGCAGGCTTAGGGGGCCCATGAGACAGGATCACAGATTGTGTGATCCTGTCTGCTGGGCCCTGTATCTAAGCCAATCACATGGTAGGCTTAGATACATGGCCCATGTGTGATCCTGTCTGCTGGGCCCTGTATCTAAGCCAATCACATGGTAGGCTTAGATACATGGCCCATGTGTGATCCTGTCTGGTGGGCCCTGAATATAAGCCTACCACACTGTAGGCTTAGATACATGGCCCATGCGTGATCCTGTCTGCTGGGCCCTGTATCTAAGCCTACCACACTGTAGGTTTAGATACAGGGCCCCAGCACACAGTAATCTTATACTGTATAAGATTACTGTCTGCTGGACCCTGTATCTAAGCCTACCTTGTGGTAGGCTTAGATACAGGGTCCCACAGACAGTATCACACATGGGCCCTGTAGCTAAGCCTAACATGTGTTACTATTAATTTTTTGTGTGTTTCCTTACAGGTTCGGTCGTTGGACTACATCGGATTCCAGGACTACTTTGATTACAGCTTTTTTTTATTATCAATAAAATGGTTAATGAGGGTTGTGTGTTTTTTTTTTTTTATTTCAATAAAATATTTTTTCTATGTCTTTGTGTTTTTTTTTAAACTATATTACTACCGCCTTAGTAATGGCCACCGGCTGATTGACAGCATCCATTGCTAAGGCGGGGCTTAGTGTTAGCCGATGCAGAGGCGAACACTAACCCCCTTTATTACCCCGGTACCCACCGCCACCAGGGGTGCTGGGAAGAGCCGGGTACCATCCAGTACCTGACCATCTGTAGTGATGGTTGGGCACCGGGGCAGCCACAGGCTGGTATTATCAGGAGGAGAAAGGCCAAAAACAGTGGCCCTTCCTACCCTGGTGATGCTAGGCTGCTGCTGCTTTATTGTATCTGGCTGGTTATGAAAAATGGGGGGGACCCCACGTCATTTAAAAAAATAAAAAAAATAATTGGAAAGAACGATGTGGGGTCCCCCCCAATTTTCATAACCAGCCAGATGCAACACAGCAGCAGCAGGCAGCATTACCAGGGTGGGAAGGGCCACTGTTTTTGGCCTTCCCCAGCCTAATACTACCAGCCTGCGGCCGCCCCGGTGCCTGCCCGTCACTACAGATGGTCGGGTACTGGTTCGTACCCGGGTCTTCCCAGTACTCCTGGTGGCGGTGGGTACCGGGGTAATAATGGGGGTTAGTGTAGCCTCTGCACCAGCTAACATTAAGCCCCGCCTTAGTAATGGAGGTTGTCAATCAGCCAGCGGCCATTACTAAGGCGGTGATAATAAAGTTTAAAAAGATACAAGCACATAGAAAAAATATTTTATTGAAATAAAAAAACACAACCCTCATTAACCATTTTATTGAGAATAAAAAAAACGCCATCATAGAAGTCCTCGAATCCAAAGTCCAACAACTGAACCTGTAAAAAAACACAAACACACAAAAATAATCAGTAACACATAAAGAAGCAAAATTATTATTCTTACCTGTCCTGGGTCCAGCGCTGGAGCCGCAATGTCAGCGAGCTTGGCCCTGTATCTAATCCAATCATGTGTGATACTGTCTGCTGAGCCCTGTATCTAATCCAATCATGTGTGATACTGTCTGCTGAGCTGTGTATCTAATCCAATCATGTGTGATACTGTCTGCTGGGCCCTGTATCTAATCATATCTTGTGTGATACTGTCTGCTGAGCTGTGTATCTAATCCTATCATGTGTGATACTGTCTGCTGAGCCACTGTATCTAATCCTATCATGTGTGATACTATCTGCTGAGCTGTGTATCTAATCCTATCATGTGTGATACTGTCTGCTCAGCCACTGTATCTAATCCTATCATGTGTGATACTGTCTACTGGGCCACTGTATCTAATCCTATCATGTGTGATACTGCCTTCTGAGCCACTGTATCTAATCCTATCATGTGTGATGCTGTCTGCTGGGCCCTATATCTAATCCTATTATGTGGGATACTGTCTACTCAGCCACTGTATCTAATCCTATCATGTGTGATACTGTCTGCTGGGCCACTGTATCTAATCCTATCATGTGTGATACTGCCTTCTGAGCCACTGTATCTAATCCTATCATGTGTGATACTGTCTGCTGAGCTGTGTATCTAATCCTATCATGTGTGATACTGTCTGCTGAGCCACTGTATCTAATCCTATCGTGTGTGATACTGCCTTCTGAGCCACTGTATCTAATCCTATCCTGTGTGATACTGTCTGCTGAGCCACTGTATCTAATCCTATCCATAGTTTATAGGGTTGTAGTGCTATAGATATGCTATGCTTATACACACACTTTTTTTTGGGCGGACACATATGTATTGGGGCTATTTCCCCTGACATTTTAAGCCCTGAGGGTATGTTCACACGGCAGCCTCCGTTACGGCTGAAATTAATCTTTTGCTGCGTCCATTACGGACGTAATTGGAGCTATTTTTCTATGGAGTCCATGGAAAACGGCTCCATTTACGTCTGAAGAAGTGACAGGCACTTCTTTGACGCGGGCGTCTTTTTTAAATGACCGTCGGCACAGAACATTGTAAGACCCATTCAAATGAATGGGCAGATGTTTGCCAACGCTTTTGAGCCGCATTTTCGGACGTAATTCAATGCTAAAACGCCCGAATTACGTCCGTAAATAGGGTGTGTGAACCCAGCCTTAGTGACGCCCCCGGCTGCTAGTGCTGCATTGTTGGGTCACTTAGGAGACCCAGCGATGCAGCTGAAAGCTGCGGACCGTCGGCCATGAGGAGTTTGCGGGGGGGGGTGCCCAGTAAGAATTCTTGCATCGGGGCCCATGAGCCTTTAGCTACGCCCCTGCCCTGGACTATAAAAAGGGCTCCGCCCTTCCACTCCTTGCCTGAGCGTTGTTGTAGTCTTCCCATATTTGTATTGAAAATGGTCCCTTAGTGTTTTCCTGCTCCCAGTGTTCCCGTGCCCTGCTACCTGTCTCCTGTTTACCGTGCTGTATATAGTTGCTGAGACTGTCTAGTGTCGGAGTCGTGTTGGTGCCATCCACCACGTCTGGCGCAACCTGCCATATCTTGCCTCATCTCTGCCAGAGCCTCTGTCGCCGTTAGGACTATCTCAGATACCCTTGTGCTACGAACCTCTTCCATAGACTATGCATAGACTGTGAGTTAGCCAGCTGCCTCTCTGCTACGGTGGAGCGGCCTAGTGGGTCCACATGCCCATAGATCGTGATAAACCTTATCTGCAGTCCAGAATCAAGAGGCAAGAGAATTTGTACAAAAGAATTGAGAAACCTTTTCTGAAGTACCATGCAGGACATGTGTCATAAAGCATGACATTGTGACTAAACCTGGTCAAAAAGTAAAACTCAGACCATATTGAGTGCCAGAAGCCCAGAGACAAGCAATTTCCGAGGAAGTAAAAACATTTTTGTCTCTAGGGATAATATAAAAGTCACAAAGCGTCTGGTCAAGCCCAATCGTACTCATTCCCAAACCCGATGGCAGTTCGAAATTTTGTAATAATTTCCAAAAGCTAAATAAAATCTAAAAATGTTATGCCTATCCTATGTCAAGGGTCGATGAGTTGATTGAAAGAATAGCACCTGACAGGTATATAAATACTCTTAACCTCACTAAAAGCTATTGTCAGGTCCCACTAACTGAAGAGGCTAAGGAAAAAAACTGCTTTTTCCACACCAGATGGCATTTTCAATATGTTGTTCTCCCATTTGGCCTACATGGTGCCCCGGCCACTTTCCAAAGGTTAATTGACCGTATTTTACTACCCCACAAAGATTATGCAGCCGGATATCTAGACAATGTGGTTATCTTTAGCTCAGATTGGGAATCTCATCTGGCAAAGGTACAAGCAGTCCTGGACTCAATTCGGGAGGCTGGCTTAAATGCCAACCCAAACAAATGTGCCATAGGCCTTGAAGAGGCTCGTTATCTAGTGTATAACATTGGGCGAGGACTGATTAAACCCCAAATTGACAAAACTGAGGCTATTAAAAACTGGCCTCAACCAGTGTCCAAAAAGCAAATCAGATCCTTCTTAGGGATAGCTGGATATTAGAGAAGGTTTGTACCAAATTTTGCCACAATAGCAGCTCCACTTACTGAACTTACTAAAGGGTCCAAGTTCCCCCTGGTAAAATGGAGTGAGAAGACAGAACAGGCTTTTCAAAAGATGCAAGAGATGTGTAAGAGACCTGTATTGATTGCTCCCAACTTTAAAAGATAATTTTTGGTACAAACAGATGCCTCTAATGTTGGGCAAGGGGCCATTCTCTCTCAGGTGATTAATGGGGAAGTACATCCTTAGTTTCTCCCAAGCACGAAGGTCTGGCTGTCCTCCGGGAATATTCGACTGGGGGTGCCATCATACAAATTTGCTCCCATGTTCCTCGGACCCTTCGAGATCCTATAGCAGATCAACCCTGTCGCCTACAAGCTTCGGCTGCCTCCTACCCTCAAGATCCCCAACTCCTTCCATGTCAACCTCCTGAAGCCGGTGGTTCTGAAACGGTTAACCAAGGCTCCTAGCCCTGCGGTTGCCTCCAGCAGTCCTTCAGACACCTTTGAGGTTAAGGAGATCCTGGACATTAAAAAAGTAAGAAGAAGAACCTTTTATTTAGTAGATTAGAAGGGGATTGGTCAAGAAGAGAGGTCCTGGAATCCAGAAGAGAATCTCAATGCTCCTACCCTCATTAAGAGGTTTCACTCTCGTTCTGATCCCAAGAGGAGGGGGCGTAAGAGAGGGGATACTGTAATGTCCGTGGTCGCTGACCACAAACTCCTTCTATCCAGTTGATGCCCTTCAGAGATGTCTGCACATACGGCCGTCCTGTTCCACAGTGACCACCAGGGTGCGCTCGCGAGCTCAGTCTAGACTTAAGAAGCCAAAGCACACGCAGGTGGGAGATTGAGCTGATTGCTCCCAGAGCACCCTGGGCTAAAAGAAAGGCCCAGCCCCTTCCTCCCATGCCTGAGCGTCGTTGTCGTACCCAAAATTTGTCTATGCAAATGGTCTCCTAGTGTCTTCCAGTTCCCAGTGTTTCCTGTACCTGTATCCTGTTTCCTGTATCCCGTGCTATCCTGGTCAAGTGCCATGCTGAGATGTAGTTGTGCTGTGCTGCATACCACACCTGTCCTGCTACACCATGCCTGACATCTGCCTGCTGCCTAGTCCTAGCCGAGCCTGCCTTGCTACTATCCGAGCTGCCACAGGTACCCTATACGAACTATAGACTGTTACCTGTGCCCTGTTGGCCAGCTGCCATACCGCCAAGGCAGTATGGTCCAGTGGGTCCACGAACCCAACGTGACAGTAGGACATGCTCCATAATTCCCGACACGGTTCTACGGTACGGACACCTATCCATAGCGATACGGAAAGGTGTCCACGCCCAATGGAACTGAATGGGTCCGTAATTTCGGACCGTATTACGGAGATTTTTTACGGTCATCTGCATGGGGCCTAAAATGAAACATTAATGCTTATGACGTATTGAATATATTTTTTGTACTGTTTGTGCAAAAGTTTACCATTTTTGTAGCTTCCCTCCATTCACCGTCCTTCTCTTCTTTCCCCCTATGTCCAATCTCTCTGCCTTCCATTTGTTGATTTGTTATTTATGCACTTCACTTCATCTTTCCCCTTAGTCTAAAGTCAGCCAAACACATTGTATTGCTATCAGCAGAAAGTCATCTCTCCTAACTGCCTAATAACCATGCACAATCTCCGGCCGATTATGTATGGTTTTTGTCAATAGGATCTCCAGGAAGAACAAAGGAATGTGAATGTTAAAACTTAATATGTCTGAACTTTCTTTCCTCCAAAGTCAGATGTTCGGGTACTGCTACTATTACACAATAGATTTCCATCTGATTCTACTAAAATGCTCAAGTTTCATTGATTTTAATCTAATGTGTATGACTAGCTGTAGAAGTACCATTGTTGTCAATCAACTTAGACTCCTGTCTTACAGTTTCTCCTTGTAACGATGCTGGCTGGCAACAAGACGATAATCCGTTATCCCCAGAACTTACAGTAGGGCTGAATTGTGAGCCAACCAGGGTGCTGGGCGCCATTTTGCAAATTAGAAAAAGGATCACATGACTTCTGGAGGGCTTCCCCATAATGCCTTTCACTTAGCCTCCCCAAAGTGCACTGCAGTTATCCCTCCTTCTAACAATATAAATTGCTGTCACTTTGCCATTACATGCTGACTTGCCGTTAAAGAGCTTGAAAGGGGTTGGATTTAACTTGGATAAAGTCCTAGAAGAAATTAGTAAGTCAGAAATGAGTTTTCAGGGCAATCAGGACAATTTCGATCCACATAGAATTTATTCATATTGAATTGAATAGGATTGCAGATTCAACCAAATCATACCCTCCATCAAATTATTGGAAATTTGCTCATCTCTAATGATAACAGTCAAATGATAGCAATAAACTGATGGCAACAAGCTGACCCTAATTCTAGCTCACGCTATATATATCCTTGAATCTATCCCTAAGCAGTGACCCTATTGTAGGACACTATTTACCCTCACTGTCCCAAACACTGCCCCTAATGCAATCCCTAACACAACAGCAGGAAAACACTAGGAGCCAGAAACAATGAAAGCTAAACTCAATGGATCAGAAACTCAGCTAAAGTGTACCTGTTACCTCTTTTGACATGCTTTTTTCAGTAAATAATTGTATCTCTATAAAGTGTATTGCACGGCTTCTCCAGCTTCAATTAAGGGAGAACCAGCTGGAGAAGTACGTGTTTGAAAGAAAGTCCCTACCCTTCCTGGGCTATATCATCTCCAATCAGGGTCTCAAAATGGATCCTCAGAAGGTAAAGCCTATCTTGGAATGGTCATGCCCTCAGGCTTAAGGGCCATATAATGCTTCCTGGGATTCGCCAACTTCTACCGGCTGTTCATTCCCAACTTCTCCTCACTGACAGCCCCCATCTCTACCCTCACCAAAAAGGGCATGAATGCCAAGGTGTGGACTCCAGAAGCAGAGGCCGCGTTCAAGGGCTTAAAGAAGCCCTTCACGTCAGCCTCAATCCTCCATTATCCTGATGTGTCTCTACAGTTTTCGTTGGAGGTGGACACCTCCTCTGTTGGTGCTGGCGCACTTCTGTTACAGAGAGGTTCCAATGGCTACACTGTGGTATGTGGCTACTACTCTAAGCTTTTTTCTTCCACAGAGTGCAACTTCTCGATTGGGGATCGGGAGTTATTGTCCATCAAGCTGGCTCTGCAGGAGTGGAAACACCTACTAGAAGGCACAGCTCATCCAATCCTGGTCTTTACAGACCACAAGAACCTCACCAATCTTCAGGCGGCTCAATGGCTGAATCCTCGTAAAGCCAGGTGGTCGCTGTTCTTCCCTCGGTTCCAGTTGGAGCTCCACTACCGACCTGCCAAAAAGAATGTGAGGGCCGATCCCTTGTCTAGGTCGGTTGAGACAGAGCACACTGTGTCTCCACAGAATATCATTGACCCTTCCAGCATCATCTCTGTAAACCCTTTGCAGGTTAGAGATATTCCTCCACGAAAGAACTTTGTATGTCTGGCAGACAGAGGAAGAATCCTTCGCTAGGGACACAGTTCCAAGCTGGCAGGCCACGCGGGTGCCCGTAAGACTCGAGATCTAATTACCCATCAGTTCTGGTGGCCCACACTGCCCAAAGACGTCACAGACTTTGTCTCCTCCTGTACGATGTGCACAGCAAATAAAGTTGCCTACTCCAGACCAGCTGGTCTGCTCCAAACACTGCCTGTGCCTGATGCCCCCTGGCGACACATTGCTATGGACTTTGTCACAGATCTGCCTCTCTCTGCTGGATGCAGTGTGGTCTGGGTGGTGGTGGATCGATTTTCCAAGATGGCTCATTTTGTTACACTGACTGGTCTGCCTTCTGCTTCCCGACTGGCGGGTTTCTTCGTCCAACACATCTTCCGTCTCCACGGCTTGCCTCTGAATATTGTCTCGGATTGAGGGGTCCAGTTCACCTCAAAGTTCTGGAGAGCACTCTGCAGTCTCCTCGGTGTACAGTTGGATTTCTCATCGACCTACCATCCCCAGTCAAATGGCAAAGTCGAAAGGGTTCATTAAATTATGGAGAACTATTTGCGGCACTTTATCTCCACTGTTTAAAAGTAGGAAGGTATAACGGGAACCAGCCCATTGATTCATAACTGGGAATAAACACTTTATCTCCAGGCAGCATGATGACTGGGTGCAGCTGCTTCCTTGGGCTGAGTTCTCTTATAACAACCATACTAGTGAGTTCACCACCTCCAGCCCGTTCTTCATTGTCTACAACCAACATCCACGAATACCTCTTCCTGTTTCCACTGTGTCCCAGGTGCCTGCAGCTGACTCTACCTTCAGGGTCTTTCTGCAGATATGGCAGCAGACCCGATATTCTATTCTGCTGACAGTTGATCGCATGAAGAAAAAGGCAGACACTAAAAGATGAGAACCTCCCCAGTTTCTTCCAGGTACTAAGGTCTGGCTGTATTCCAGGAATATCTGGCTGAGGGTGCCATCTTGCAAGTTTGCTCCCTGGTTCCTCGGACCCTTCGAGATTCTGCTGGAAAAAAATCCTGTCTCTTACAAGCTTCGCCTGCCTCCTACCCTCAAGATCCCAAACACCTTCCATGTCTCCCTGCTGAAGCCTGTGGTCCTGAACCGCTACTCCAGGACTCCAAGTTCCGCAGTGGCTCCTGGCGGCTCGTCAGGGACTTTCGAGGTGAGAGAGATACTGGCCACCAAGAAAGTAGGAGGAAGGATGTTTTATTTGGTGGATTGCAGGGGATTTGGCCCAGAGGAGAGGTCTTGGGAGCCAGAGGAGAATATCGATGCTCCTGCCCTCATGAAGAAGTTTCTCTCCCACTCTGGCCCCAAGAAGAGGGGGCATAAGAGGGGGGGATAGTATAACGTCTATGGCCGCGGCCGTTTGTCAGCTGTAACATACAGTTGACAGCCGGTGGTGATGGTGCGGGCTCTGCTTCTGAGACCACAGTATGACCCTGACATAATGGTACTGCGTTTTGTGGAAACCCCTTCCCGACAGCGCCGTATATATATGGTGGATATCGGGAAGTGGTTAATAATCACATAAACTAAACTGAAAATGAATACTTATTTATTGGGGAAAAAAATGCACCTAAACTTGTGTGGCAGCAAGATGTGAAGGCATTATACAACCCCGTGTACCCCTGAGGACGCTACCTAGTAGCGAAACATGTCGGGGGGGCTGCTAAGATTTTAAACACCTACCGCTGACCGGACTTACTGTCATACATTAGTTACTCTAACAATTTAACTGGCTAGGGAAGATACTAGTGCTCCTATGTCAATTACTACATATGCCTAGTAACACAGGGAACATATGCTTATGTCCGGCCACTAGGTAGTGGTAATTTTAATCCATTTTTTGTGGTCTGTCTAGCTATACGTAGCTGAATAAAGGTTATTTATTTATTTTATTTTATTTTTGGTAGTTGGGAAATTGGGCTTGGTTGCTTGCAGGCAACCTTCTCTTTTGTAATTGTATTTTGTGCCCGCCAACTACCAGGGGTCATATTCTTGTATTGTTTCTATAAGGCATTATACATAACACCAGAACAGTGGGGTAGAATTATTAATTCTATCCTAACTTTAGACAGGATGAAATTAGGCCAAACAGGCTCATCTAAAGAGATACTAGAATTGTTTTGCCAATTAAACTAAACTTTTATAACATGTCTTCAAACAATATTCCAATTTATTTAAATTGAAAGAAAACTGCATATGCGTAATTCGCAATACACAAATCACACAGATTCTAATAGATGTATGAGTAATCAAACCATTTAAAATAATTTCTATTGAGATGATCTATTAAATTCCACCATATGCTAGTATTTTGAGGTCTGACAAGTTAGGGGGCTGTACAATGTAATTACTTTTCCTAGATTGTTTTATAATAATATATGGATGGGTATTATTAATTTAATTACACATTTTCAGAATTTACATTTCAATGTACAATAGCCCATTATTTTGAAGCTATTCTCTAGCTGCTCCTGGCTGCGGTTCCTATACCTCAGAACTTATATATTATACTTCTTTCTTTTTTATAGTCTGCCCAAAGGACAAAAACAGTCCTTTGGGCAGACTATAAAAAATAAAAAAGTATAATATATAAGTCTGAAGCAACAATTCAAATGTTCAAATAAATTTCATAAAAATGTGCATCTATTTCCCTTAACATGCATTGATTGAATGCAAAGTATGATTTTGTGAGTTCTACAGTTAGTTAGCCTGTATGACTAATGAATGAGAGTGCGCAGAAATCCTGGACTCATCATTAATTACTACCTTATGAAGTCCAGGAAACTATCTGTAGAAATCTGAAAATAGAGGTCAAGGAAATTATTCATTTTTATTTTGCCATATAATGAACTGATTTTTTTTGCATATACAATTTCAATATTCACTATATAGTGCACATTTTATTAGGTATATGAAGCTAAAGTAGATTTACATACTGGAAGCAGTTTCATGCAAAGGGTATGAGCAAACAAAGGACAGAGATGCAGCAGCGCCCTGCAAGCCATAAGATATATAAGCAAACATTAAATATTTAAATAAAATGTAAGGTTCTTAGAGAACGTTTTGTTTAAGTTGTAGGAGACCATTTGCCACAACAAGGCAGCCTCATTCTTCATGGGAAATTTGCTAGGAAGTGTTGACTTTATACACTTTACCTAAAGGTAATCTACAGAACTACAAACTTCAACATTGAAAATCCGGAGACGCTGTAGGCCATGGTAGCACGCTTAGTGTTATGGTCGCAGTCGCGGACTGTCACCATTATTCACCCATGAGCTCATGCCGAAGTCTCCCTCCTCTGAGATGCCGGCACACTGTACTGTTCTCAGCAGCTGCTAGGGTGCCTATCCAATACCTACTCTCCCTGCTGTATAAAAAGGACCCTGCCCTCTTCCTCCTTGCCTGAGCTTTGTTGTTGTCTACCGATGTTCGTATTGTAAATGGTCCCTTAGTTGTATCCTGCTCCCAGTGTTCCCGTATCCTGCTTTCCGTATCCTGTATCATGTTGCTGTCTTTATTCCTGAGCCTATTGTTAGAGTCGTGTGTCCCACGTCTGGTGTCATCAGCCACGTCCAGAATCATCTGCCATGTCTGGCGCAATCTGCCACGTCAAGCATCGTCTGTGCCATGACCCATCTGTGCCAAAGCGTCTGCTACATCTTGTGTCTGTCTGGGCTCTTACAGGTATGCTTGTGCTAAATACTTTTTCATAGACTATTGATTGGCCAGCTGCCACTCCGCTACAGCGGAGCGGCCTAGTGTGTCCGCATACCCCAGGAGCGTGACACTTAGATTACGCAGGCTTCTCACAGTAGCCCAAGCAACATGGCGTCTGGTGTTGTCCTGTTGAAAAACAGCTTCTGGGACACTTTGGAGAAATAGCCGTACCCCTGGTTCCATGACCAAATCAATGTAACGCTGAGCTGTTAGTGTGCCTAAATTGAAGACTGTAGCCCCAGCGGCCGCTGACGTCCCCCACCTGCCGGCGGTCCCAACCGCCAGCTGGACTGTGCTCACCGGCGCCTGTCCCCTCTATATTTATCCTGAGACAAAGGTGGTAAAAGTTAGCACGTCTGAGATAGACAAATGCCTCTTTCAGTTAGTGCTTTTAAAATGGTGCCCAAACCACTTCCAAAGTAAGACAAGAAATGTAAATATATAAAGAAATCTTTTCTGTGTGCCAAAGAAGATCAGCTTTGTCCCCTCCTCCTCACTGTTCTGTGTCTTAATGTAAAATAACAAAGGCCCCCCCCAGCTGCCATGGCAAGCTATCAGTGGCGATCGCATTTGCGGGTTGCCGATGGGTGACAGATGAAGCCCCTTCCGTCTGTAAAACACTTTTAGATGCCACGGTCGCTATTGACCGTGGCGTCTAAGGGGTTAAACGGGCGCAATCAAAGTAAACTTCAATTGCTACCATTAGAACAGGTGCCCGTCAGTCATCAGACAACTGAGCACCCACTACAGCCTACAAGGGACACCCATGGAGGACTTAGACGTGGCTGGTGTGAAAAGGTGGCAGCCTAGCCTAAGGCCTGTTAGGGACTGCTGTAAAAGGTGTATTGGTAGTCACTAACATATTAAGACCCACCTCTCATCCATTCCACAGTCAAAAATGTTACAGAATGGCAGAAGACTTAGTCCTGTGTTCTCTGCAGGATTTCTACAAAACTGTTCGTTTCAGGAACTTGTATAAAATCCTACAGACAAACAGTGGGGGCAAATATATTGACTGCTTACTTCTATCATTTATTTCTATGTTCAGTGTTTTTTTAAGAAAATGGTTATGCAATTCCAAGCTCTAGTACTATGTGAAGATGCGTACAGAAAATGTTCTTATTGGTCAAAAGATTGTAGCCAAGCCATGGTCCACTTATGCATACAAACTACTGAATGATGTCCAGCACTATGTTCTTTAGTAGTAGGTGTTAATGAAAGATCCAATGAAGCCCAATAATGCTTTAAAAAATTCCATGGCACTCAATATTACTGATCAATGTTGTTTCCAAGACTTTTTTTTATTAAATAGACGTCACACAGTAAGAATATTCACAAAACGAAGACAAACTTCGCATTAGTTACAGTACACATATGGTTAGTCCATTAAAAGTTTAGCACTATGGTAGTACCGCGACAAGTACACCAGACATTTTGGTCCTCCCTTTTTCAGCAGTCTACGGTCTCTATTAGTGGACAAGATACTACCATTGTACTAACTATATGACTATCTAACTAATGGGAAGTTGTCTTAACTTTGTCAATATTCTCACTGTGTGACATCCATTCAATAAAAACATCTTGGACACAACATTGAGCAGCATATTTTAGTTTCCTGGAATCCTGGCTCCTCTGCAAACAGATCTTAGAAAGTTTGTTTTTTTGCATGGTTTCAATAGCACTCTCCTTATCCTAAAAAGACCAGGAAAAATAGGAGCCAACAAACAAATATAAGAATTAACTGTATGACATTATATGTGGTTTGCATAGTTTAAACATACATTGATGGCCTGTCCTAGGAATAGGCGAACAATGTTAAATGACAGAAAACCCTGAACATCTGAAGTAATAATGGTATTCAGCTCCTGAAACTATAAAGATTAATCAAGTAATACATTGGTAAAGAAATATAGATACAGTACAAGTAGCATTTTGACTTTTTTTTGATAACTAAAATCTAGTAGCATTTTCTCCTCATCGCCTCATAAGAAAATGTACTCAGTATAAAGCACAGAGCCATGTGAGATTAAAGTGAAATATTTCCTATCATTTACTGTTTACTGCTTCAGCAGAATCTCTGTGCAGCTGCTGGTAGTGGAAATATACACCCATGCCTCAGTTAATCTCCTAATTGAAAGATTGCTGTGCAAGGTATAGTTGATTATAGATGGTGCTAATGAAATGCTAGCTGAAAAGAGGAAAATGGCATGTTTATTGCAGCCCCTTATCTGTCTCAGCTGTAAATTAAAGGATATTTGCCCACCAGAACTGCTGGAAACTGTTATCAGAGGGGTAGCATTGCATGTGTAAACCAATCAAAAGCTGGAAGACTAGTAAGAATTTTCTGTGGAAATGTAAAACAGGATAATCCTATTATTATTTATTTTATGTATTTATTTAGAGTCATCACTTTACATAGTACTGTAAATAGTAATACATTTACAGATACAATAAATTTATTTAACCTGGCCTTAATGGACCTAATAAACACTGGATTATCAAATATTCTGGAAAATGTTATAAAATGTGCTGGTCAGTGTAAAGAACCTTCAGGAAGAAAGTCTAAAATAAAAGGTTAAGGCCCCATGCACACGAACGTGTTTTTGCGGCCGCAATTCCCCCGAAAATCCACGGCAGAATTGCGGCCCCATTCTTTTCTATGGGGCCGTGCACACGACCGTAGTTTTTGCGGTCCTTGCACGGCCCGGGAGCCCGGACCGCAGAAAGAACGGGCATGTCTTATTACGGCCCGGTTCTACGGTCCGGGCTCATTGAAAACAATGGCCGCGGCCGTGTGCATCTCCCGCGATTTGCGGGCGGCCTGCGGCTGACAGTCCGCAGCCGGCCGACCCGAAAATCACGGCCGTGCACACGGCTACGGTCGTGTGCATGAGGCCTTACTCAAAATATCGTTTTGGGAAATTCCAGATTATTTATCCAAATTTCTGGATTACTCAATGTTGGTTTAAAGAGATTTCATTGTAATGTATGTAACTAACACATGTTTAAAATAATGTTGCCTTGGATAAATTCCTTAACACAACTGTCACAAAGCCTGTAGAGATAGGTGACTGCCGCAAGGCCAACATAGGATGGTGTGGACCCCCTATGCTGCTAATGAATTTGGCTTAGGGCTAAATCGGAGAGCAAAGTCAAAGAGATAACTTGGCGTTCACACTTCAAACTCCGTACAGAGACGTGTACTTGGCTGCTAGAATCTCCAGGTCGCTAATCGAAGAGTAGTCTCTGTTGGCATTGGCCGGCATAGACAGGTAGGATGCAAACACAGCAGACAAGATGCAGTTAGCAGAGCCAGGTCAGGGAAGGAGGCAGATGGCTGTAACGATAACAGGCAAAAGGTCAGGACAGGCGGCAGAAAGGGATGGTTAATTTCAAGCAGGGTCAGTAACAGATAATCCATTGGAAATACAGAACAGCAATTCTAGCAAGCTAGATTAAAAAACATAGTTGATCAGGCAAAGAGCAATGGGGGAGGGTACCTTAAGTCCCTGGGAAAGCTTGGTGCTGCTAAGTGCACTAGTGACCGAGAGGGGTGTGGAAGAAAAGCGACAGCGGGGGAGGCCACCAGCAGAGTGGAGTAGAGTAAAGGCAAGGTACACAGTGGCAGGAGCAGGGGGCATTGGCCATTACAATAACAAATAAGGAGTATAAACCAAAGAGAGCTCTGCCTACATGAAATTACAAACTATATACTAAGTGCTGTTGCCTTGTTAGGGGGCATTGATTAAGTGGATCTGTTGGTTCACTGTACTATTAGCCTAAACGGCATAAAAAAGAAATATATTGTGCCGTTTGGTCAATAGCACCCAGTACAAGATACAAAATAAAACGAGTACACTAAAAAACTATGAATGTTACGAGTGTGTAGACTTTGTAAATTAGGAGGAAGCTTTGAAGGTTAGAAATCTCAATTGCATTCCCTGTTTAACTTTTTATGTTTCACTCTTTTTTGCACAATAAAAACACTTTCAAACAAAAATTATTTATTTTTGCATTGTCACTTTTCAATAGTCATAAATGTTGTATTTTACATTGATGTGGTCATATGTGGGCTTGATTTTTTGCAGGACAGGGCATAGTTTTCAATGGTATCATTTCGGCATACATGGGACTTATTGATCTTATTTTTTTATGGGGTGGATAAAAAAAAAATTCTGCCATTGTTTTTTGCATATATTTTTTTGCGGAGTTCACCATGCAATTTAAATAACATGTTAACCTTATTGTTCTGATAGTTTGCGGCGATACCTTATATGTAGATTTTTTTTATTTATTTTTTACACTTTTAGAAAATAAAAGCACTTTTTGGGGTTTGACAGTGCAGGGGACTGAAAGGTACTTTTTTAAAATAAAATATTCATAGCTTGCTGATGTATAGATTATTTATTAGAATTTACATTTTATATATTCTTATTGGATTGTATTTTCTATACTATTTTTGTCTTGCAATTTGGTTATTGTGTTACCTACTTAGGCTGCGTTCACATCTGCGTTGAGGACTACAAGAATGGAAATTAACGTTTCCTGCAAAAAACGCTTTGATTTCAATGGGTTTTATTTTTGCATCAGGTGTGTTCAGTTAGGGCCTATTTACATCAGCGTTGTCTTTCCGTTGAGGGGTTCCATCTGAGGTTTCTGTCGGGGCAACCCCTCACTGGAAAGGCAAATGGAAACCTTAGCTTCCGTTTGTATCACCATTGATCTCAATGGTGACGGAAACTTTGCTAATGGTTTCCGTTTGTCACTGTTGTGACAGGGTTCCGTTGTTTTTGATGGAATCAATAGCGCTATTGTTTCTGTCAAAAACAACCCCAACCCTGTTGCGATTGGGGACTGTTTCCCAAATGGCAATAGGGAAAACAGTGATAACCCTGTTGTTTGTGATAGTGAACTATTATAAAATGCCTTTTTGATCAAAATGATAGAATTCAAATGTTGAAATCATTCCCTTATTGCAGTTTTTTCCCAATATCTAATGTCTAAGAAACGCCAGTTTTAATAAATTACCCCATGTTCTTAATAAATTACATTAAATCAGATCCAAGATTCTGTGCTCCATACAGCAGCGCCCACATCTTCCTTGTTTATCTACTGTACTGATGTTACAAAATTGTCTGCCTTGATGCACGACTAATCCAAGGAAGAATAGCGCTGATTTAAAACTGCTCATGCCTCTGTACAGAGTTTTACCTGTTATTGGCACATCTCACCCAGGTGAACTGTTATATATTGTTCTGTCTCATCTTTGTCAAAAACAATTTGCACAAAAACTGAGCTTTTGCACAAATTGCAACTTTTCTTCGTCAAAGAAACGGTGTAGAGTGCTTATTATATTCCCACCCCTATGTGTTCTAGCACTGACTAGGTGCCTTCTTCAGGCCAGTATTTCAAATGTACAGCAAGCAAGAGTTTATATACTCAGTAAGCAAGGAGGGAAGAGAAAGGTTTCTACACTACGTATCGATGTGCTTTCATCTTCTAAATAGGTCTCCGTATAGGACGGTTTCCTTATCGCTATTGATCAAGTGTTCAGAACCACTCCATGCATGTGCCAATATATTAGCATTTCCAACCAGCTGAATTTTTTTTTCTATGTGCTTACAGTGGGGCTGCAACCTGATCACAGTCATTATATCTACAAACTTGCTAGCACACATTACACTTTCCACTCCTCCTCCATCCTTTCTTACACCGCAGACTGCTTTCCTAAAAGTGACAAAGCGGCTGCGATAACAGGACTCGTTTCCCCTACAGACACACATACAACTTGTGTGATTCCCTGTTTGGGTAAGATATTCAAGTTAATTTAGATCTATCAGCAGGGAACAAGTAAAGAATGCAGTATTGTCTCTTTCTACTTAACAGAATAGAGAACACATTTTTTAAATTCTAGATCAGAAACTTAAATTTCCATATTGAGGTGCATATCCTAAGAAGTTTCCTTGTAGATCATTGAAAATACACTTTAAATCTGATATTATATTAAGCAAAAGATATAGTGTATCAATAATTTTTATCAACATTCTGATTGTCCAAAGTATGCCCTATTCTTCCTAAACTCAATTCTTATTGTATCTTGTCTGCAATTATTTTTAAATTTACTGCAGAGATTTTGGGCGCTAACTATCTTAGGAAAATAAAAATGACCCTCTCTTGTCAGCAGACTTTAACACTATGAACAAGAGTAAGCATTTAAATATTTTAATCTCACAACTTCTTTTTAAAAGCTGAGCCGAAAAAGCACAGCGTGTTTGGAATTATGCCTGCATTATTATCTGTTGGACGTTTTCAACACGGCACAAAGAAACGGGTAGAAAAAAAATAAGAGTCCTTTTACATGTGAGGTTAATTTTGTAAAACCGGGTGCCAATCGACAATATAGTGAGTCTTTAACATTCGAAAGACATGCATTTATATGTAACAGTAATCGTATTTCTAACGACTATTAGACACCTCGTTACACAAAATAACGATAATTTTTAGGTTATCATATAAGATTCAATCAGCGACAATGGAGCAATTTTTTGCTGGTCATGCAATCGCTGCCCTTGTTTACACTGAAAACCTATAAAACTGACCAAAAAGAAGGCTAAACTCCCTAGGTTATATAATCAAAAAGATCTTTATTGAATAAATATATAGCAGTTATATCAAAAATACAATAAGACACAGATAAAGAAGAAATACCCCACTCTATCAACTCCAAGACCATGAATGATGTATATGAAGCATGTATGCAGATGCTAAAGGTGCCTGTATGCCTAAGCACCAAAAAACAGGAATGAACATCTGCAAATACATATACATTAAGTAAATGCAGAGGATGCCGTGAAACAAGAATATCAAAAGAATTATCTGGAAAAAAAGGAATCTATTGCCACAAAAATATCTGTCCAAACAGACTGGGCTCATGCAAATAAAATGTATAGGTACTATGACCTGGCAGCCTGGAACAGGACTGTGCAACAAGAACACCAAGGAAGATCACCCCTAGATGATGAAACTAGATGCAGATATATATATACAAGTGCCCAGGATAGACTCAAGGATAGAAAATTACCACATATGCAGAAATAATGCATATAAATGACATCAAATAGAAGGACCCAAAACAAGGTGTATGCAAATAATGGGAAACATCCAAAAGGACTAGCATATATTGTTTGCCGTAATAATGAGGTGGAGGAGAGGGAGGAGGGAGTATAGCAGCACGCCTCGACATACGTTTCACCATATGGCTTCGTCAGGTGACTCACTGACCAATGATTGCAATCTTTTAGGGTGGATTCATACGCGGCAGATTTTGTTGCAAAGATATCTGCTACTGAAAATCAGTTCCATTCATCTGAATGGGGTTGTATCTGCAGCAGGTACATGAATTTCAGCAAGTTCCATTCAGATAAATGGAACTGATAAATGGAACTGATTTTCAGTTACAGAAATTACGGCAACCAAATCTGCCGCGTGTGACTGCACCCTTATTCGATATTACGATTTTTTACATAATGATTGCCCCATGTAAAGAGCCCTTAAGTGGTCAAATAGAAATGGGATATGAGATGATGTCCATGAAATATTAATGGATGAATCATGAAATTTCATTATTTATTAAAAGGCTGTTGTATGCAGCTCAAACACTAGGCTCTATTTGAAAGGATTCACTGCATAAAATATGTAGTGGGATCTGTGAAAAAGGTTCTTTTAATGAACTGTCACAGAGCTGTATAAAAGTTCTTTCATTAACAAACAAAGGAAACCAAAGAACCATAATTCTTTGTAATGTTATCATCCAAAGAAGCATAATACTTCTTTCCATGTGAATGCTTTAGATGTCACTTTTGTAGATTATAATCTGAAGGCCATGGCCCATAAGCAATTATTTAATTTTACTGCTAGTAAATGTAGTAAATGAACCAACACCTGGGTCTGTTAGTTATGGTCCATTTAATTTTAACATCTTATTACAAAAGTTGTACAAATTATGGAGGAAATAGATGGCTCCATTCACTCATCAATTCTTCCTCAGAGATATGAAGCATTGTTGATAAGGCTTTGTTAGACTTGGTTTATACTTCAGATCCCGTAAAAACATGGATCCCGATGTAACAGACTGAAACTGATTGTAATTTATTTCAATCCCTTTAGAAATAAAATCCATGAACTTTTATTTAATTTTTATTTCTTCTAAACGTATGTAAATGTAATGCAAAATACTAGTGTGAATGTCATTTCAAAGGACAAAAAAAGGAAGTTCAGTACAACTCAAAGGGATTGTCCGGTATCAGAAAAATGGGTCTGATTTTTTCAAAGTTTTTTTTTAGAAACTGCTCCACGTCTGTTCATTTTCCCCTAGGGTGGATTCTGCCAATTTGTGTAGAATCCAACTACCAACTGTAACGATCTGTGGGTACAGATGTAGACGTCTTTCACACAACAAAAGCCACTGAAAAGTCATTGACAAAGTCAAGATAAGAGATCTAGCCATTGTTTATTTAATGCGTTAAAAGTCAAGATAAAGATGGCTACATCTGTACAGGAGAAATAACAGAGGGAAGGCACAATGCAGAGTTCTAAGAAAAGATTCTCCAGAATATTTTGTCATGTGAAAATACCTTCTAACCAATGCTATGTCTAGATAAAAAGTGTTAGCTGCACTTTAACCCCTTGACGCAACTGTACTTCATGGTTTGCACTGCATTAAGGCACCATGAAGTATAGATACATCATGGTGGTTTTCTGTCACCATGTCAAAACACATGGTGACAGAACAGTGACATCGGTTGTCATAGACAGCCGTTAGTCACTGTGACTCGTCGGGGGAACAATCACGGCGCGGCGCCACCAGCGATCGCTGTGATTGGTCAGTCAGTAGTGACTGACCACTTACAGTATTGCAGCATGGTTACCTGTCTAAGGGAGCCGGTTAGCTACGTAAGCCAATCGGCTGTCGGCAACAGGAGGCCTAACAATGGCCCCCTGTCTGCCAAGTACGGTGGCCTGCTAGGCGGGGCTTAAAAGGCTTCCGGCCGCAGATGGAAGATGGCGGCGGGCTCAGAAGCTGAGCCTGCTCCATCAGTCAAAGGATGTCAGCTGTATGTTACAGCTGATATCCTGCTGTAACGGCAGGGAACGGAGCTAGCTCCACTCCCTGTCATTAACACCTTAGATGCCGCGATCGAAAGCGAAACCGGCATCGCTGCGATGTGGAAGCCAACAGTGGCTTCCTGGTCTGCCACGTATGGAAGCCTATTAGACCCCACCTGGAGGCAGAGCCTAATAGGCTTGCTGTCAGTGAATAGCTGACAGCTCTAATTCATTGCATTACATGGGTAGTGCAATGTATTAGAATAAAGACGAGAGGTGCAGGTCTTCAAGTCCCCTAGTGGGACAAAAAAAGTTATAAAACAGTTAAAAGTAAAAAAATTAAAAACTGCTTTCTTTTCCTATAATAGTTCTTTTATTATAGGGAAAAAAATGAAACCGTCAAAAAAGTACACATATTTGGTATCACCGCGTTCGTAACAACCCAAACTATAAAACTATAATGTTATTTTTCCCGCATAGTGAACACAGCAAAAAAAACAAAACAATGCCAGAATCGCTATTTTTTTGGTCACCATCCCTTCTAAAGTATAGAATAAAAAGTGATCAAAAAGTCGCACGTACTCCAAAATAGTACCAATAAAAACTACATCCTGTCCCCGTAAAAAACAAGCCCTTACACAGTCTTGTCAACGCAAAAAAAAAAAAATATGGCTCTCAGAATATGGGGACACAAAAAATAAATAATTTTTCAAAAAAGGGATTTTTTTGTGCAAACGCTTTTTCTCTTTTATCTATTGGGAAAATGGAAAAATCTGAGCTAAAACAACATTTTATTAGAAAAAACTTAGATTTTGTTTTTCAGAGCTTAATTACACGAAATTCAGCAAAATACCTCTGGGGTAAAAATGCACACTATACCCCTTGATATATTCCTTGAGGGGTGTAGTTTACGAAATGGTGTCTTTTTTGGGGTGTTTTCTGTGTTTTGGCTCCGCAAGAGCTCTTCAAACCTGACATGGTGTCTAAAATATATTCTAATAAAAATAAGGCCCCAAAATCCTCTAGGTGCTCATTTGCTTCTGAGGTCTTTGTTTCAGTCCAGTAGAACACTAGGGCCACATGCTTTCGCTGCATCTGTGTTCATGTGACTGGTCACATGATCATCGGGTGCTGTTACTAACAGACTGCTGCTGGGTCTTACTAGACCCAGCACAGCCCTATTAGTGACAATCGTCACTATGAGAGGGCTGATTTCCCCTGTAACTGGGGCTGCTGTGCAACTCCAGTTACAGTGGAAAAGCCTGGTGTAAAAGAAAGAAAAAAAATATATAAGGTTCCCCAAATATCTTTTTTGACCTTTGAGGGACAGACCATAGTATTAAAAAAAGTAAAGTTAAGTGCAAAAAAAATAATTAATAATAAATACACATAAAATACCCACGCCAAAAAAAAAACCTCCCCCCCCCTCCAATCATCGTTGTAACGCTAGCGCTGACCCAATTACCCTAATATAGACATGTAATATATTAAAATTTACGGTAGACAATGACGATCACAAATAAAAGGTCTATTTTAGGGTAAAACGATGTTATTACCCAAAAATAAAAATAGCATATTTTTTTACTATTATTTTCAAACTTTATGAATAAAAATTCTAAAATAGCAAAACGGATGTGTATAAAAATGATAAAAAAAAAAGAAAAAGAAAACTGCATTGTCTACGGAACAAAACATCGCAAAAATCACGGTGTTAGCCCAACAAATAAAAAAGTTATAGCCATTTAACTAAGGCTTTATTCAGACGAACGGGAATTACGTTCGTGCAACGCGCGTGATTTGCACGCGCGTTGCACAGACCTATATTAGTCTATGGGGCCGTGCGGACATGTGCGTGATTTTTACTCAGCGTGAGTCCGCTGAAAAAAACTCACGACATGTCCGTTCTTTGGCCGTTTTGCGCGAATCACGCACCCATTGAAGTCAATGGGTGCGTGAAAACAACGCATGCCGCACGGAAGCACTTCCGTGCGAACTGCGTGATTCGCGCAACAGCTGTCAAAAGGATGAATGAAAACAGAAAAGCACCACGTGCTTTTCTGTTTACAAACATCCAAACGGAGTGTCATTATGATGGTGGCTGCGTGAAAAGCACGCAACCGCGCATCATATGCTTCAGCCACACGGAGCTGTTAAGTGGCTTTTGCGCACGCAAAATGCAGCGTTTTTGCGTGCGCAAAAACGCCACGCTCGTGTGAACCCAGCCTCACACGTGCTAAAAAGGGCTAAACGGTGTCTGGTCCTGAAGGCTCAAAATAGCCCGGTCCTGAACAGGTTCATTTGCTTTAATTTTTGTTAAACGCCTAAAGAAACTTTCTAAATGCTGTTTTGAATACTTTGAGGGGTTCAGTTTTTTAAATGTGGTTATTTAAAGGGAGTTTATAGTATATAAGGCCCTCAAAACCAGTTCAGAATGGAATTGGTCCCTAAAAAATAGCTTTTTGAAAATTGTCTTGGAAATGTGAGAAATTGCTGCTAAAGTTATAAGCCTTGTAACGTCCTAGAAAAATAAAAGGACATTCAAAAAACAATGCAAACATAAAGTAGACATATGGGAAATGTGAAATAGTAGCTATTTTGTGTGGTATTACTATCTATCTTACAAGCAGATACATTTAAATTTAAAAAAATGCTAATTTTTGCAATTTTTCAAAAAATTTTGTTTTTTTCATAAATAAACACTGAATGTGTCGACCAAATTTAACCACTAACTTAAAGTCTAATGTGTCACGAGAAAACATTCTCAGAATCGCTTGAAAAAATAAAAGCATTTCAAAGTTATTACCACTTCAAATGATACATGTCAGATTTAAAAAACATGGTCTGGTCCTTGAGGCCAAAACAGGCTTAGTCACTAAGGGGTTAATATCCAGATTATTATTGTTGGTGGGCCTTGCCTGGCATTGCTGCTCATCCCCATTTAAGAAAATTGGACTGAAGTTCAATACCAGACACCGCTCATGGACATATCTGACGAAAGAAAATAAAAATACAGATAATCCTATGTAATCCCTTCAATGCTTAACTAATAACGAACAATAATTTTTTTCAATACCATTTAATTTGCATATGTTGTGTTTATTGAAGGTAAATGCAGTTTAGATCATGATAGTCTAAAAAAATGTTCAGTATTTTTTGGACTGTCCTGCTTTTTACAATATACAGTAGGTCATAATAAACACTTCCGTTTACAACTAAAAAGTTGAACTTACACATTTTTACTTTAATTTATAAATTGTCTTCTTTTTAGAGACGTAGGCAGTGTCTGGTCAAAGAATAAAAATTGTTTGGACAAAGAATATGTTTCTAGTAGGGGAAAAAAATAGAAAAATAACAGAAAAAAGTTTCAGTATACTTCAAAGCTTCTGAGGGCATTGTTATTTGACTTTTGACATCTCAACTACATTTGACTCATGAGGATCAGAACTTTGTACAGAATCACGGTTTTGAGGCAGCTTCCCAGCAGTGAAAAGCTCTGGTAGATTTATTCTATAGGAGAACACTTGTTAGCACTCTCCCTGCAGTAGGCTAATAAGAAAATAAAGAATTCCCATGACAATTCAGGATGGTATGAACAAGAGACTCAGCAAAACGACAAGATCTCTATTGGAAAACTTGACACAAAGCTTTCAATTAAAATAATACCTCCTAACAGCATAGAAGAACTTGGTGGAATACTTCTGTTAATGCAGTGAAGATACTCGAAATAACACATATTCTTATGAGGCATATTATTTTTTTTATATAAATTCTAGTTACTATTATTACAATTTAGTTACTAAGAGGCACTCATCTATTATTCAGAGCACAGAATGGCTACAAAGAATGTACCTCTATCTGGAAAACGTAATTTCCCATGTGGTGTATCTGCACGAGAATTGAACACTTGGTCCTTTTTTCCTGAAAGGCAAGCGGGACATCACCAGCCTGATTGACACAAGAAAACGTACTAATAGCCAATACATTTTGAGACCCTCGGTTAATGCGGATTTGAATAGATGGGTGTGTGGAGCTCTATGAATACCTGGTTCATGGCTTCGAAATGTTGTTAACCTACTGGTTCGTAAATGCATCTGACTGGAAACTCTATGGACTTACAGATGTAGCCAAGTTTATCTAGACTCTGAGAACTTGCGGCAGCCTAATATCACACAACAAAAGCCATTGAAAAGTCAAGTTAAAGTTCCTGGCCACTTTGTATTTAATGCGTTAAGAGTCAAGATAAAGATGGCTTCATCTGTATGATAGACTAGAAGAGTAATATGTGTCAGTATGTATGTATTTATATATATATATATATATATATATATATATATATATACAGTGAAGGAAATAAGTATTTGATCCCTTGCTGATTTTGTAAGTTTGCCCACTGTCAAAGTCATGAACAGTCTAGAATTTTTAGGCTAGGTTAATTTTACCAGTGAGAGATAGATTATATGAAAAAAAAAAAAAAAAAATCACATTGTCAAAATTATATATATTTATTTGCATTGTGCACAGAGAAATAAGTATTTGATCCCTTTGGCAAACAAGACTTAATACTTGGTGGCAAAACCCTTGTTGGCAAGCACAGCAGTCAGACATTTTTAGTAGTTGATGATGAGGTTTGCACACATGTTAGATGGAATTTTGGCCCACTGCTCTTTGCAGATCATCTGTAAATCATTAAGATTTCGAGGCTGTCGCTTGGCAACTCGGATCTTCAGCTCCCTCCATAAGTTTTCGATGGGATTAAGGTCTGAAGACTGGCTAGGCCACTCCATGACCTTAATGTGCTTCTTTTTGAGCCACTCCTTTGTTGCCTTGGCTGTATGTTTCGGGTCATTGTCGTGCTGGAAGACCCAGCCACGAGCCATTTTTAATGTCCTGGTGGAGGGAAGGAGGTTGTCACTCAGGATTTGACGGTACATGGCTCCATCCATTCTCCCATTGATGCGGTGAAGTAGTCCTGTGCCCTTAGCAGAGAAACACCCCCAAAACATAATGTTTCCACTTCCATGCTTGACAGTGGGGACGGTGTTCTTTGGGTCATAGGCAGCATTTCTCTTCCTCCAAAAACGGCGAGTTGAGTTAATGCCAAAGAGCTCAATTTTAGTCTCATCTGACCATAGCACCTTCTCCCAATCACTCTCAGAATCATCCAGATGTTCATTTGCAAACTTCAGATGGGCCTGTACATGTGCCTTCTCGAGCAGGGGGACCTTGCGGGCACTGCAGGATTTTAATCCATTACGGCGTAATGTGTTACCAATGGTTTTCTTGGTGACTGTGGTCCCAGCTGCCTTGAGATCATTAACAAGTTCCCCCCGTGTAGTTTTCGTCTGAGCTCTCACCTTCCTCAGGATCAGGGATACCCCACGAGGTGAGATTTTGCATGGAGCCCCAGATCGATGTCGATTGACAGTCATTTTGTATGTCTTCCATTTTCTTACTATTGCACCAACAGTTGTCTCCTTCTCACCCAGCGTCTTACTTATGGTTTTGTAGCCCATTCCAGCCTTGTGCAGGTCTATGATCTTGTCCCTGACATCCTTAGAAAGCTCTTTGGTCTTGCCCATGTTGTAGAGGTTAGAGTCAGACTCATTAATTGAGTATGTGGACAGGAGTCTTTTATACAGGTGACCATTTAAGACAGCTGTTTTTAATGCCGGCACCAAGTTGATTTGGAGCGTGTAACTGGTCTGGAGGAGGCTGAACTCTTAATGGTTGGTAGGGGATCAAATACTTATTTCTCTGTGCACAATGCAAATAAATATATATCATTTTGACAATGTGATTTTCTTTTTTTTTTATATATAATCTATCTCTCACTAGTAAAATTAACCTAGCCTAAAAATTCTAGACTGTTCATGTCTTTGACAGTGGGCAAACTTACAAAATCAGCAAGGGATCAAATACTTATTTCTTCCACTGTGTATATATATATATATATATATATATATATATATATATATATATATATATAAATAAAAAAGATCGTAGCACTCCAACAAGGTCCAGTTAGAAAACCTGTGGATTTATTTGGCCATGTTTTTTCAGTTCCACCATGGAACTTTTTTCAAGCCTGAAAAAAGTTGAAAAAAGTTAACTTGAAAAAAGTTCCATGGTGTTACTGAAACGTCGTTTGGGCAAACAAAACCACAGACTTTGCAATCTTTTTTCCTTTATGGTATTTTGAGCTGTGGATTAAGCTTTAGTTGCTTTGCACCCACCACTTTATTACATGGGTGCTGCTTCATTTTAATATTTTTGGTATATATATATATATATATATATATATATATATATATATATATATATACATACACACTGCAATACATTATTATGAGTAGGAGCTTGAGAAAGGTTCAGGTGTGAATCGAAACGTTGCTCGTTCTTTCCACCTGGTGGTGAATAAACCAACATCTCCCCAATACTGAAATCCCGGTGTTGTTACGAATGTGTATTTGGTCCGTGCGGGCCGCGTGGTTTTCACGTGCCAAGCACAGACCAATACAAGTCTATGGGGCAGTACAGACAGTCCGTGTTTTTTGTGCAGCGTTTGTCAGCTGCGCAAAAAACACGACATGTTCAATATCTCCGCGTATTTCGCGCATCACGCACCCATTGAAGTCAATGGGTGCGTGAAAACCACGCAGGTCGCACGGAAGCACTTCCGTGCGAACCGACTGAAACAGCGCACCAGCTGTCAAAAGGATGAATGTAAACAGAAAAGCACCAAGTGCTTTTCTGTTTCCAAACATCCAAACGGAGTGTCTTTTTAGATGAGCGAACATGGACAACCGAACCGAACTTCACCGGTTTCGGCCGAACTCGTTTTGGCCGAACCCGGCAAAAAAAATTCCGGTACGCGACATCAGGAGATAGTCACTGTCCAGGGTGCTGAAAGAGTTAAACTGTTTCAGCACCATGGACAGTGACTTCCGATCCCAATATACATGAACCTGTAAAAAAAAAACGAAGTTCTCACTTACCGATAACTCCCGGCTTCTTCCTCCAGTCTGACCTCCCGGGATCACAATTCAGTCCAAGTGACAGCTCCAGCCAATCACAGGCCAAGCACAGGCTGCAGCGGTCACATGGACTGCCGCATCATCCAGGGAGGTGGGGCCCGATGTCAAGAGAGGCGCGTCACCAAGGCAACGGCCGGGAAGTTCTCGGTTAGTACGAACTTTTTCTTTTTTTTTAACAGGTTGCTGTATATTGTGTTAGGCATTCACTGTCGAGGGTGCTGAAAGAGTTACTGCCGATCAGTTAGCTCTTTCAGCACCTTGGACAGTGACGGGCGTCGACTAGCCTCATCTCTATGATGGCGGCTGTGCGAAAATCACGCAGCCGCGCATCATACACGGATGACACACGCAGCTGTCAAATGGTTTTTGCGCACGCAAAACGCTGCGTGGTTTGCGCGCAAAACCGCAACGTTCGTCTGAATCTGCCCTTACTTGTCCTCTGTTCCTGTTATATATATATATACATATTTTAGACAGTTATAAAAATAAAAGTATTTGCTCCCTTACAACTGTCCCCTATTAATGCATATTTAGAACGTTAAATGGCTTCTGGCGGGGATGTAGCTATAGAGCATGCAAAGGTAGCAGTCACATATGAGCCCTCATGCCTGAGGAGGCAAATAGTAGTTGGGGGAACTTTTACCGATTTTGCATAAGAGACCAGGAGCTTCAAGTTATGCTTCTGTTTCCCGATTTTTAAAAAAAATTGAAAAATTTGACAAAAATAACTTAATAGATAACTTAATAGATACAGTTGTAGAACAAAGTTTTTACCTTGTTTCTGAGCTGCTTAAATTCTGACAGTGTAAAGTTTTCTTAATGCAAGTATTATGATTGAGGAATACATTTTCAATTATCTGATCTTGAGGCATACAAATAAATTAATGTACTTTAATACAACCTAATCTTTTCAATCAAAATCCCTCAATTTTTATTTTATTTTTTTATATATATACAAGTAACACAGTGTGCTTGCCTTACTGATTAACTTCTAGTTTTAATCAAGGCCCTTAGGATTTTTAAACCCAGTTGTCTTTTAAAATCCTTGAATGAATGTTTACATCTTGATGCTAGAAAGTGAACTAATCAATATCCTCCTTGAAACAAGAAGGAACATGGGGAAAGCATCTTGTCTTTTCAATATCCTTTTGTATGGAGTCAGAAGTACAAGGTTATTATGGTGCACAAAGTCTCTGATGAAAAAACATTATGATGAAGGCAATATGCTAGTTAAAGGTTTTCTTTTATCTACAACAGCCCTAACACTGCCATAATATAATATATATATATATATATTGACAGCCCCGGTGAAGACATGAATGCAGTGCCACATAGCGCTATTTATAAAATGCCAATTTAGAAGAAATTGTATGGGATTCATGGCACCAGAAAGAGCCTTTCCTTCCCCATCAGAACTGTTTACGTGCAATCATTTTAGAGCCATTATGCAATACTATACCCATAAGGCACTCCTGATATTAGGCCATTTTCTGCTGAGGTATTTTACTGCAGCAGCCACATGTGTAATGTTAGTGAATGGATATTTATGAATTCCAATTTACTCTAAAACTAATCTAAAGTAATTGAAGAACTGAAGTCAAACTGACATCATATTTTTTAATTCATCAACCATTAACCTAATTGGTGAAAAGAAAAAAGAAACTGATCCTGTAAAGAAAATAACCAGGATGGAACTGATGAAAACTGACCGATTAGCATCTTTTTACGTCAGATAGAAATTAAAAATCTATGTTAAAATCAATTCCTGTTTTTAACAAAAATACATACTGAAAAAATCTGATTGTGAATTGAGCTTTAGCGTTAAATGAGCAGCTTGCAACTAGTGCGGAGCTGTATATTCCCCATGTACAGAGCTATTTTCCCATATGAAGTCCAATGGAGCATGCTATGTTTTTTTTCCTGTTAGATACATATGAAATCTGACAGAACAAAAAACTGCACGTGAATTTAAAGTCATACAAAATGGTGAAGTATAGGTCCCATGCACCTCTATGTCCTTGAGACTTTTTTTTTTTTAAATTCTTTTAATTCATTCATCCATCTAGACAAGACGTTCTTTATTTAACCAATCGTTAACTGTAGTTACTACCCCTAATCCCCTCATTATTATGCACAATTGGCTTGATGAATTAGAATATGAGCAACAGAATAAGGACCTATGCACACAACCGTAAAAATTGTCCGGAATTTCGGACCGTAATCGCAGTCCACAATTATGGATCCATTCACTTATATTGACCACTGACACTTTCCCATATATTTGCGGGAAGGTGCCCGGGGCGTAGAAGTGTACCGTAAAAGATAGGACATTTCCGTTCTTTTGCTTTTTACGGGTCGTGCTCCCATACTTTATATGGGAGCACAAGCCCCAAATGCGGGTGGCTGTCCATGGCCATTGGCGGCCGGCCGTGCCAGCAATAGCGGGCTGTGATTATGGGCACGGCCGTGTGCATGGGGTCTTAAGCTGCGTTCATAAATTGTGAATTAATCTTTTTTTTGCTCTAACTGCACAAAAATTCTGCAATAAAAAGTACTTTTTATATTTTTTATTTGTGTACTACAGTAGAAATATAAAATTAAATCACAACATGTAAATACAGCCCTAGGTTGTGTTCACACATGAAGGGTTTTTTTTTGTTTTTTTTTGTTAAATCGAAGAGTGAATCCAAGAAGTAGGAAAAAAAAATGAGGGTGGATTTGTCCAGTGAATCTGCCGCAAAATTCTCATGTTTTACATGTGGATTTGCATCGGAAATTGCTGCTACGGGTAAAATCTGCCACAGTCAATGGTAAACCGAATCCAAATTTGCTTGTAAAATAGGCAAATTTATTGAAAGATTCAGTATGGGCAAATTTGTGGCGCAGTGTGACGCCACCCCAAAGGAATAACTTATATTCTCCTCTCTTTCAATCTCTCTCCTGGACTTGGCTCAAAAGACTGCAACATTAACTGCATGTGTGAATACAGTCCAAGATTCCCCTGCACACTGAATGGAAATGCTGCAGAATTTCAGTCTGGTATTTCTGTGCGAAAATTCTGTAGCATATAATACAGTAGCAGCGAAGTGGATGAGATTTGAACAAATCTTATCCACATGGTACAGTAAAATTATTCAGAAAACATGTGCGGAAATTGACCTGCGGTGCGGATTCTGCAGCATGTCAATTTATCTTGCGTAAACACTTCAGAATTTGCAGATGAAAATTCCTCAGTATTTCTGTCTTCCGTGCAGTGGGTCTAAGAGCCTTATGCACACGACTAGAGATGAGCGAACCGGGACAACCGAACCCGGTTTCGGTCCGAACTTCCGGAAAAGTTCGGTTCGCAGCGAATCCGAACTTCACCGGGTTCGGCCGAACCCGTTTTGACCGAACCCGGTCAAAAATATTATACAAATCGGCAGCCACTTGTCTCTATCAATCACTGATAGAGAAAAGAGGCTGCTGATTAAAAATAAAATAAAAAGCATTTCATACGTACCCGGTCGTTGTCTTGCGGACGAGTCTCTCTTCTTCCTCCAGTCCGACCTTCTTTTCTGACGCGGCAGCCTGTGATTGGCTGCAGAGGCCTCTGCAGCCTGTGATTGGCTGCAGAGGTCTCTGCAGCCCGTGATTGGCTGCAGAGGCCTCTGCAGCCCGTGATTGGCTGCAGCGCTCACATGGGCTGCATCGTCATCAAGGAATGTCGGGCCGGATGTCGCGAGGGACGCGTCACCAAGGCAACGGCCAGGAGACCGGACAGGAGGAAGCGGGGAGTTCCCGGTAAGTGTGAACGTCTTTTTTTTTTTACAGGTACTCTATATTGTGATCGGTAGTCACTGTCCAGGGTGCTGAAACAGTTACTGCCGATCAGTTAACTCTTTCAGCACCCTGAAGAGTGACTATTTACTGACGTCGCCTAGCAACGCTGCCGTAATGACGGGTGCACACATGTAGCCACCCGTCATTACGGGGCCTCATGCACACGACCGTAAAAACACCCGTTATTAAGGGTCGTAATTACGACCCGAAATAGCGGGCCCATAGACTTCTGTTAGCCACGGGTACCTTCCCGTTTTCTCACGGGAAGGTGCCCGTGCCGTTAAAAAGATAGAACATGTTCTATTTTTTTATTTTACGGGTCGTGCTCGTAATTACGAGCACGGCCGGCCGCTTTTACGAGCCGTGCTGTCATTATAAGGGTATGTTCACACGACAGCGTCCGTTACGGCTGAAATTACGGGGATGTTTCCGCCTGAAAACATCCCCGTAATTTCAGCCGTTATGGCATATGCAGGCGCTTGAACGCCGCGTCCATTACGGACGTAATTGGCGCTGCTATTCATTGGAGTCAATGAATAACGGCTCCAATTACGGCCAAAGAAGTGACAGGTCACTTCTTTGACGCGGGCGTCTATTTACGCGCCGTCATTTGACAGCGGCGCGTAAATTACGCCTCGTGTGAACAGACAAACGTCTGCCCATTGCTTTCAATGGGCAGATGTTTGTCAGCGATATCGAGGCGCTATTTTTGGACGTAATTCGGGGCAAAAACGCCCGAATTACGTCCGTAATTAGTGAGTGTGAACATACCCTGTGTTCACACGCACTAATTACGGATGTAATTCGGGATTTTTTGCCCCGAATTACGCCCGAAAATAGCGCCTCGATATCGCTGACAAACATCTGCCCATTGAAAGCAATGGGCAGACGTTTGTCTGTTCACACGAGGCGTAATTTACGCGCCGCTGTCAAATGACGGCGCGTAAATAGACGCCCGCGTCAAAGAAGTGACCTGTCACTTCTTTGGCCGTAATTGGAGCCGTTATTCATTGACTCCAATGAATAGCAGCTCCAATTACGTCCGTAATGGACGCCGCGTTCAAGCGCCTGCACATGCCGTTACGGCTGAAATTACGGGGATGTTTTCAGACGGAAACATCCCCGTAATTTCAGCCGTTACGGACGCTGTCGTGTGAACATACCCTAAATTTTATAGCAGCACGGCCCGTAAAATAGAAAAATAGAACATGTTCTATTTTTTTAACGGCACTGGCACCTTCCCGTGAGAAAACGGGAAGGTACCCATGGGTAACAGAAGTCTATGAGCCCGTTATTGCGGGTCGTAATTACGACCCACAATAACGGGTGTTTTTACGGTCGTGTGCATAATGGGAGCACGGCTTGGAAAATCGACCGGCTGCCTGTGGCCGGCCGTGCTCCTCTCCTGAAATACTCTGTGCTGCCTTAAACTCTGTGGACAGGTCAGGATCCTGTTTCTTTTAAATGCTGCTAGGGAACCCGCTCGATCCACTATATAAGGCTGCGCTACAGTGCAGCATTTAAAAGAAACAGGATCCTGACCTGTCCACAGAGTTTAAGGCAGCACAGAGTATTTCAGGAGATGAGCGTGCAGATTCAGTGCTGCTGTGAACTCTGCTCTTACCATTACGTAGCTCTCAGTCTGTTACCTCTCCTCCATTCCTGTCCTCAATAACACCTTCACATGATTGGCAATTCACCACCCCGCACAAGATCCGCACGCTCATCTCCTGAAATACTCTGTGCTGCTGTGAACTCTACTCTTACCATTACGTGGTGACTTGCCAATCATGTGAAGGTGTTCTTGAGGACAGGAGTGGAGGAGAGGTAACAGACTGAGAGCTACGTAATGGTAAGAGCAGAGTTCACAGCAGCACTGAATCTGCACGCTCATCTCCTGAAATACTCTGTGCTGCCTTAAACTCTATGGACAGGTCAGGATCCTGTTTCTTTTAAATGCTGCACTATAGCGCAGCCTTATATAGTGGATCGAGCGGGTTCCCAAGCAGCATTTAAAAGAAACAGTGTGTGTGTTTGGGTATGTGTCTTTGTCTGTTTTTGTTTTTATATGTGTGTTTGTGTTTATGTGTGTTTGTGTATATATGGGTGTGTTTGTGTATATGTGTTTGTGTATATATATGGGTGTATGTGTATATGTTTGTGTGTAGATGTTTGTGTGTGTGTGTTTTTGTATATGTGTGTGTTTGTGTATATGTGTGTATATGGGTGTGTTTATGTGTGTGTTTGTGTATATATGGATGTGTTTGTGTATATATATGGGTGTATTTGTATATATGTTTGTGTGTAGATGTTTGTGTGTGTGTGTGTTTATATATGTGTGTGTTTGTGTATATGTGTGTGTTTGTGTATATGTGTGTGTTTGTGTATGGTTGTTTGTGTGTGTGTGCGTGTATATATGTGTGTAGGTGAGTAGAAGTATTGTTATTGTTCACATTGATAACTGTTTTTTTATGTTGTTGCAGATTTTGATGTACCGATTGGACTACATCTTCGATTCGTTGGACTACTGCGTAGATCTACGTTTTTTTTAAATTTTAATAAAATGGTTAACGAGGGTTTTGTTGGGGATTTCTTATTTCAATAATAAAGAATTGTCTTTGTGTTTTTTTTTAAACTTTATTAGTGCCTAGATAATGGCAGTTGGCTGATTGACAGCGTCCATTATTAAGGCGGTACTTAGTGTTAGCCGGTGCAGAGGCTAGCACTAACCACCCATTATTACCCCGGTACCCACCACCACCAGGGGTGCCGGGAAGAGCTTGGTACGATCCAGTACCCGACCATCTGTTGTGATGGTCGGGTACTGGGGCGGCCGTAGGCTGGTATTATGAGGCTGGGAAGGGCCAAAAACAGTGGACCTTCCCACCCTTGTAATGCTAGGCTGCTGCTGCTGTGTTGTATCGGGCTGGTTATAAAAATGGGGGGGACCCCACGTCGTTTTTTTTGGGGAATTTAACAAATTTAACAATAGACGTTGGGTCCCCCACATTTTTAATAACCAGCCATATACAAGGCCGCAGCAGTCTGGCATTACATGGGTGGGAAGGGCCACTGGTTTTGTCCATTCCCAGGCTAATAACACTGTGTTGTATGTGGCTGGTTATGATAAATTGGGTGGAACCCCATGTCTTTTTTAAAAAAAAAAATAAATAAATAATAAAAAAAAAATGACGTGGGGTCCCCCCCACTTTTATAACCAGCCAGATACAACACAGCAGCAGCAGCCTAGCATTACAAGGGTGGGAAGGTCCACTGTTTTTGGCCCTTCCCAGCCTCATAATACCAGCCTGCGGCCGCCCCAGAGCCCGACCATCACAACAGATGGTCGGGTACTGGATCGTACCTGGCTCTTCCCGGCACCCCTGGTGGTGGTGGGTACCGGGGTAATAATGGTGGTTAGTGTTAGCCTCTGCACCGGCTAACACTAAGCCTCGCCTTAGTAATGGATGTTGTCACTCAGACAGCGGCCATTACTAAAGTGGTAGTAATAAAATTTGAAAAGACAAAGATATAGATAAAATATTTTATTGAAATAAAGCACCCCCAACACAACCCTCATTAACCATTTTATTGTAGAAAAAAAAAACGTCATCGAAGTAGTCCTCGAAACCGACGTAGTCCAAACACCAAACCTGTAAAAAAAATAAAAATGAAATAAAACATGTCGTAGGCTTAGATTCAGTTTAATGTGTGATACTGACTGTTATACCATGTATAGAAGCCTGCCACGAAGTTGACTTAGATACAGGGCGCCAGCAGACAGTATCATACATGGCCATACAGACATGTATACAAACAAACATACATACATGCAAACTATCATACATACATGCATACACACACACATGAAACCATACATACAAACATGCAAAGATACATACATATATACAAGCATGCACAAATATACATGCAAACATAAATACATGCAAACATAATTACATACATGCACATATATATAAACATACATGCAAAAATAAAAACATGCAAACATACATGACAACATACATACATACATACATACATGCAAACATACATACATACAAACATGTATACATACATGACAACATACATACATACATGCAAATATACATTCATGCAAACATACATAAATGCAAACATGCACATATATACATACATGACAACATACATACATGACGACATACATACATACATACATACATACATACATACATACATACATAAAATGCAAACATACATACATTCATGCAAACATACATGCAAATATACACATACATGCCAACATACATACATACATACATGCAAACATACACACATGCAAATATACATACAAACATACATGCACATATATACATACATACATGCATACATACATACATGACAACATACATACATGCAAACATACATTCATGCAAACATACATTCATGCAAACATACATTCATGCAAACATACATACATGCAAACACACATGCACATATATACATACATGCAAACATACATGCACATATATACATACATACATGACAACATACATACATGCCCAAAAAAATAATAATACGTTCATACTTACTTTCCTCCTGTCCGGGCTCCAGCGATGACGTTTCATCCATGTCGCCGCTGCAGCCTGTGATTGGCTGCAGAGGCGGTCACGTGGGATGAAGCGTCATCCTGACGTGCGTGACCGCCACTACAGCCTGTGATTGGCTGCAGCGGCGAAAGGGATGAAACGTCATCGCTGGAGGCCGGACAGGAGGAAAGTAAGTACGAACGTATAATTTTTATTTTTTTATTACATTTAAATTGTATTTTCCGCGCGCCGAGCATGTACTGTCAAGGTTGCTGAAAGAGTTAGTGCAGCCCATTAACTCTATCAGCACCCGAGACAGTAGCATGCTCGGCGCACGTAAGTGACAGGTTCGGTCCGAACTAGTTCGGTCCGAATCGAACTTTTTTGTGAAATTCGGCGAACTAGCCGAACCGAACTTTTGAAAAGT
Organism: Rhinoderma darwinii; assembly: GCF_050947455.1. NCBI lineage: Eukaryota > Metazoa > Chordata > Amphibia > Anura > Rhinodermatidae > Rhinoderma > Rhinoderma darwinii. Next base: position 66,863,051 of record NC_134697.1, read on the forward strand.
TCGCTCATCTCTACACACGACCATGCATTTGTGGCCATATACAATCCGCAATTGCGGAACAGCAATTGAGGATATTATAAAACACATGTTAACCTATGAGCCAATGCATATAACCGTGGTTTCTAGTATCTGTGTATTGCCCAGAGCCCGGAATGCAAAAAAATAGGACATGTCATTATATGGTCCGGATTTGCGGTCCAGGTTCATTGAAATCAATGTGTGCACAGTCCGTGAATTGCGGACGGCCTGCGGATGGCCTGTCAATGCCGTAATCACGGACCATGCACACAGCTACGGCCGTGTGCATGAGGCCTTAGAGTGTTGTACTTCACATTCTTCTCAGTCTCATATTCAAGAAAATTGTAGTTAAATTTAATAGGAAATTACCAGAACACACGTTACAGATTGCCCTGTCAGAGACCAAAAAGTCAAAATCAGCATTTTAATAAAATGTTATTTTTCATCTTTTCCCAGACTGCTGAAAAGAAGTAGTGATCATATTACAATGCCGGAATTCATCACATTATGTTCGGCATCACTGCTTACAATTGTGCGTTTATATATCTTTCCTTATCTTGCCATCAATTACTGCACAACAGCAGGTAAAGCTGAAAAGCGCCTCTTATGCATTGGTGAATGCACTGTAAAGTAGAACATTATTTTACATATAAAATATTGTTTTCTTTAAAACCTAATATAAAAGTTACATGAAAAACAAAATAAAATTAAAGCTTTGACAGGTGCAAACTCTTTGTGGCAACATATATTGTTGGCTTGTTGAAACTGATTGACAATAAATTCACTTATTGAACGGCAGGTTACAAAGAGAAAACCATTTTCTCCATAAAAAGACACGGCTACTGTCAAATTATAGCATTTAAAACCATAAACAACTAAATTATTCCTTAATGTGGACAAAAATACAAATGAAAAAGTTAAAGAAATTTGAAAGTTGTTCTATCAAGACAATCCCTTTTTAAGAAACAGTCACACTGGCTTCAGCTGTTCACTGCAGGTTCAACTCCTGAAACGGCAGGTGATCAGTCGTAATCTATGGGGAGGGGGGGGGGGTTGTCCGGGTATAGGGCAAGTATAAGAAACAGATGTAGTAAAGCCAAGTTTCTTATTTTACAAAATGAAAGGACAGATTTATCAATGAATCTTGGCTGTAAAACTGGAATTCCCATGTATTTGTTTCCGAATGATCCCAATGATAATATTCCAGCGTAAATGTACAAAAATAAAAAAATATCATTTTTAATTAAATCTACATTGACTAGGATTACCTCAAAATTATCATCATAGTTAACAATATCAGTAAATTCTGCTAGTAGACATTTTTGATACATACTGTATGACTGCCTAGAGTACAACTCGCGCAAGAACCATCAATATTTGTAACAATGACACTCCCCCACTGGCCCTCCCATACCATTTTTGAAAAACAGAACAGAATAAGTGGTTGTGGCTCCGTTTATATCTGCATTGAAGGATCTTATCGAAGCCACTGTCGTAGATTTAATTGACAAAATAGCGATCCATGTAGTGCTATTCTTTAAGTCAAAATGATGCGCAACACGACAGTGCCCCACTCAACCCATTAAAAGGAAATCCAGTCTGCCAGTCGGATCCATCAGATGCACCACTGCGTCATGGTTTTCGTTATGAACGGAAACTTTGATGTGAACAGAGCCATACTTGTATGTATGATGGACAAATACTAGCATATCCCCAAAAATGTGTTCAATTGTTGAACAACTAAATACAAGGAATAAAATAAAGGGAGTAACATCATGGCTATAGACAGTTAGCTGCATGTTAAGTAAATGTGCATCTGGGAAAACGTAGTATTGATAGTAAGATAGTATTGATTGGGGCACAGGAACCGCCAGTGATTTTAAAAGAAGAGGATATGCTATTTTTTAAATGTGTCATGTTGAACATGCTGTTTTGTCTGCGGGCAGCATGTTACAAAACAGGAGGAGTTGAGCACATTGATGTTTTATGGAAGAAAAATCAATATAGCTTTTATTTTATTGATTTAAGTTCCTTTTTACTCTGGGCTGTCCTACTCGGCAATCTCTGAATACGATCATTGAGTGAGACCATCCACTGGAGTGGAAGCCCAGAGGAAGAAAGAATTTCAATCAATCAACAAGTCATTTTTTTCTCTAAAATTATACATCAATCTGCTCAGTTTTATTATATGATTCCTGCAGATAGAGAAGCATGTTCAATGGGACAGATTCACTTCAAGCAGTCATTAACCCTTAACTCTTAATTTTATTGCAATGGCTCTATGGTATGAAGCCAATGGGAGATGAAGAGGCATAGCACCTGGGAGAGTAGGAGTTGAGCACAAAAGGACATAAGTACTAATTCAACACATTAGCAACATATTCTGTGAGTATTTTAAATGCAAAACATATATACCCACATCTACAACAGACAAATTTATTGTACAAGAATTATTCATCTATATTTATTGGTTAGCAAATGAATACTTTCCCTATATTTAATTCATTGTATGTAAGGTTAATTCTTCAATGTTATATAACATTTTTAGATGAAGTTTACTTGGCAGCTGTAAAAAAAAAAAAAAAAAAAAAGAACAAACATGATGAATGTTACCTAATGCAAATAGCTGCATCATTTTATACAGATCAGCGATAAAAATAACAGGTAAAAGTGAAATTCTAATGAGATAAATAAGATATTAAAAGTAACTTGCCATGTAAAAGTGATATACGTGAACCTCATCCATACTAGTGAATGTTTTATGATAAGGAAAAAACCCAAAAAAAAACATAAGCTGGGTACATTTCCAAGACCTGATGCCTACAGCACAAACCACACTGGGCAAACATAAATGTTTTTCCCTAAGGTTAATGGTGGGCAGCCAATCTGACACACTTTGCTATTATTATTTCCATGTTGTCGGTTTGGAAAATATACTATGTTAACAGACCTAAAGGCATGGCTTTATCATGGTATGCTGTGATTTTCTTTCATCTTCTGTCATCACATATTATCGGTAGACTTTTTATGTGAAATTTATAGAAAAGATATCTAAATTGAAATAATGAGATAAAAAGGTCATGCTTGAAAAAAGTAATAAAACATACGTAACATACATGAAATTTAAAAATATCTGATCATATATGATTTATATTAAAACTTTCAAATGATAATGGCTGATTCATCTAGAATAGGATTTTATTTCCTAATGACTGAACGATGCATTAAGACAGGGAATTGCAAAGACAACATAAAATGTTGGTGCGTTTCTTTAGCAATAGCTACATGCTATTCCAAACTCTGGAATACTTTTAAGATGCAGCTGTGGCTCTCCAAGTTTACACAATGAAAAAGCAAACCAAAAATGCAGTACAGTAGGCTGGGATCTCACGCCACGTTTTTAATGCATATTACAGTAGCAGCAAAGTGGATAAGATTAGAACAAATTTCATCCACACACTGCAGAAGTAAAATGCAGAAAACACGTGCAAACTTCTGCTAATCTAACTGTGATGATTGTACTCTGCCGGCCTTGACTTTGACCTGTCTGACCTCAATTACCACCCTCTGCATTAATTCCACAAATCAGTATCCTTAGTCCTGTACACGTCAGCCATTGCTAACGGTGACTACATCAGGGGTAGCATCCTGGGGATTCCCAGCAGCAAAATTTACATCTCTGATGGTCTAAGGGTAAATACCTGGGAATCTCTTATACTCCCTGGATTAACCCAAAGTAAAATACGTTAGCAGCACAGAGGGTTAACATCTCTCTTCTTTGGCTTTGTGACATACTGTACATGGTCAGCAGACAATAGGTGCTAAGTTTAGGTCAAAACAAAGTACAAAAAAAGAGGTGCAAAAGGAGGATTTAAAGACATATATGTGGACTGGCACACGAGTGAAACTAGACCAACGTGGCAAGCCAAACGCTAAACTTGAATGGATTCACTGTCAGAGACAGGTTGTCAGCAAAATTGTAGTAAAGGACTAAGGTCAAGAGTAACCACTGAACCTCAGGCAAGGAGTTCATGGACTAACCGGCTAAACTAAATTCTAATGGTGACGTCATTAGTCTCTGCCTGAGTGGAGAGAGGTGATTGAGAGACTGATTTATTATCTCATTGGGCAGCACCTATTACAATGGAAGCAGATGCCATTGACCAACAGTCTTTGGAATGGGAGCGAGGAAAGGTGAGGAAAGATTTCTAAAAATACAATTCTTGTTTGGCCTCATGGGGGGGGGGGGGGTGCCCTGTGTGCCATGCATTAGTCACTTTCTAATAAAACTCAATGGTAAATGTGGCACTCAAGGGAAAAGGTACATGATCAATGAACAGACATTTTATAGTTAAGCCTTTTCTTTTCTTTATGAAGTTGTTCACCTTCCACACAAAATACCTTTAACAATCTTGTATTTAGACATACAAACTTACAAGGTCATAAGTCAGTGCAATTAGGGTAATATTGAAGAGAGGTAGGACTCATGTTTAATATATACATAAAAGCCTTATCTGTCTCTAATTTGAATGACAGCTAGTTCATTTACACCTCAGTGATTTCATTTTTGTTTCATGTCACAGAGAGGACATCTATAAATATAACTTAAAAGTGGATGTTTCCGAAAAGTGTATAGGAAAATTCAGTATAAATTAACTACTTTCCTTGTATTAAGTCACTATCTATCTTGTATTTATACCGTTCATGACAAATTTAGCAAATAGAGATTTCAATTACTTTATAATACATAGAAAGTGACATCCAATATAAAATGTAAATAGAATGAGGGCAAATAAAAGATTTTAACCAATCTATATATAATTTTACAGTTTAATAATATTGGAAGATTTATAAGATAATAATGACATACATGTTTATAATCGTAGATGATAGTTTACCCTACTACTCGTATGTGGCAAACATTTTAAAGTCCTTTTATTAAAGACTCTTTATATATTAGTAGAAAGGTTTATAAATGAGAAATGCTTAGTTTAGAAAATAAGCTTGTGTGTAGTTTTGGACAGATTATATTGCTATAATCTGTTAATATGATAGAATACTTTGTGTCAAACATAAGAAATATACTTATAGCATGTAATGGTAGGAGAGCTGTTTACAGATTTTGCATCAGGGTCGGGGAGTTTTAACCCTTTGGAGATGCAGCCAATTTTTTTTTTTTTTTTTATCTTTCCTTCCCTGCCTTCCAGAAGACCTGACATTTTCCATTGACATAGCCTTCCTAGGGCTTGTTTTTGCGAGAGAAGTATTAGTTTTTTAGTAGCATTTGTTGTACCATATAATGTACTGGAAAACTGAAAATAAAAACCTTTGTGGTGTGAAATGGGCAAAAAATAGCGATTCCGCCATTGTTTCCGTCAGTCCCATAGACATCGAATGGAGCAGCGGGCACATGCTTAACCACCGCTATATTCAGCTTCTTCTCACTGCAGGGGGTGCAGTGAAGAGGATTGGAGGTTTCGGGACACCTGTTGGATAGGTGATGATTGTCGATTCTTGGAATGCTCCTTAACCCCTTAACGCTCCATGACCTACTATTAGGTCATGCTAACTGTAGCGTTCGCGCTCAGTGACCTAATAGTAGGTCATGGAGTAAACACGGCGCCGTTCGCGCGGGGCGCGTTCATGAGCTGTGATAGCTGCTGTTTCCGACAGCAGACTATCACTGCTCAATGTGCCGGGACCGATCGCGGAGCTCCCCCGCCGATTAACCCCTCAGAAGACGCGTTCAATAGCGATCGCGGCTTCTTAGGGGTTAATCCACCATCGCCGGCCTGCTACGCGATAGCGGCCGGCGATGGTGACTATGGCAACCGGACACCAAACAATGGCGTCCGGCTATGCCATAGACGGAAGCCTAGTGGGTCCTGACAACGTCAGGACCCACTATGCTTGCTGTCAGTGAGTAGCTGACAGTTCTAATACACTGCACTACGCATGTAGTGCAGTGTATTAGAATAGCGATCAGGGCCTCCTGCCCTCAAGTCCCCTAGTGGGACAAAGTAATAAAGTTAAAAAAAAGTTAAAAAAAGATGTGTAAAAATAAGAAAATAAGAGTTTTAAAAGTAATAAAAGTAAAAGTCCCACTTTTTACCTCATCAGTCCTTTATTATTAATAAAAATATATAAACAAACAAATAAACTATACATAATTGGTATCGCCGCGTCCGTAACGGCCTGAACTACAAAATTATTTTGTTATGTATCCCGCACGGTGAACGCCGTAAAAAAAAATATTAATAAACCGTACCACAATCACAATTGTTTGGTCACTTCACCTCCCAAAAAATGGAATAAAAAGAGATCAAAAAGTTGCATGTACCGAAAAATGGTACTGATCAAAACTAGAGTTCGTTACGCAAAAAATAAGTCCTCGCACGGCTTTATTGATTGAAAAATAAAAACGTTATGGCTCTTAGAATAAGGTAACACAAAAAGTAAATGATTGTTTACAAAACGTATTTTATTGTGCAAACGCCATAAGACATAAAAAAAAACTATAAACATCTGGTATCGCCGTAATCGTATCGCCCCGCAGAATAAAGTGAATATGTCATTTATAGCGCACGGTGAACGCTGTAAAAAAAATAGAATAAAAAAACAATAGTAGAATTGCTGTTTATTAGTCACTACGCCACCTAAAAATAGAATAAAAACTGATCAAAAAGTCGCATGCACCCCAAGAAAACTACAATGGATTCCTCAAGGGGTCTAGTTTCCAAAATAGGGTCACTTTTGGGGGGTTTCCAATGTTTTGGCACCACAAGACCTCTTCAAACCGGACATGGTGCCTAATAAAAAAAGAGGCCTCAAAATCCACTAGGTGCTCCTTTGCTTCGGAGGCCGGTGCTTCAGTCCATTACCGCCCGAGGGCCACATTTGGGATATTTCTCTAAACTGCAGAATCTGGGCAATACGTATTAAGTTGCGTTTCTCTAGTAAAACCTTTTGTGTTATAGAAAAAAAAATGGTATAAAGAGGATTTTCTGACAAAAAAAAAAAAAGTTAATTTCACCTCTACTTTGCTCTAAATTTCTGTGAAACACCTAAAGGGTTCATAAACTTTCTAAATGCTGTTGTGAATACTTTGAGGGGTCTAGTTTCTAAAATGGGGTGTTTGATAGGGGTTTATAATATATGGGCCCCTCAAAGCAACTTCAGAACTGAACTGGAACCTAAAAAAATAAATAAATGAGGCAATACTTCGCTTCTCACATTATACTGATAATGAGCTGTGCCCACCCCGAGATGACCCCAGTTTTGACCGTTTGTATAAACGGAGACCCCTATTAGACCGTTTCAGTGCCCGGTTTTCCCAAGCATACACCCCCGAGAAGTGTATTTCTATTGATGAGTCCCAGGTACATTTTAAAGGGAGGGTTCAATTCCGCCAGTACCTGCAGGGTAAGCGGCCAAGGTATGGCGTGAAGATGTATAAGCTGTGCGAGAGTGCATCAGGGTATACCTACAGGTTTAGGATATATGAAGGAAAGGCCACCCCCAAACCAGACTGCATCCTGGACTACAATAGGTACATGGGAGGGATGGACTTGTTAAATCAAGTCCTGAAGCCCTACAATGCCATGCGGTGTGGTATAAGAAGCTGGCCGTGCACATCATACAGATGGCTTTGTACAATGCGTACGTGCTACGTCGATGTGCAGGCCAGAGGGGAACTTTCCTGGAATTTCAAGATCTAATCTTTAGGGACCAGGAAGGGGGGGGCACCCAGTACTTCTGGAAGCGAGGCCACACGCATCGTACCAGGGCAACACTTTCCAGGAGAAGTTCCCCAAACCGGTGGAAAGGGAAAGAGTCAAAAGAGGTGCAGAGTCTGCTATAAGAGGGGGATAAGGGAGGACACATTATACCAATGTGACACGTGTCCCGAAAAACCAGGGCTCTGTATAAAAGATTGTTTTAAAATGTATCATACATCCCTTGATTTTTAATTTACCCTGATGCACTCCGCACAGCTTACCCCCCTCATCTTTCCCTTCTGAGCCTTGCCGTATGCCCAGGCAGCTGATAACAGCCACATGTAGGGTATTGCCGTACCCAGGAGAACCCACATTACAATTTAAGGGGTGTATATCTCCGGTGGCGCATGCTGGGCACAATATATTGGACACTGAAATGGCATATATATATATAAAATTGCAAATCTCACACCGCACCATCTGCTGCGCATTATCTTTTACACAGTACCTGTGGGGTCAAAATGCTCACTACACCTCTAGATGAATGTCTTAAGGGGTGTAGTTTTTAAAATGGGGTCACTTCTTGGGGGTTTCAACTGTACTGGTACCTCAGGGGCTTCTGCATACATGACTTAGCACCAGAAAAGCTCCAGTAGGCCAAATGGTGGTCCTTCCCTTCTAAGCCCTGCCGTGTGCCCAGGCAGCTGATAACAGCCACATGTAGGGTATTGCCGTACCCAGGAGAACCCACATTACAGCTTATGGGGTGTAGATCTCCGGTGGCGCATACTGGGCACACTATATCGGACACTGACATGCCATATATATATATAAAATTGCAAATCTCACTCTGCACCATCTGCTGCGCATTATCTTTTACACAGTACCTGTGGGGTCAAAATGCTCACTACACCTCTAGATGAATGTCTTAAGGGGTGTAGTTTTTAAAATGGGGTCACTTCTCGGGGGTTTCAACTGTACTGGTACCTCAGGGGCTTCTGCATACATGACTTAGCACCAGAAAAGCTCCAGTAGGCCAAATGGTGGTCCTTTCCTTCTGAGCCCTCCCATGGGCCCAAACGGCAGTTTATCACCACAAATGGGGTATTGCCGCACTAAGGACAAATTGGGAAACAAAATTGGATATGTTGTTCCTTGTGAAAATAAGAAATTTTGATCAAAAATGACATCTTATTGGAAAAAATATCATTTTTTTCATTTCACAGCCCAATTCAAATAGGTGCTGTGAAAAAACTGTGCGGTCAAAATGATAACAAAAACCATAAATGAATTCCTTGAGGGGTGTAGTTTCCAAAATGGGGTCACTTATGGTGTGTTTCCATTGCTTTGATACCTCTGGGGCTCTGCAAATGTGACATGGCTCCCGAAAACCAATCCAGCAAAATCTGGACTCCAACAAACACATAGCGCTCCTTTCCTTCTGAGCCCTCCCATGAGCCCAAACGGCAGTTTATCACCACAAATGGGGTATTGCCGCACTAAGGAAAAATTGGGCAACAAAATGGGGTATGTTGTTCCCTGTGAAAATAAGAAATTTTGATCAAAAATGACATCTTATTGGAAAAAATATCATTTTTTTCATTTCACAGCCCAATTCAAATAGGTGCTGTGAAAAAACTGTGTGGTCAAAATCATAACAAAAACCATAAGTGAATTCCTTGAGGGGTGTAATTTCCAAAATGGGGTCACTTCTGGTGGGTTTCCATTGTTTTGATACCTCAACGCCTCTTCAAACCTGGCATGCTGCCTAAAATATATTCTAATAAAAAAGAGGCCTCAAAATGCACTAGGTGCTTCTTTGCTGCTGGGGCTTGTGTTTTAGTCCACGAGCGCACTAGAGCCACATGTGGGACATTTCTAAAAACTGCAGAATCTGGACAATACATATTTAGTAGTGTTTCTCTGGTAAAACCTTCAGTGTTACACGAAAAAAATTGAATAAAATTGAAATTCAGCAAGAAAAATGAAATTTGAAAATTTCATTTCCACTTTGCTTTAATTCCTGTGAAATGCCTGAAGGGTTAAAAAACTTTCTATATGCTGTTTTGAATACTTTGAGAGGTCTAGTTTTTAAAATGGGGTGTTTTATGGGGGTTTCTAATACATAGGCGCCTCAAATCCACTTCAGAACTGAACTGGTACCTTCAAAAAAAGGCTTTTGAAATTTTCTTAAGAATATGAGAAATTGCTGTTTATGTTCTAAGCCTTGTAACGTCCAAGAAAAATAAAAGAATGTCCAAAAAACGATGCCAATCTAAAGTAGACATATGGGAAATGTGAACTAGTAACTATTTTGGGTGGTATAACCGTCTGTTTTTCAAGCAAATGCATTTAAATTCTGAAAAATGCTATTTTTTGTAAATTTTCTCTAAATTTTGCAATTTTTCACAAATAAAGACTGAATATATCGACCAAATTTTACCACGAACATGAAGCCCAAAGTGTCACGAGAAAACAATCTCAGAATCGCTTGGATAGGTTTAAGCATTCCAACGTTATTACCATATAAAGTGAAGTATGTCAGATTTGAAAAATGGCCTCTGAGCCTTAAGGCCCAAACTAGGCTGCGTCCTTAAGGGGTTAAAGGCTATGTAAGGGATTGAAGATATTTTTTTTTTTTTTACTAAAACAATGTATTATACAAAGCGTTTAATGCAACTATGTATTTGGCTTTTATAAAAAAAAATAATACTTTTTGGGATACAGCTTCTATGTATCCTGGATACATAGAAGCTGTATCTAGCGCTGAAGACCAAATCCGTTAGGTCAGTGGGACTGACAGCTTCTGCTGGATACATAAGCTGCATCTCAAAATGTAAACATTTTTTCTTTTTTATAAAAATCAATTGCAAAGTTGCATTAAACACTATAATACATTGTTTCAGTAAAAAAAAAAAGTCTTCAAAGGTTTACAAAGCCTTTAAAATTATACCTCTGCCTTTAAATTTCCATTTATAACAACAAGTAACAAGGGACAAAGTGTGACAACCACTTTTGATGGATATTTTGGGCTTCTCTACATAAGAGAGAATATAATTGTTTGCAAACAGTAAAACTGATAAGGTTGGAGGTTCATTAAATATTTAGATAATTTCTCAAGCACATACTGTAGTCTAACTGTAGACTTAGAGGTTTTCTGCTCATAAACTACGTGAAATTCGTTAGTTTATAGAAGACTTAAGGTACCACATTATCGGCACTACATGTTACTTAAAAAGTTGAAAAGAGTTTAATGCATATTTTACAAACTCAAAAATGGTCATCTTTGAATATCCTATATTCTGGTGGCTCTATTTTCCACATTATCTGATAAATACATTGCGATCGCTTTTGCACTTCAGTGGAGTACAGTATCAGTTTTATTCCTCGAGAGTAAACTATTTTTCTGCAGGTAAATAAAACCAGAATAAGCCGAATATAGAAACTATGGTAAAAAGCCATCTGTATGCCAACTAGACAGCATTTCCATATGTCAATGTCAGTTATACATACGTAAGGCAGATGGTTCTATATATTTTTGGCTGAATAAATAATCTGTGTAGGCAATTGAGGTTAGCCACCAGGGAACTGCATCAAAAATGTAGCCTTTTGCCCAACCAGAACTAAAAAAAAAAAATTTTAAAAAAAAAAAGTAGTTCTCAGTTCAACTGAATAGTACATCTAACTGATCCATTCTGAGACATGTTCTATTGAGCAAATGGAAGTAATGCAAATAACTTTCCTATTCGGCTCCCTTCCCTGCAGGTGATACTTCCCATATCTTTCATCTCAAAGTTCTCAGCCCTTCATGCACTCCAGTTCCTTCCTGCTCGTAAAACTCTTTATGTCACTTTGAGGACAGAGATTTGGAACTCATGACATTTTCTTTTACTTCAGCTGTCTTTTTAGTTGATAAAATCTCTTTATATACATCCCATGTGAATGAGCATCTTTAAATTCTCTTGTTCTTTTCCTGTGTTAATGTTTTTTTTCCACTGTAGAAAGGCATTCAGGTTAGTGCAAAATAGCACAATGAAATTTTATTTAACAGAGTTTATCGCACAAGAAACCAAAGTCAGTAGTAAATACTATATGATCACATATTGTTCACATGTGATCCGAATATCATTCACCCACATATAAAGCATATTTCTTTATGCCAAAAAGTAACATATCAGTGTTTTCCATTAACATATACCTGTAGTGATCCACTTAAAAGCTACTTAGGATATGCCCCTCAGTGTGTAAATTCAAGTATCTAATCTAAACAAAAAATTTTTTTTACTCTATGCTGTTTTTATTAGCTTCATTTACTTGCACGCTGCACTCTATTCAATTCAATATGGTGTAGAGTACGAGAAGGCTTTAATCATATCCAGCTCTTTATCTATTTATCTCTCTCTCAGTCAGAAAGAAGCAAAGAATAAAATAAATAATTTATAGCTCACCCAAATAGGCAAGCGGTCTGTGCGTCTTTATAGGGTACATGCCACCTGAAAAGTCCTGCGATAACAGTATTCACACTGGTTTAAGCAGACAGTCTCCATCTCTCTGTAGTGTGAGGGATAGAAAAGAGGTGGAATGCACAGGCTTGTAGAGTGACTGGTGACCGGCCCACAGCTTCACTGTTTCTGTAACATGGTAGACAATACATTATTGAGTTAGGAAGAAGAAGAGGCGGCTGTGCTTTGAACTGAAAGACTTCAAAAAGGGGCTGCACATGGGGATCTAAGAGCACTGTGAAGTTTTTATTTTTCAGTGGAGGTACATTTTAATGTACATATGGCTCCTGAGTAGAGATGAGCGAACCGGGACAACCGAACCCGGTTTCGGTCCGAACTTCCGGAAAAGTTCGGTTCGCAGCGAATCCGAACTTCACCGGGTTCGGCCGAACCCGTTTTGACCGAACCCGGTCAAAAACATTATACAAATCGGCAGCCACTTGTCTCTATCAATCACTGATAGAGAAAAGAGGCTGCTGATTAAAAATAAAATAAAAAGCATTTCATACGTACCCGGTCGTTGTCTTGGTGACGAGTCCCTCTTCTTCCTCCAGTCCGACCTTTTCTGACGCGGCAGCCTGTGATTGGCTGCAGAGGCCTCTGCAGCCTGTGATTGGCTGCAGAGGCCGCGGCAGCCTGTGATTGGCTGCAGCGCTCACATGGGCTGCATCGTCATCAAGGAATGTCGGGCCGGATGTCGAGAGGGACGCGTCACCAAGGCAACGGCCAGGAGACCGGACTGGAGGAAGCAGGGAGTTCCCGGTAAGTATGAACGTCTTTTTTTTTACAGGTACTGTGATCGGTAGTCACTGTCCAGGGTACTGAAACAGTTACTGCCGATCAGTTAACTCTTTCAGCACCCTGGACAGTGACTATTTAGGGTATGTGCACACACACTAATTACGTCCGTAATTGACGGACGTATTTCGGCCGCAAGTACCGGACCGAACACAGTGCAGGGAGCCGGGCTCCTAGCATCATAGTTATGTACGATGCTAGGAGTCCCTGCCTCTCTGCAGGACAACTGTCCCGTACTGTAATCATGTTTTCAGTACGGGACAGTAGTTCCACGGAGAGGCAGGGACTCCTAGCATCGTACATAAATATGATGCTAGGAGCCCGGCTCCCTGCAGTGTGTTCGGTCCGGTACTTGCGGCCGAAATACGTCCATCAATTACGGACGTAATTAGTGTGTGTGCACATACCCTTACTGACGTCGCCTAGCAACGCTGCCGTAATGACGGGTGCACACATGTAGCCACCCGTCATTACGGGGCCTCATGCACACGACCATAAAAACACCCGTTATCACGGGTCGTAATTACGACCCGAAATAGCGGGCCCATAGACTTCTGTTAGCCACGGGTACCTTCCCGTTTTCTCACGGGAAGGTGCCCGTGCCGTTAAAAAGATAGAACATGTTCTATTGTTTTATTTTACGGGCCGTGCTCGTAATTACGACTCGTAACTACGAGCACGGCCGGCCACGGGCAGCCGGCCGCTTTTGCGAACCGTGCTGTCATTATAATTATAGCAGCACGGCCCGTAAAATAGAAAAATAGAACATGTTCTATTTTTTTAACGGCACGGGCATCTTCCCGTGAGAAAACGGAAAGGTACCCGTGGGTAACAGAAGTCTATGAGCCCGTTATTGCGGGTCGTAATTACGACCCACAATAACGGGTGTTTTTACGGTCGTGTGCATAATGGGAGCACGGCTCGGAAAAACGAACGGCTGCCCGTGCTCATCTCCTGAAATACTCTGTGCTGCCTTAAACTCTGTGGACAGGTCAGGATCCTGTTTCTTTTAAATGCTGCTAGGGAACCCGCTCGATCCACTATATAAGGCTACGCTACAGTGCAGCATTTAAAAGAAACAGGATCCTGACCTGTCCACAGAGTTTAAGGCAGCACAGAGTATTTCAGGAGATGAGCGTGCAGATTCAGTGCTGCTGTGAACTCTGCTCTTACCATTACGTAGCTCTCAGTCTGTTACCTCTCCTCCACTCCTGTCCTCAAGAACACCTTCACATGATTGGCAAGTCACCACGTAATGGTAAGAGCAGAGTTCACAGCAGCACAGAGTATTTCAGGAGATGAGCGTGCGGATCTTGTGCGTGGTGGTGACTTGCCAATCATGTGAACGTGTTATAGAGGACAGGAGTGGAGGAGATGTAACAGACTGAGCTACGTAATGGTAAGAACAGAGTTCACAGCAGCACAGAGTATTTCAGGAGAGAAGCGTGCAGATTCAGTGCTGCTGTGAACTCTGCTCTTACCATTACGTAGCTCAGTCTGTTACCTCTTCTCCACTCCTGTCCTCAATAACACCTTCACATGATTGGCAAGTCACCACCCCGCACAAGATCTGCACGCTCATCTCCTGAAATACTCTGTGCTGCTGTGAACTCTGCTCTTACCATTACGTGGTGACTTGCCAATCATGTGAAGGTGTTCTGGAGGACAGGAGTGGAGGAGAGGTAACAGACTGAGAGCTACGTAATGGTAAGAGCAGAGTTCACAGCAGCACTGAATCTGCACGCTCATCTCCTGAAATACTCTGTGCTGCCTTAAACTCTATGGACAGGTCAGGATCCTGTTTCTTTTAAATGCTGCACTGTAGCGCAGCCTTATATAGTGGATCGAGCGGGTTCCCCAGCAGCATTTAAAAGAAACCGTGTTTGTGTATGTGTGTGTTTGTGTATATATGTGTGTTTGGGTATGTGAATTTGTCTGTTTTTGTTTTTATATGTGTGTTTGTGTATATGTGTGTGTGTGTGTGTATATATGGGTGTGTTTGTGTATATGTGTTTGTGTATATGTTTGTGTATATATGGGTGTATTTGTGTATATGTTTGTGTGTAGATGTTTGTGTGTGTTTTTGTATATGTGTGTGTTTGTGTATATGTGTGTATATGGGTGTGCGTTTATGTGTATATATGGGTGTGTTTGTGTATATGTGTTTGTGTATATGTGTGTTTGGGTATGTGTGTTTTTGTTTGTATATGTGTTTGTGTATATGTGTTCGTGTATGTGTGTGTGTATAACTGTGTGTGTGTGTGTTTGGATATGTGTGTTTTTGTTTGTATATGTGTGAGTTCGTGTATATGTGTGTGTGTTTGTCTGTTTATGTGTGTGTGTGTGTGTGTGTGTGTATATCTTGTTGTGTTTGTGTATATATGTGTGTGTCTGTGTATGGTTGTTTGTTTGTGTGTGCGTGTATATATGTGTGTAGGTGAGTAGAAGTATTGGTATTGTTCACATTGATAACTGTTTTTTTATGTTGTTGCAGATTTTGATGTACCGATTGGACTACATCTTCGATTCGTTGGACTACTGCGTAGATCTACGTTTTTTCAAATTTAAATAAAATGGTTAACGAGGGTTTTGTTGGGGATTTCTTATTTCAATAAAAAAGAATTGTCTTTGTGTTTTTTTTTAAACTTTATTAGTGCCTAGATAATGGCAGTTGGCTGATTGACAGCGTACATTATTAAGGCGCTACTTAGTGTTAGCCGGTGCAGAGGCTAGCACTAACCACCCATTATTACCCCGGTACCCACCACCACCAGGGGTGCCGGGAAGAGCTTGGTACGATCCAGTACCCGACCATCTGTTGTGATGGTCGGGTACTGGGGCGGCCGTAGGCTGGTATTATGAGGCTGGGAAGGGCCAAAATCAGTGGACCTTCCCACCCTTGTAATGCTAGGCTGCTGCTGCTGTGTTGTATCGGGCTGGTTATAAAAATCGGGGGACCCCCACGTCGTTTTTTTTTTTGAATTTAACAAATTTAGCAATAGACGGGTCCCCCACATTTTTAATAACCAGCCATATACAAGGCCGCAGCAGTCTAGCATTACATTGGTGGGAAGGGCCACTGGTTTTGTCCATTCCCAGGCTAATAACACTGTGTTGTTTGTGGCTGGTTATGATAAATTGGGTGGAACCCCATGTCTTTTTGAAAAAAAAAAAAAATAAAAAAAAAAAAATAATTTAAAAAAATGACGTGGGGTCCCCCCCACTTTTATAACCAGCCAGATACAACACAGCAGCAGCAGCCTAGCATTACAAGGGTGGGAAGGTCCACTGTTTTTGGCACTTCCCAGCCTCATAATACCAGCCTGCGGCCGCCCCAGAGCCCGACCATCACAACAGATGGTCGGGTACTGGATCGTACCTGGCTCTTCCCGGCACCCCTGGTGGTGGTGGGTACCGGGGTAATAATGGTGGTTAGTGTTAGCCTCTGCACCGGCTAACACTAAGCCTCGCCTTAGTAATGGATGTTGTCACTCAGACAGCGGCCATTACTAAAGTGATAGTAATAAAATTTGAAAAGAAAAAGACAAAGATATAGATAAAATATTTTATTGAAATAAAGCACCCCCAACACAACCCTCATTAACCATTTTATTGTAGAAAAAAAAACGTCATCTAAGTAGTCCTCGAAACCGACGTAGTCCAAACACCAAACCTGTAAAAAAATAAAATGAAATAAAACATGTCGTAGGCTTAGATTCAGTTTAATGTGTGATACTGACTGTTATACCATGTATAGAAGCCTGCCGTGAAATTGACTTAGATACAGGGCGCCAGCAGACAGTATCATACATGGCCATACATACATATATACAAACATACATACAAGCATGCACATATATACATGCAAATATACATACATGCAAACATACACACATATATACATGCAAACTATCATACATACATGCATACACACACACATGAAAACATACATACATACAAACAAACATGCAAAGATACATACATACATATATACAAGCATGCACAAATATACATGCAAACATAAATACATGCAAACATAATTACATACATGCACATATATATAAACATACATGCAAACATACATGCAAAAATAAAAACATGCAAACATACATACATGCACATATATACATACATACATGACAACATACATACATGCAAACATACATACATACATGCAAACGTACATACACACATGCAAACATATATACATGCAAATATACATACAAACATGCACATGTATACATACATGCCAACATACATGCAAACATGCATTCACATATATACATACATACATGACAACATACATGCATACAAATATATACATGCAAATATACATACATACATACACACATGCACATATATACATACATGCCAACATACATGCACATATATACATACATGACAACATACATACATACATACATACATACATGACAACATACATACATACATATATATATATATATATATATATATATATATATACACACATGCAAATATACATACAAACATGCATACATACATACATGCAAACATACATACATTCATGCAAACACACATACATGCAAACATACATACATTCATGCAAACAAACATACATACATACATACAAATATACATACACACATGCACATACATACATGACAACATACATACATACATACATGACAACATACATGCAAAAATACATACATGCAAACATACACACATGCAAACATACATACATACATGCAAATATATACATGCAAATATACATACAAACATGCACATATATACATGCATGCCAACATACATGCACAGATATACATACATACATACATACATGTAACATACATACATGCCAACATACATACATGCCAAAAAATAATAATAATACGTTCATACTTACTTTCCTCCTGTCCGGCCTCCAGCGATGATGTTTCATCCATGTCGCCACTGCAGTCTGTGATTGGCTACAGAGGCGGTCACGTGGGATGAATCGTCATCCTGACGTGCGTGACCGCCACTACAGCCTGTGATTGGCTGCAGCGGCGAAAGGGCTGAAACGTCATCGCTGGAGGACGGACAGGAGGAAAGTAAGTACGAACGTATAATTTTTATTTTTTTATTACATTTAAATTGTATTTTCCGCGCGCCGAGCATGTACTGTGAAGGTTGCTGAAAGAGTTAGTGCAGCCCATTAACTCTATCAGCACCCCGGACAGTAGCATGCTCGGCGCACGGAAGTGACAGGTTCGGTCAGAACTAGTTCGGTCCGAACCGAACTTTTTTGTGAAATTCGGCGAACTAGCCGAACCGAACTTTTGATAAGTTCGCTCATCTCTACTCCTGAGGACACAAATTATACAATTTTATGTATTATGCTTTATGTTGCTTCTTTATTTTATTGTATACATATGTATATGAAACGCATCAAAGTGTCAAAGAACACAGCACTATAAGAATGTTAACCCCTTGGTGACATGTGCCATATATTTACGGCGCTGGCACCAAGCAAGGCAATTTTTTTATTTTATCCTACTTTTTGTTTTGTTGTATCCAAACTCCATATATGCACAGTGAAAGGATGGTGGGGGCTCAGAAGCTAAGTCCGCACCATCTGCAGTGGGTGTCAACTACAATATGTGGACAAAAGTATTAGGACATCTACACATTACACCTACAGGAGCTTTTATGACATCCCATTCTAAATCCTTAGGCATTTATATGGAGTTGGTCCCCCCTCTGCAGCTAAAACAGCTTCCATTCTTCTGGGAAGGCTTTCTACAAGATTTTGGAGTGTCTGTGGGAATTTTTGCCCATTCATACAGAAGAGCATTTGTGAGGTCAGAAACCGATGTTAGACGGGAGGACCTGGCTCACAATCTCCATTCTTGTTATTCTCAAAGGTGTTCGATGGGGTTGAGGTCAGGGCTTGGTGCGGGCCAGTCAAGTTATTTCACACCAAACTCACCCAACCATGCCTTTATGGACCTTTGTGCACTGGGGCACAGTCATGTTAAAACAGAGTAGGGCCTTCCTAAAACTGTTCCCACAATGTTACACAACTCTAACCAACGCTGGGAATTGTGCTTGGTGATGTAAGGCTAAGGAAACCCTTGCTATGAAACCCACAGTTTTTGTGCTGATGGTAATGCCAGAGAAGGTTGGGAACGCTGCAGTTATTGAGTAAGCATAGTGTTGGCAACTTTTATGCACTTTGCGCCTCAGCATTCAGCGACCCCGGTCCGTAATTATACGTGGTCTGCCACTTTGTAACTGAGCTGATGTGGTTTAAAAATACTCCCATTTTACAATAATATCTCACACAGTTGATCATTAAATATCTAGGAGAAAAGACATTTCACGATCTGACTTGTTGCAACGGTGACATCCTATTACAGTACTATAATCTAATTCAATGAGCGCGATAGAATGATTCATTCTTTCAAAAATGTTTGTAAAGGTAAACCGCATAGCTAGGGGCTTGATTTTATAGGCCTGTGGCAGTGGGACTGAATGAAACACCTGAATTCAATGATTAAGAGATGTGTCCCAATACTTTTGTCCATAAAGTCTATGTCTTTTACCAAAAATGCTCCCTTTAAGAGCGGGAGATATTGATGAATTTGTTTAGAGTAGGAGATCAAATTCTTCACAGATTACAAGTGCTTTTTACTGTGCCTGTATTCTATTAATAGAAACATAGGGTTGTTATATCCTGGGGTGTACGTTATGCTTTCAACTAAATGTAATACATTGGACTAATTAATACAGATTCAAACTACTGAACCATTGGCAAGCAACTTTACCGTCTGTTCTTGTCCGACACATTACACAACCTTTTACCTGTGGCTACATTACTGGAAACAATTCATATATTTCTCAATACTGTTTCACATTCAATGGTATGCTTTTTTTGCAGTGGCCATATTGTATAAAAAAGTGCAATCTGTTGTTCCTTAGTAGGTTCTGTATATATCACATTGTGTTCCGGCACAGGTATTTAGTTATTTTTCAACCCGTTTGCACTAATGTATATAAGTAAATTCATGTAAAAGGCTTCAGATTGGTGGGAAGGGGGGTGCGCCAAACTAAATATATACCCCAGGTGCAGGAAAACCTAGCTATGCCTCTGGTATTATGTATGCTGGGTGTAATTATCTGTATTTGTCCTTGCCCTGTACATAGACACTGCACAGTACCACTTCTATTGCCTGTATATAGACACTGCACAGTACCTGGGTATAATTCTTAGTATCTGCTCTAAGGCCCCAGGCACACGGCCGTGCCCGTAATCACGGCCCGCGATTGCGGCCACGGCCGGCCACTGACTGCCGTCAGCTTTTTCGGGCCAAGCTTCCATACGAAGTATGTATAATGTATGCAAAATGCAAAAGAACGGACATGTTCCATTATTTTTGGAACATTTCTACAGCACGGACACCCATCCATAGCGATACGGAAAGGTATCCGCGGACAATATAACTGAGTGGGTCCGTAATTGCGGACCGTATTACGGTCCGCAATTACGGAGTTTCTTTACGGTCGTGTGATTGGGGCCTTATTCTGTATATGTGAACACTGGACTGTTCCACTTCTCTGTTCTGTATCCTAGGCGTAATTCTCAGTATCTGCTCTTATTCTGAATATATGTACGCTGCACAGTACCACTTCTCTGTCCTGTATGCTGGGTGTAATTCTCAGTATCTGCTTTTATTCTGTATATATGTACGCTGCACAGTATCATTTCTCTGTCCTGTATGCTGGGTGTAATTCTCTGTGTCTGCTCCTATTCTTTATATATGGATGATGCACAGTACCACTTTTCCATCCTGTATGCTGGGTGTAATTCTCTGTGTCTGCTCCTATTCTTTATATATGGATGATGCACAGTACCACTTCTCCATCCTGTATGCTGGGTGTAATTCTCTGTGTCTGCTCCTATTCTTTATATATGGATGATGCACAGTACCACTTCTCCATCCTGTATGCTGGGTGTAATTCTCTGTGTCTGCTCCTATTCTTTATATATGGATGATGCACAGTACTGTGTGTAAATAAGCAGCTGTATAAAATATGGAGGGGTGTAGTATAGGGAGCCTGGCATTTTACCGGACACAATAGCACAGCATGCTGCACTATTTTGGTCACGGTTTTGTTGACCTGAAGTGGAAGCTTCCAAGGCAGGGGTCTCAAGCACCCGGGTTGCATGCGGCCCCTGAGGCTGTCATCTGCGGCCCACAACCCGCAGTGAGAGGAAAGAGCGTTTGGAAGGAGGATCGCTCCTTCATGACATCAGTACTCCGGCGATGCGAACACATTGGTGAGCCCCCGGGGAGAGGATAGAGCGGTCGGAAGGAGGAGCGCTCCTTCATGATGTCAGTCCTCCCGCACTGCGAACGCATTGGTGAGCAGTGGCCCGACAGTCCCATGTAGTGGAAACCCCCTGTAGTAGCGCCCCACACACCCCACTTTTGACAGCACTAAACACCCCGGTCGAGGAGGGAGTCTCAATTGAGCTACCTACATGGAGGAGGCGTGTGGCGCTTTAAGCAGGGTGAAGGTGTGTTGGGCCCATTCTACAACAAAGGAATACCTGGCCAGTGCATCGGCATGCTCTGGCTTGGTATTCCACTCCTATAGGGGGATGTGGTACTATCTATAGGGGGTGTGTGATGATCTACAGTGGTATCTACAGGGGGAAGTGTGGCACTACAGAGGGCACTGTGGCACTATCTACAGAGGGCACTGTGACACTATCTACAGAGGGCAGTGTGTGGCAATATCTACAGAGGGCACTGTGACACTATCTACAGAGGGAAGTGTGTGGCATTATCTACAGAGGGCATGGTGTGGCATTATCTACATAGGGCAGTGTGTGGCAGTATCTACACAGGCCAATGTGTGGCATTATCTACAGAGGGCAGGGTGTGGCATTATCTACAGAGGGCAGGGTGTGGCATTATCTACAGAGGGCAGTGTGTGGCATTATCTACAGAGGGCACTGTGGCATTCTCTACAGAGGGCAGTGTGTGGATTATATACAGAGGGCAGTGTGGTACTATCTACAGAGGGCACTGTGACCATATCTATGGAGGGCACTGTGGCAGCATCGACAGAGGGCACTGTGGCAGCATCTACAGAGGGCATTGTGGCAGCATCTACAGAGGGCACTGTGGCAGCATCTACAGAGGGCACTGTGGCATTATCTACAAGTGGGTGTGTGGCAGTATCTACAGAGGACACTGTGGCATTATCTAGGAGTGTGTGGCATTATCTACAGAGGGCACTGTGGCATTATCTACAGAGGAGTCTGTGGCACTATCTAAAAAGGGGCTGCCCAATCTTGACATCTGTGTCTGCCAAACACTGCCAACTGAGCCCCCGGACTGCATTTAGCGACACTTAATCTGGAAAACGGAATTGTTGAAATAAGCACGTGGAGAATTCTCTCAAATTTTAAACCTAGCGGTATTATTATAGTAATGTAGTATTATTATAGTAATGTAATATTGTTATAGTAGTTCAAATAACTAATTGATTAACAATAATTTTGTATTGTATCAAATTTGAAAGTAACTTCCCATTTTTTCTATATGTGGCCCACTTACCCGGCCGAGTTTGAGACCCCTGTTCTAAGTCTTCTTTTACACAGTTTACTGGATGTGGCGGTAAAGCTCCTTACAAATACAATAAATGAAACCATAGATCTCCATACACCCAACGTAGGCCAAAATAAGCCTCTGTTGGGGTGGAATTTGGCAGTTTTGTAGCTTTTTTTTGCTGCGTGGAATAGCTTTGGAGGCTTTGCTATTCCATGCACATGTATGTGTTTTTTTTAAAAATGGGCGCCTATGGAGGATGGATAACATAGACATATGTATTTTAAACTGTTTAATCCATCTCCTGGGAGCTTTATCAGTACATACATTATATTAATAGAAATACTGTGGTGTGAAAGCCACCAAAGAGCGTCCAATGCAGATGTGAACACAGCCCAATGCTGACAATAGTAATAAGGCTGCATTATTAGCTCTTTCACCAATGTGGCTACAGCTAACAGTTTTCTGACTCCACCTACTTTTGCTGGTCCCACCCACAACATGGGGCCGCTTTTAGATTTTTTTACCAGTGCCACTTTAAGCTCCCAATCCACCCCTGGTACTACCCCTAAAAATGAATTGCAAATAAAAAAAAAAAAGATGAGTTTCCCCTAAACTTATCATTAGCCTAGAAACAGTAAGTATTGAGGAACACCATCCACATAATTGTAAGAATTGGGCAACTGTACAATATCCCTGACACTTTAAGAGAATAAAGACTAACTTCATTGCTGTAACTTAGAGAGAGATAACTTATGTTAAGACACTTATATACTGTTCTGTCTCTTAGTTTCTGGTTTGTTCCTTATAATTAATGGGACTTTCACTCTTTGTCTATCAATTGTCTTGTAATTCCTATTTATATTGAAGGCCAATTAGTGGCATTTGACATGACAGCATCTCAAAGAATACACTCGTATTAGAATACAAGCCAGATTGTTAAAAGTTTATACAGATCTAAATCTTCTTAGTGAAGATGTAAAATAATAAGATGTAGTGCCATCCGTATATATCTATCGTTCTTTCTAAAAATAGATATGAATAAAACTGGCTGCGTGTTTTATATATATATATATATATATATATATATATATATATATTATGTTATACTCGTCAAATACTGTAAAGTCCCCTTATTTTATATTGTAGGTCTTATATTTATTTTACTAGTTTTTTGTATAATTTAGGCATCACTCACAAAGGCTTATGGTGATAAAAGTGGGTGCTTCTTACCATGCCTATTTACTGCTTTTTGTCTTAATAGGTGCACAAAGATGGCGGACCTAGGGGCCTTCATTAGGCCCCCAGGCAGCCATAGCAACCATCGCCCCTGGCGATTGCATTGAGATGGGCGCGATGAGCTGTTACAGGGGGTCGCCCTCCTCTTTCTAATGATTTAATTGCTGCAGTCGCTATTGACCGCAGCATTTAACGAGTAAAATGAGCGGGATCGCGCTTGAGCGTGATCCCACTCGTTACTCTGAAGTGTTGGCTTTAACAAACACCCGACACCGGCATCGTATGGAGCGGGTTCACTCCTTGAGCCCGTTCCATACTTCCACTACCCGACGATACGTCAAATGTTGTGAAAGGGTTAAAGACAAATATCATGTGCTTGATAATTTATCATTGTTGTTGGACTATGTCTGTGGAAATGTTTTTTGTTGTTTCCTTAAAATAACTCCCGAAACCTGTAGTCAAATCTGGTTCTACTTCCAAATATAGGTCCCAGTGGTACAAAAAATTGTCCATTTGTACAAGAAAGGATTGAAAAGACCATACAGTATGTAGGCTTCTTCATTTACCATTCTGTGATGTACAGTTAGATGTTGCCTGAACTAGCTCTCCATTATATATATCGGGTACTGTGGTGACATTGGTTTAACATTAGGATATTACATATTACGATATTAAGAAATGAGGATATTACATTAGACAAGTATAATGTAAATATCCATTGTTCTCCTCGGATCAACATACTTCACATCAGTGATGCAAACACCAGTTCCTATAAGTACCGCTAAGTCTACGACAACCTTTAGGAAAGTTTAAAATGCGATGTTTTACAAAGTTAGATAGTTTCAATGTGATTAAAAAAAGAAAAGTATTTTGGGGACAAATGTCTAAATGTCAACCAAACAACCAAACAGGCATAAATATCCAGTCTGCACTATAGAATAGTATGTTAACCCAACTTTCTCTCAAACCTTTCCCTTAATCTTTTAAATGCCAAACTGTAATTTTATGTCATGAAAAAAATTGCATATTTCAGTACCATAAGTCACAGTGGCCTTTTCCCTGTCATGTGCATTCTTATGCAGGCACACACCTATAACCAATTTCTTAGAGTAAAATTCAAATTGCTAACACCTGCGGAACAAAGTTTCATAATATCCTAACTTCCACAAGACTACCTCTATGTGATAAATGATGTACTATGGAAGATGAACAAATATATAACCTTTCACAGTGCGAACCATTCATCACTTGTGAGAAAGTTATCAACTGAGGTGGAAAATACTCTTTTAGTAAGAGCTCCTCAGTAACGGGATTGAAGGGAAGGTTATGTTTTGATTTTACACATAAAATGTCCAAGCTTCACTGAATAAACTGCTAGAGCTGTCCTATTTATTTCAGAACATTCGACTTGTAAATGATCAACAGTACACTTCTGAATTCTCCTAGGATTTACGGACTTGAAGTTCACTGTTAAAAAACAAACAAAAATGACATAGTTTTAAAAGGTGGAAATTAAGATCCTGTTTGCAGTGTTAGCGATTTGGCTACTAATAATATATAAAGAAATTAGGTAAAATATTAAGCAACAACTATAAGCTAAATCAACAAAAATTTCTACAAAGGAAATTGTGTGGAAGTAATTTTGTTGTGTATATTCTTTTTCATTTCATTCCAGACAGACAAATAAAACAAGTACATTTAATGTGTCCTGTAACAATTGGTTCTTAAATCATATTTTAAAGCTAAACATTTCTAATGGAAAAGTATCATTAAAGGTCACAAATCAATTCGCTTAATTTCCTGTCTAGCTTTATGTCCAGGATGTAATAATTGATTTATCAGTAAATAATATTGAGCACATTAGTAAACTTGCTTTCCTCTCTCTCTGTGGTAAATGCATATTGAAATGTGCAATAGAGATCTTAATATGGAGCTCACCGATATGCAAATAAATAACCTGCTTTTAGCTCCTAAACTTGATTTGAGGTGTGTCAGAATACAGGAAAATGCCTTCAAAACCCTTACAAGATGGTACATGACTCCTGAGAAAATTAACAGAATTGACCCAAGTTACCCTGATATATGTTGGAAATGTGAACATGTTAAGGGTACTTATATGCATATGTGGTGGTCATGTACTGTTGTTGCTCTAATTTGGTTTGTGGTATTAAAAATGGTTAATGATGTTTGCAACTCTACATAACAATTGAACAAAGAAACTATTCTCTTACGTCTATTCCCCCATGGCACTAAAGATAGAAACATTAAACTAGCCAGACATATGTTATTGGCAGCGCAACTGCTCTTATCAAAATATTGGAAAGCACCTCACCCTCCCTCGCTTTCCGAGTGGAAATTGAAGGTGGAAGATATATATCGTCCGGAAGAATTAGCGCATTGGGAGACGAAAAGTAATGCCAAATTTAAAACCATCTGGAATGCCTGGGGAATAAATATAGGCTTCTTTCTTATAATTGGATTTAAATAATCACTATTTGTTTCGTTCTCTATGGACTTTTCCTTGTCTTTGGGTACTTCCCCCTTCTTCCCCCTTCTTCTCCACCCCCCCCCTTTTATCCTCCTTCCCTTTCTCCAGTTCCTTTAACTGTTCCTTTTGACTGATAATATCTTCCTTACCACTAAAGTACTGGAATTGTCTTTCTTTAGAAGCTCTTGGTTCTACTGATTGAAGATCTTGAGATACACATTTAGATATTAAGTCTGCTTAATTATCCCATTTAGTGGGAATTGAGATCTTATTTGTGTTTTATACTTAGCTGTTCCTGATTCTATGTACTTTGCTTGCTTTTTACGAAATTTGAATTGTTATTGACGATTTTTTCAGCACACACGTTATTCAAATTCAGAACAATATTTGTACTGATTGTTTTACTCTTTTGTGAAAAAAATAAAAATAAAAAGAGATTTAAAAGAAATGTGCAACAGGGAAAACAAATACTTAGTGAGGATGGATCTGCTTTTTTTTTTTTTATATTGCTGACACCCAAAGGGATGCAAAGCTGTTCTTTATATATGTCCAAACAAAGCAAAACACTAGTTAAAGGAACTGAGAATTAGTGAGGTCATGTACTATATGATACATGATGGTAATGTACTGGTGGTCAAGAAAGTACATTTCAGGTATACATCAGTTTGGTACCATTTATTTTTCATTGACAACTTTTTTTGTTAAATCTGGGCTCAGATGTAACTAAGACAGCATCTGAATGGAGTTAGCATGTTCTCCCCATATTAGGAAATTAAACTGTAATTAACCCATGTGAGTGATTACAGTCTTACAGAGGAATTGTAAATAGTTCCACACAGCCCCCTTGTAAATAGCACCACACAGCCCCCCCTTGTAGATAACACCACACAGCCCCCCTTATAAATAACGCCACACTCCCCCCCCCTTGTACTTGGCGCCATACTGCAAACAGAGCGGAGAGCGGTAGTGGTAGCCAACCACTACCACTCTCCGCTCTGCGTGACGTGACTCACAGTTAGGAGGAGCAGAGTACATCATGCAGCGCAGCAGCGGTGTTCCACTTCTGACTGGGTTTGGTGACGGCCCGGGAGTGGACCAGTCCAGTCACCTGACCTAAGTCACCTGACCTCATGTCGCTGACATAAGGTCAGGTGACATTTCAGTTGACTGTATTGGTCCACTCCCGGCACCGACCTCACTTGGCAGCAGTCTGCATATTTTCAGATTCTGCAGATGTCAAGCAGGATCTGAAAATATGCCCGGCGACGGCCTACTCTTCCTTTGTGCTGCGTATGTACATTTTGGCACATGCGCAGTGCAAATGTCCGGGAGAATTAGGAAAAATCGCAGACGGTGCTTTTTATGCCGGACACTACGGACAGAAGAACAAAACACCCATTTTTGCGGACTGTCTGTAAATTTACGGACGGTTGGCAATTCTGATACGCCCGCCGCCCATGACAGTGCATGGGCTTTAAAGTTTAGTGAGCAGGGGGACCGTGGAACGTGCACAGCCGCGCACCTTATAGGGAGCAGTGTGAAGAGGCAGAGGGGGTTATCACTGGAGGCAGGGGTGTAACCAGGAAAGGCTGCGCCCCATAGCAAACTCATGACTGTGGCCCCCCAGGTGACACACACAGCACCCCTTATATATAGTGCCCCCTGTAGATTGTGCTATACAGCCCCCTGTAGACAGGGCTATACAGCTCTGCCTGTAGACAGTGTCACACACCACTTGTAGATAGTGCCCCCCACCTGCCCCTTGTAGATGGTTCCATACAGCCCCCCTGTAGATATCACCATAAAGCCCCCCGATGTATAGCGCCATACAGACCCCTGTATATAGTGCCACACAGCCCCCCTTAGCAGATAGTGTCACACACAGACCCTTGTAGATTGCGCCACACACAGCCCCCTGTAGATTGAGCCATAGCCCTTCCCCTTGTAAATAGTGTCATACAGCCCCCCTAGTAGATAGTGCCACACATCCCTCCTTATTAATGCCACACAGCCCCTTGTATATAGTTCTACACAGTCCCCCCCTCGTGTATAGCGCCACACAGCTCCCCCTTGTATATAGCGCCACACAGCCCCCCTCGTGTATAGTGCCACACAGCTCCCCCATGTGTATAGGGCCCCACAGCTCCCCCATGTTTATAGTGCTACACAGCTCCCCCTTGTGTATAGTGCCACACAGCCCCCACTAGTGTATAGTGCCACACAGCTCTCCCATGTGTATAGCGCCACACAGCCCCCCCTTGTATATTATGCCACACAGCCCTCCAAGTAGTACAAGGCAAAGAAAGTTGTATCAGCCGGGGGGATGTCAATCAAACATGGAAAGGTGGCTTTGGAGGCAGGACTATGTGACTATTCAGGATAGCGGCACCGCCACATGACCCTTTTATGAGTAATTAGCATATAGCGTGCACCATTTTAAAACCAAGCACATATATATATATCTGGCACAAGAGCGAAGCTTAATACATATATACAGCACCAGAACCAACCTCAGTACATAAATACAGCCCCAGAACCAAGCTCAGTACATATATACAGCACCAGAACCGAGCTCAGTACATAAATACAGCACCACAACAAAGCTCAGTACATATATACAACACCAGAACAAATACAGCTCAATTTAGTGCAACCCCTGACGTATAGGTTTGTATGGTGTAAAACTACAACTCCCAGCATAGCCTGAACAATGGTAAGGTTATGCTGGGAGATGCTGTTTCACAAAATAAATCATACCACCCATCATCTCGCTGCAGATCATACAATGACTACAGTACTGATTAGAGGCCGAATAAACATTTACATTAAGTGACTCACCGGTGATGTCTCAGATTCTAGTACTTTTTCTATTTTTTTCTCCCTCCGGTCCAGACCTCTATGATGGATTTCTTAAGGCCACTACCCATTTCTGCAGCTTTTCGCTCAGACGTCTTCAGCTTCTCACTTTTAAAACATTTCTGCACCTATAAACGAAGATAAAATTATCAACACCTCTAAATATAATAGCACCATACACTGTGTTGTCCCTGATTATAATAGTACCATACACTGTCCCACACACACACACACACACACACACACACACACACACACCATGCCCCCTGTAGATAGTGCCCCATAGCCCCCAGTAGATAGTGGCCCCCATAGAGCCTCTGTAGAGAGTGCCCTACATAGAAGCCCCTGTAGAGAGTACCCCACATATAGCCCTCTGTAGATAGTGCCCCATAATTTGCACTCCAGAGTTGCAAGGCAATAGTGCTAACCACTGAGCCACAGTGCTGCCCTACATATAGCTTCCGCTATAGCTAGTGCTCCACATTTAGCCCACCACTGTGGATAGTGCCTCACATATAGCCCACCCCTGTAGACAGTGCCCTACATATAACCCCCCTGTAGATAGTGCCCCACAGGTAACGCACCACTGTATATAGTTTCCCACATGTAGCCCACCCCTGTAGATAGTGTCCTACAAATTGCTCCCCCTATAGATAGTGCTTCACATATAGCCCACCTCTGTAGATAGTCTCACATATAGCTCCAACTTTATATAGTGTCCTACAAATAGCCCGCCCCTGTAGACAGTGCCTTGCATATAGCCCTCCTGTAGATAGTGCCCCACAGGTAACCCACCCCTGTATATAGTGTTCCACATATAACTCACCCCTATAGATAGTGCCCAACAAATATGTCCCCCTGTAGATAGTGCTCTACATATAGCCCACCCCTGTATATAGTGTCCCACATTAAGCCCACCCCTGTAGATAGTGCCCTACATATAGCTCCCCCTGTATATAGTGCTCCACATCCCCACATATAGACCCCCCTGTAGATAGAGCCCCCACTGTAGATAATGCTACTCACAGTTTTAGTAGAAAAAAAACAAACTTGACATACTCACATGATCCCGTTCCCACGCTGTCCAGTGGCAATGCAGATCTGCTCTCTTCTGAGCAGGTCTGCTGGAGCTGAGCAACGCAAGAGGCGCGTCGTTGAAAGGCGCTGATTGGCAGGGCAGAATGATTGGTGGAGCATGTCATTTTGCCCCGCCAATCAGCATCATTGTAAGGCGCTGAATGGTCGGGCCCGCAGGTACAATTACTGTAAGAGGGGGTGGCTGTCGATAGCACCGGAAGCACGAAAGGGCCTGTGCCGTCGGGCACATAAATGTCAGAAGCTCGGCGGCGCGAGCCCCGTTGTAGCGACGCTACCACTGTAGCAGCCATAATGGCTGCTAGCAATGCCACCGGGCATATAGGGGGCATGTCAGAGGGTGGCACGGGCCCCCTCATACCGCGGGTCCCATAGAAGCCGCTACGGCTGCTACAGCGGTAGTTAAACCACTGACTGGAGGACCAGCTGACTTACTATCATATTAGTAAGTAACATAAAAACTGATCCCTGATGCAATTAAATATACAAGGTTCTTTTTTCAAAAACTGGATAACCCCTTTAAGTTGTAGTTTTGCACATGGTTTACTATGTCCTCTCTAGACAAATACAATTTTGGTAGCATAGTAGGTGTTTGGGGTGTGCAAAATGTGGATAAAGGTCATATGTTGCTCGTCCTATGTTTTTGTGTACTTTTGAGACTACAACTCTTTTTGATGTAGATGTTTTGTGGTATACGAACTTTGCACACCTTGATCTATTATTTATACATTGTTTTTGTGTGTAAACCTCTGCTAGTTTGTGAGTTTTAGGTGCAAATATAAGAATAAATGCATTTTTTTTTATTTTTCTAAGTTACATGAAGGTGTTCATGGGTTAGTTATAAAGAGCCCCTTTTTTTGTACATTGTTACGTATTAAAAAATTCTAGATTCAGACCTCATGCACAAGGGATGGAAATTTTGTGCATTTTCAAATACAGATTAGTGCACTGAAAATTTGAAGAAGATTACAATACCAGCCATGCGGATGAGATTTGAACAAATCTAATCCACATACTCCGGAACATCTTCTGCATTGAAATCAGAGTATGCTGAAGATTTTCAAATGATTCTTTTACAGATGTGAATCCGTACCAAAATCCATAGGTAACAGATGCGGATTTTGCTGTGGAAAGGCTGCAAAAAATCTGCAACAAATTTGTGTTGGTTTTTGAAAAACAGATCTTCGGTTACTTCCGTTTTGGTTACTTTGTTAATAGAATTTTATGTAGACATAGGTGACGTTTATGAACACTGCACATCTTGAACATTTATTTTTAGGATGTGTTGTGTGTCTAATTTTTTGCTTGGGTCAGATTATCAACCACGAATAGGAATTTGTATAAATTTTTACAAAAATTTACACCGAGGTGCAAAATGTGCAGAGACCCCTGGGCAGTAATAGAGCTTAATTCATGTTAATCTTTTCTGAGATTTTTTAGACTTTTCCTTCATTCTGCTAAAACAAGTCAATCATTATAATGCCATTAGTGGTGTTTGAAAATATGTCCCCAGCAGTCCAATCACAGATGGGAAAACCTATTAAGGGGGTATTGCCATCTTGGATATTTATGGCCTATTCACAAATCTACGAGTTTCCAGGAACTCGGGAGACACGGCAACAGCGTGGTTGTGGTTTGACGTAACTCCCATTCACTTCTATGGGAGTTTCGGAAACAGTGCACGGCTGTTTTCAGAAAATCCGACTATCTCATAAACAGAAGATAGGCAGGAATTCAGGGGACCCTATTCTAGAGATAGGTATGGGTCCCAGAGGTGGGACCTGTATCTGTCGGACATTTATGGTATATCCTGTAAATATGTCATAAATGTCTGAGATGGAAATACCCTTTAAAGTACCTAACTAAGTTTATAAATATTTTTCAGTCCTGGGCTTTAAACCTGCTCTATAGTAAACGTGCGACACAGGTTCAAATACATATTTCTGTACATCTTAACTAAGATTTGCCACATGATGTAAAAAAAGGTTGGTGCAAATATGTGGTACATGAGACGTACCACAGCTCTTTATAGTTGTTATGGTATTGCAATTTGATTGATTTCCCAAAGGCTGCTGGAGAGTTCCGGGAGAGAGCGTGCACAAAAAACCGAAACCTCGAATCCGTGACAACTCTGATCAACAGTGTCTAAAGCGACCCTAAGGGGTTTGCCAGAGCCGACTGCAAGGTGGGATGGACTTTGCTGCTTAGGACCCAGGTTGTCTTAACATAGTTCAGCGTTGGATAGGAGGTGCAATGCAGACTAACCTGAGCAGGAAACCAGACAGCCAGGGTTTAAACAGAAAGTCCAAATCAGAAGACAAGCGGATATCAGGAAAAGCAAAGGTCAAAACCGGGCGTGAGAAGATAATGTAAAATCAGCAAACAAGGGGTTAGCAAGAGACAAGCCGAGGTCAGTTTCCAAAAGGTCCAGAAGTCAGGAGTGCAGGAATGTAGGAAGCTTGATTAGACACCAGAATACAGGAAAATTCAGAAGCACTGACAGGTGGAGGAGGCTGGGTATAAATACTAATTCTACACCTGAAGGCATAAAGACAGACAAAACAGATAGGCTCAAGGTAAAACAGACACCCCCAGAAGCCAGGATCATAGTCATGGTAACCTTAAGGGAACAGGCATTTTACTGACACTAGCACTCTGTCTGAAATTGTTCTGATTTCAAGGCCAAATTGTCATTGAGGCGAAAGTAAAAAAAAAGAGCAAAGAGTCTTTTTTTCTAGGTCTATCAATAAAGTGAATGAAAAGTTGTCACATACAAAATGATATTTAATTCAGTACCTATAGGTGTGTTTTACCTTCTCTTTATTTGCTTTAGTGTTTAATGCTTAGCTACTTTTATCTCAGCTCCAGACTACAGGTAGTCTGAAATTTACCTCCTGTTTCCTCATTGGCTCAGCTGCTGCTCTGTCCTCTTCAGATTGGCTGTTGTTTAACTCAAATCCATTACAAGCTTACAGTACCATGAAGTCAGTACATGGAGAGCTGATTTCTATTTTAACAAAGACAGAATAATAATAAAGTGCGGACCCCTAAACCACAAGTGAGGAAGGGAGAATTATCAGTTACTGTAACTGCCACACACACATACATGGCCTTCTCAATTAAATAAATATCAGGAAAAAGTTAATTTATTTCAGTAATTCAATTCAAAAAGTGAAACTCATATATTTTATAGATCTATTTCCAGCATTTTTTCTTTTAATATTGAAGATTATGGCTAACAGTTAATGAAAACCCAAAATTTAGTCTCTCAGAAAATTAGAATATTATATAAGCCCAATTTCAAAAATAATTTTTAATACCAAAATATTGGCCTACTGAAAAATATATTCAGTATATGCAATCAATACTTGGTTGGGGCTCCATTTGCATGAAATACTGCATCAATGCGGCGTGGCATCGAGTCGATCCGCCTGTGGCACTACTAAGGTGTTATGGAAGCCCAGGTTGCTTTGATAGCGGTCTTCAGCTCATCTGCATTGTTGGGTATGGTGTCTCTCATCTTCCTCTTGACAATACCCCATAGATTCTCTATGGGGTTTAGGTCAGGCAAGTTTGCTGGCCAATGAAGCACTGTGATACTGTGGTTATTAAACCAGGTATTGGCACTTTAGGCAGTTTGGGCAGGTGCCAAGTGCTGCTGGAAAATTAAACAAGCATCTCCATAAAGCTTGTCAGCAGAGCGAAGCATGAAGTGCTATAAAATGTCCAGGTAGACGCTGCGCTGACTCTGGACTTGATATAACACAGTGGACCTCTCCACTCTTCCTCCAGACTCTGGGACCTTGATTTCCAATTGAAATGCAAAATTTACTTTCATCTGAAAACAGGACTTTGGACCACTGAGCAACAGACCAGTCCTTTTTCTTCTTAGCCCAGGTAAGACGCTTCTCACGCTGCCTCAAGGAATGCGACCATTGTAGCCCATGTCCTAGATATATCTGTGTGTGGTGGCTCTTGAAGCACTGACTCCAGCCGCAGTCCACTCCTTGTGAATCTCCCCCAAATTCTTGAATAGCCTTTTCTTGACAATCCTTTCATGGCTGCGGTTATCCCTGTTGCTTGTGTACCTTTTTCTACCACACTTGTTCCTTTTTATCAACTTTCCATTAATATGCTTGGATGCAGCACTCTGTGAACAGCTAGCTTCTTTAGCAATGTCCTTTTGTGGCTTCCCCTCCTTGTGGAGTGTGTCAATGATTGTCTTCTGGACAACTGTCAAGTCAGCAGTCTTCCCCATGATTGTGCAGCCTACTGAACCAGACTTTTGGACCATTTAAAGGCTTAGGAAACCTTTTCAGGTGTTTTGTGTTGATTAGCTGATTAGAGTGGGACACCATGAGTCTACAATCTTCAACTTTTACCCAATATTCAAATTTTTAGATAGACTAAATTTTGCGTTTTCAATAACTGTTAGCCATAATCTTCAACATTAACCCCTTTCCTCACCTTGCCGTTAATGTATGGCAAGGTGTGCAATAACTTCGCGCACCTTGACGTGCAGTTACGTCTGTACTTTGACACTTAACCGCCGCACGGCGGTACATCACAGCAGTGGTTAACTATGCAGGGTGTCTGCGCTGTATTCCCAGTTGCCAATCAGCGTCCCGTCGCCACTGATTTTGGAAGTTAATCCCTTAGATGTGCCGGTTGATTATGATCGCTGCATTTAAGGCGTTTAGAGCAGATCTTCAGCCCCCATATGAATTCACGGGGGCTGGCGATGGTTGCCATGGCAACCGGAAGCCAGACAATGGCTTCCGGGATGCCATGTACAGAAGCCTATGAGGACCAGCCGGAGGCTGGTCCTCATATGCTTCCTGTCAGAGTGACTGTCATGTCACAATGACAGTTAGAACACATTACACAACGTAGGTAGTGTAATGTATTCCAGCAGCGATCAGAGCTGCAAGTCTCGTAGTCCCCTAGTGGGACAAGTAAAAAAAAGTTAAAAAAAGATAATAAAACTGTTTTATAAAAGTTTAAAAATAAAAGTTATAAGTTACATAAACAAAAAATGCTTTTTTCCCTATAAGTTTTCATTATTGGAAAAAAAATAAACAAGTTATAAAAAAGTATACATATTTGGTATCAACGCGTTCGTAACTATAATGTTATTTTTCCTGCACGGTGAACACCGCAAAAACAAAGTAAAAAACAATGCCAGAATCACTATTTTTTGGTCACCACCCCTCCCAAAATATACAATTAAAATTTATCAAAAAGTCGCATGTCCCCCAAAATAGTACCAATAAAACATACAACCCATCCCGCAAAAAACAAGCCATTACACAGCTTTTTTTGACTAAAAAATAAAAAAGTTATGGTCACAGAATATGGTGACATAAAATAAATAATTTTATAAAAAAAAGTTATTTTTTTTTTTTTGCGCAAACGCTGCAAAACATAAAAAAAACTTATATACATATGGTATTGCTGTAATTGTATCGACCCGCAGAATAAAGTAAAATTGTCGTTTTTAGCCCAGGGTGAACCCTGTATAAAAAAAAAGAAAAAAAAACATTGTCAGAATTGATGGTTTTTGGTAACCTTGCTTGCCAAAAAATGGAATAAAAAGTGATAAAAAAACGCATGCACCCTAAAATGGTACCAATGAAAACGACTGTCCTGCAATAAATAAGCACTCACACAGCTCTGTTGGATAAAAAAACTAAAAGTTCTGGCTCCCAGAATATGACGATGCAAAATGTGCAGAGTGTCCCAAAAGCGGATAACATCTGGCACCATTTATCAGTGCGACACTGGTCACATATCTATAAATTATTATTTATTTACCCCATTATTATACCCTCTTATTATGCCCTGATGTACCCTGCACAGCTTACATATACCCTGATGTACTCCGCACAGCTTACCATGTATGTCCTAGAAGTGCATAATTTGTTTTTGATCAATTTACAGTATGCAGAGTATGTATAGAAGGAGGCCCAATGCCAATTTATTTTATTTTTATTATATTATTTATTTTTTTGTTTTTATAATTTGCATTGTCTCTAGAATTTTGTGGTGACTTGCCATGTATGAATATAACAAGCTCCTAGGCATGCATTGGGCCTCCTTCTATACATACTCGGCATACAATAATTCGATCAAATACAAATTATTTACTTCGAGGACATATATGGTTGTTTACTGGATATGTGGCTTGTATTGAACAGTGATCATCTTATTGATGATCTCTATGGGGATCAACAACCACGTACACACACTGATGGGTATTGTGCTTTGTGGGTAATGGGCATGTGTCTCCTGCAGAGTGATGATTCACTGCTGATGTGATTAATGTGCATTCTCTATATAGTTTCTAGTGAGTGCACATTTCTATTAGCGTGCTAAAGGGCAATGTGCACTTTCGGTGCCACTTTCCAACATGACTGCGGTCGATCGGTGGATGCAGTGCGCATGCAGGGGTTGAGAGCCCGTTTGTGATGTAGGTCACGGTGCAACATGGATTTGAGTTTTGTGCAGTTCCGCACTACTCACTTCCGGACGCCGTGCTCTGCACCTCGAGGTGCTTCTCCCCTCTCGCATGCGCCAACTGTCATCTTCAAAACAAGGTAATAGGTCTCACTTCAATTTCATCTTACTTCAGCTGTGTGCTGACTATTTAAATCCTCCTATTGCACGGATCCAGCACCCTCTGACGAAGCCAGGTGCGAAACGCGCATTGGGGCGTTGAACAGTGTATCGGCAGTCAAATATGACTTATGGTGGGTGACGTCCTGTGTGATTATACGGTTCTAGGTTCTCCTTGTTAAAACTACTTGTTTTGATTTCGCTATGGAGTAACTGTGGCTTAACCATTGTAATAATTATTATTACTATTGTAGTTATTGCTGTTCACATAGTATTTGAATATATAGTATGCTTTGATATTCGTAAACATTGACCTGAGTTGCCACGATTTTTGCCCTGCCATATTATATACACCGTCTCTCTGTTGTACTTTATGGACATATGTTTTTGTAGGTGTTTTTTAAACAATATGTACAAATGTTGTTTTTGTCTAAATTAAGATTTTGTATTTTGTATACATATTGATGGATATGGTCTTATAGCAACTAAGGGAAGTTTATATAGGAATTTGTAAACTAGTAACTATTTTGTGTGGTATTAGTATCTGTTTTACAAGCAGATACATTTAAATTTAGAAGAATGCAAATTTTTGCTTCGACCAAAAAATGGAACAAATATGGATCAAAAATAGACAACTTAAAACAAAATATGAAAGATACAATACGGAAACAAACAAATTGCAAAAAAACAAAAAACATATTGCGCATCTGCATTTTCATACGTAAGTGTGAATGAGCCATAAGGGCCTGAACACATTAGCACTGGCCCCCATTAATCTGTTCTGATCAACCTTTCTGTCAGAGGAACAGATGAACGGAAAGCCAAACGGAAACTATTGCTTACGTTTGCATTATCATTAATTTCAACTATGCTATTGTTTCCGTAAATAAAAAGAAAAATGAAACCTTGCAGAACGGAGACAAACTGACACCAACTGAAAGAAAAAAAATACCATTGAAAATCAATGGTAATGCAAACAGAAGCTTTCGGATAGTTTCAGTTTGACTTTCCGTTCATCTGTTCCTCTGACAGAAAGGTTGAACGGAACAAATGAACAGAGGCCAGAACAAAATGAACTGATGTGAACAGGCCTTAAGATTTTATTATTTCTTATGAATATATTCTGCAAATACAATCATTGTGCAACATAGCAACTGCCAAGTCCAATAGCTCATTGTTTGTATGTTTATTTGCCATTTGACTGTTGCTTTTGTGTACTGTGAAGACATAGTTGATTTAGATGCAGTCCTATGGGAAGCTATGGATAATACAACAGTTTTTTGGGATGTATTGTGCCAAATTACAAACTCCACTCTACTGCATTGACAAATGCCCTTCTGTACCAATAGCAAACTTAGGCTGTATTTACTCGAGCGTGTGCGTTTTACGCGCACAAAAAACACTAAAGATATGGAGTCTTTTAGAAATTGAAGACTGCTGAACAGTGTGAAGATTCATTTGGACAGAATTTGGACAGAATTTTGGGTTAAAATTATTTTTTTTTTATTTTTTTAATATTCACTCAATGTTTCTTTCATTTAGGATGCTTTGCAATTTTAGATCAGATAGCCAATATTACACATGTGAAGAACGCACTCGACAACTTATTCTGACATTTAAATATCTACCTGTGCCAGAAATGTGCCAGTCAATTTATGACAGGCCTATACATCATGTCATTCCCTCACATTTTTACCATTTATTACCATGCAAATTTAGCTTGTTTGTTTCTTTGAAGAACACAATGACAGATAATAATACACTCCAAATAATTAGGTCCAACTATTGACTAAGCCACTGATTACTTCACAATAGAATGTCAAACATCATAGAGCTCAGTAATCTCAGAATATAAAACTATTGTTAAGTGAAATGTTCAAATTTGAAATTTGAGTTATGACAGATCTGAAAACAGTCAGTGTTATCCTGCTGAGTAAAACATTCTGATGACATTATAAATTGTCAGGAGACATGTAATTTGCAAATAAAACCATCCAGTGTGTGTTAATATCCAGGGCCAGCATTAGCACGCAATACTGCTTCTCTCTGCAGCACGTCCTATGTATTTTGTGTTAGGCCCCATGCACACGAACGTGCTTTTGCGGCCGCAATTCCCCTGAAAATCCACGGGAGAATTGCGGCCCCATTCATTCCTATGGTGCCATGCTTACGACCATGGTTTCCACGGTCCGTGCATGGCCCAGGAGCCTGGACCGCAGAAAGAACGGGCATGTCTTATTACGGCCAGGTTCTGCGGTCCAG
The DNA here is from genome assembly GCF_050947455.1 of Rhinoderma darwinii. Classification (NCBI taxonomy): domain Eukaryota; kingdom Metazoa; phylum Chordata; class Amphibia; order Anura; family Rhinodermatidae; genus Rhinoderma; species Rhinoderma darwinii. The sequence continues at coordinate 66,902,226 of NC_134697.1, forward strand.
GCTCATAGCAAATAATGGCCGTGGCCATGTGCGTGGCCTGCGATCTGCGGGCGGCTCACGGGTGACACTTTGCTGCCCGAAAATAACGGCCGTGCACATGGCTACAGTCGTGTGCATGAGGCCTTACACAGGACACTACTGTGTTCTGCTGAGTGGTTTTTCATATACGGGATGTCGGGGAAGGGACCATCAGATGCACAGTGCACACTAGATGCCTCTATATATTAATTTTTTATATTTAGCCTCTTCTTGCACCTGGACCTGCTGTATGGGAGTCAGAAATACTAACAGTAAGCCGCGGTCTGCAGGGCCGCCATCAGAAATTCATGGGCCCCATACAGCAAAGGACTTTGGGCCCATGCCCTCACTAGTTCCCAGGGTGTTGGGGTAGTATACATTTAAATGTGGCAACAGAGGTGAAACACAAACTGGCAGGGGCTCTGTGGAGTGGCAACAAGAAGACAGTAGTTGTGCAGGGGTTTTGTCAGGGTGCTACAGGTAGAGACTAGGTGGCAGGACTCTGAGGGGAACAAGAGGCTTGGGGAAATGAATAGTGGGAGGAGCAGGAGGGAGATGCAATATGATATGGACTCTGTGGAGGAGCAGGTGGAAGACAGTAGGTGTTTATGAGCTCTGTGGGATTGTAAGAGGGGGCAACATAAAAAAACAAAACATTGCACTGAAGCTGCTGCCTATACACTCACCAAGTTGCAGCTCTGGCTTATGCTTCTCGCTCCTGCAGACTTTAAGATCTTCCACCATTGCTGCATATCAGGATGAAGTCTCCGTCTCCTCCTCACATGTGGCACCCTCGTCACCTGTGTAGTTTCCTTACCAGATGCCAAAATTAATTCAGACTCCTCTTAAAGGAGTTCTCCAGTCCCTGAAAATTGATGGTCTTTCCTCAGGATAGGCCATCAATATCTGAACGATCGGGGTCCTACTCCTGGCAGCTCCGCCGATCAGCTGTTTTGAAGGGGCCACAGTGCTCGTACGGGCACTGTTTCCCCTTCATTCATTGTCTGCTAGTACTGTGAATCGCAGGCACACTTGTAGAGAAAAGGAGAAGGATGTAGTGCGTTCTCCATGCCTCTGGTCGCCCTTTCATATCCGCCAGAAAACCTAAAAACCGCCAATATTTGTATCAAGTGCTTGATGAAAGTCATAAGTGACCGAAACGTTGCACATACACACTGGCAAAATAAAAAATAAAATATATGAACAATCATGTCACTCCAGATTGGTGTGCCGAGGACTTTGTTTACAATATTATTGGATTGGGTCCCTACATGTGCACCCACGACTATCTGGTGCTGTCCGAACCTTTACGAAATGTAGACACAGCGTCCCCTGTAGATAGTGCCACCCCACATATAGTGCAACAGTGGCCATGTAGATAGCGCAACACCCCCTAGATAACACCACACCCTCTTGTAGATAGCACCCCCCTATAGATAGCGCAACTGTAGCTCCCTGTAGGAGCCCGCTCTGGCCGTGGATTACACTCTTAGAGGGAGCCCTTGACGGCTCTGTCCATATATGGACAGTGACGTCAGGCACTCCCTTTAGGAGTGGAGTAGAGCATTGCCAATTCTCTGGCCAGGGATTCCGCTCTTGGAGGAGTCTCTGTCGTTACTGTCCATATATTCAGCGGGCTCCGGCCAGGGTTTCTGATCCTACAGGGAGCTACATTGGAGCTATCTACAGGGGGTGGAGCTATTTACAGGGTGGTGCTATTTACCTATCTGACATGTAATTGATGCAGATGGCAAGTGGGACACTTTTTTTACATTTCGGCCAGGACCCTAACGGCAGTACCGCCAGTACTGCCCTGATGGCGGCCCTGACATGGTGCACTGTTGTCTACGAGAGGATTTTGTCTGTCTAAATATCTGAATAGTGTTCTTCTCAGGCATTATGACCTGGTATATAAATATATTTCTATATGCCAGTACATTATAGGTGTTGGAAAAGGTAAATTTTTGAGGATAAATGTACTATAACATAACGGTGCAATACACTTTTGTTTTTTAAATACTTGTTATTAAATAAATGTAAAGAAACAACCCAGTAATTAACAGACATATTTGGTATCCTCGTAACTAAACTACCTGTACAATACAGTGAGAACATTGATGGTAATCATTAAATGCATTTAACCCATAATAAAAGTAAATATAAATTAAAAATGCTTACTTAGGTGTATGTAAAGTGGCACAAGAAGCACAGCTGGTCTGTAACACCTCATACAGCTATGTTGATGAAAAAAAAAACAATCAAATGGTAATGGCAGTTATGACTGAAGGCAAAAACCCCAAAAATCTTCTGACTATCTCAACAAATACTTACATAGTTACATAGTTAGTACGGTCGAAAAAAGACACATGTCCATCAAGTTCAACCAAGGGATGGGAAAAAGGGAATAAATGAAACAAAAATTCTACACATTCACATAGGAGCTGATATTTTTTCGTTCTAGGAAATGATCTAAGCCTTTTTTAAAGCCATCTACTGTCCCTGCTGTGACCGGCTCCTGTGGTAGACTATTCCATAGATTCACAGTTCTCAAAGTAAAGAAGCCTCTGTAGATTGAACCTTTTTTTTCTCCAGACGGAGGGAGCGGCCCCTTGTTTTTTAAAGTGGGTTTGACATGGAACAGGATTTCACCATATTATTTGTATGGGCCATTCATATATTTATACAAATTAATCATGTTCCCACTTAGTCGTCTCTTTTCAAGGCTTGATAGGTTTAATTCTTTTAATCTTTCCTCATAACTAAGATCCTCCATGTCGTTTATTAGTTTAGTTGCTCTTTTTTGTATTTTTTCCAACTCCAGTGCATCTTTTCTATGAACTGGAGCCCAGAACTGACCTGCATATTCTAGATGAGGCCGCACTAATGCTTTGTAAAGTGGTAATAATATATCCCTGTCCTGCGAGTCCATGCCTCTTTTAATACACAACAATATCTTGCTGGCCTTAGAAGCAGCTGACTGACATTGTATGCTGTTATTTAGTTTATGATCTACAAGTACACTTATATCCTTCTAAACAAGGGACTCCCCCAGTATAGCTCCTCCTAGGACATATGATGCCTGCAGGTTGTTGGTACCCAGATGCATAGCTTTACATTTATATACATTAAACCTAATTTGCCAAGTGGATGCCCAAACCACTCAGTGCGTCCAAATCAGCTTGCAATTTACGAACATCTTCTATAAACTGAACAATACTACATAGCTTGGTGTCATCTGCAAAAATAGAAATAGTGCTATTAATCCCATCCTCTGTATAATTAGTAAATAAGTAGTATAATAGTGGTCCGAGCACTGGACCCTGGGGTACACCACTTATAGCCGGGAACCATTCAGAGTAGGAATCATTGACCACAACTCTCTGGATACGGTCATTGAGACAATTTTCAATCCAATTACAAACTATACTTTCTAAACCTAAAGTCCTTAATTTACCCGTTTGCCGTTTATGAGGGACAGTGTCAAATGCCTTTGCAAAGTCCAAAAACACTATATCCACAGTGGCCCCTCTGTCTGGGCTTTTACTCACCTCTTCATAAAAACAAATCAGGTTGGTTTGACAACTTCTGTCCTTAGTAAAACCATGCTGGCTGTCACTTATCAGGGTCGGCCTTAGAGGTGTGCGAGCTGTGTGAGCGCACAGGGCGCTGCACCCACCAAGCATGTAGGGGGTGTCACTGGACTCTGCCTCTACTCTATGCTCTGTTCTTATTTACACACAAAGAGTAAATAAGCGCCGAGGAACAAGAGAAGAGGAGGAAACTCTGCCCACAGACCGTCCTGCAAAAAGCCTGTGATCCTGTCAGCAAGGAGAGATATGAGTATCTATGTGTGTCTGTGTGTCTCTGTGTGCGTATACAGTATGTGTCTCTGTGTTTGTAGGTGTATACATTACAGTGTGTGTGTGTGTGTGTGTGTGTGTGTGTGTGTGTGTGTGTGTGTGTGTGTGTGTGTCTGCATGTGTTTATGTCTCTTTGTAAAAATATGTGTTCAATATTAAAGTAGAACAGATAAAACAAAGATATCTGTGCTGCCTCCTATAAACCCTGCTGCCCCTTTGTACCCTGCTACCCCAATATATCCTCCTGTCCCCTATATACCCTGCTGCTCCTTATATACCCTGCTGCCACTTATATACTCTGCTGCCCTTATATATATATATATATATATATATATATATGCTGCCCCTTATATATCATGCTGCCCCTTTTTTACCCTGCTGCCTCCTATATACAATGCTGCCCCTTATATACCTTGCTGCCCCTATATACCCTGCTGCCCCTTTATATACTGCTGCCCCTTTTATACCCTGTGGACCCCTATATACCCTGCTGACCCCTATATATCCTGCTGCCACGTATATACTCTGCTGCCCTTATATATATATGTGTGTGTGTGTGTGTGTGTGTGTGTGTTTGTGTGTGTGCGCGCGCGCGTGTGTGTGTGTGTGTGTGTGTGTGTGTGTTTGTATGTGTCTGTGGGTATAGTTATCATCTATAACATTATCTGTACTCAGAGAGCAATCACTGTGTTATCTGTGGTGTTACATAGGACTGCAGATAACATCCACTACATTATCTGTACTCAGAGAGTTATCACTGTGTTATCTGTGGTGTTAGATGGGACTGCAGGTAACATCTACTACATTATCTGTACTCAGAGAGTTATCACTGTGTGCTATCTGTCGTGTTACATAGGACTGCAGGTAACATCTACTTTATTATCTGTACTGGGTATGTATGGGTGTGTTTGTTAATGTGTCTTTGTGCTTGTACATATGTGCCTTTTATGTATTTGTATATGTTCCAATCTGTGTATTTATCTGCCTGTGTGTGTGTGTGTGTGTGTGTGTGTGTGTGTGTGTGTGTGTGTGTGTGTGTGTGTGTGTGTCTGTATGTCTATAATTTTACCTGTATGTATATATTCCAGAATGTGTATATGTATATTTGCCTGTATGTCTTAATATCTGTCTGTATGTACAGTATATATGTTCCAGTATGTGCCTGTCTATACATGTGGTTAATTTTTGGTTTGTGCAGGGGGCAGCAACCGAGAGTCCCGCACAGGGCGCCATCCAACCTAAGGTCGGCCCTGTCACATATAATACTGTTTCTGTCACATACTCTTGTATATAGTCCCTCAATAGCACCTTTAACATTTTTCCCGTGATCGATGTTAACCTTAATGGTCTATAATTACCCGGGGAAGACCAATAACCCTTTTTTAAAATAGGCACCACATTTGCCCTGCGCCAGTCCCTTGGCACTACACCAGTCACTAGTGAATTTCTAAATATTATGAAGAGGGGGACAGAAATAACTGAACTAAGCTCTATAAGAGCTCTATGGTGTAACCAATCTGGTCCCGGAGCCTTGTGTACATTTATCTTATTTAACTTAGCTTGGACGATATCTACACTACCGTTCAAAAGTTTAGGGTCACTTAGAAATTTCCTTATTTTTGAAAGAAAAGCACAGTTTTTTTCAATGAAGATAACATTAAATTAATCAGAAATACACTCTATACATTGTTAATGTGCTAAATGACTATTCTAGCTGCAAACGTCTGTTTTTTAATGCAATATCTACATAGGTGTATAGAGTCCCCTTTCCAGCAACCATCACTCCAGTGTTCTAATGGTACATTGTGTTTGCTAACTGTGTTAGAAGGCTAATGGATGATTAGAAAACACTTGAAAACCCTTGTGCAATTATGTTAGCACCGCTGTAAACAATTTTGCTGTTTAGAGGAGCTATAAAACTGACCTTCCTTTGAGCTAGTTGAGAATCTGGAGCATTACATTTGTGGGTTCGATTAAACTCTCAAAATGGCTAGAAAAAGAGAGCTTTCATGTGAAACTCGACAGTCTATTCTTGTTCTTAGAAATGAAGGCTATTCCATGCGAGAAATTGCCAAGAAATGGAAGATTTCCTACAACGGTGTGTACTACTCCCGTCAGAGGACAGCACAAACAGGCTCTAACCAGAGTAGAAAGAGAAGTGGGAGGCCCCGCTGCACAACTGAGCAACAAGACAAGTACATTAGAGTCTCTAGTTTGAGAAATAGACGCCTCACAGGTCCTCAACTGGCAGCTTCATTAAATATTACCCGCAAAACGCCAGTATCAATGTCTACAGTGAAGAGGCGACTCCGGGATGCTGGCCTTCAGGTCAGAGTGGCAAAGAAAAAGCCATATCTGAGACTGGCTAATAAAAGGAAAAAAATTATATGGGCAAAAGCACACAGACAATGGACAGAGGAAGATTGGAAAAAAGTGTTATGGACAGACGAATCAAAGTTTGAGGTGTTTGGATCACACAGAAGAACATTTGTGAGACGCAGAACAACTGAAAAGATGCTGGAAGAGTGCCTGACGCCATCTGTCAAGCATGGTGGAGGTAATGTGATGGTCTGGGGTTGCTTTGGTGCTGGTAAAGTTGGAGATTTGTACAAGGTAAATAAGGAAGGCTATCACTCCATTTTGCAACGCCATGCCATACCCTGTGTACAGCGCTTGATTGGAGCCAATTTCATCCTTCAACAGGACAATGACCCAAAGCACACCTCCAAATTATGCAAAAACTATTTAGGGAAGAAGCATGCAGCTGGTATTCTATCTGTAATCGAGTGGCCAGCGCAGTCACCAGATCTCAACCCCATAGAGCTGTTGTGGGAGCAGCTTGACCGTATGGTACGCAAGAAGTGCCCATCAAGCCAATCCAACTTGTGGGAGGGGCTTCTGGAAGCATGGGGTGAAATTTATCCCGATTACCTCAGCAAATTAACAGCTAGAATGCCAAAGGTCTGCAATGCTGTAATTGCTGCAAATGGAGCATTCTTTGACGAAAGCAAAGTTTGAAGGAGAAAATTATTATTTCAAATAAAAATCATTATTTCTAACCTTGTCAATGTCTTGACTATATTTTCTAGTCATTTTGTAACTGATTTAATAAATATAAGTGTGAGTTTTCATGGAAAACACAAAATTGTCTGGGTGACCCCAAACTTTTGAACGGTAGTGTACTTCAACCAATTCAGTATATTAACCCATTCCCGCCGCAGCCCTTTTTCAGATTTTCATTTTAGTTTTTTCCTCACCAACTTCCAAAAGCCATAACATCTTTATTTTTCCGTCAATATACTACTATGAGGGCTTGATTTTTGCAGGACGAGTTGTAGTCTTTTGTAGCACCATTTATTTTGCCATATAATGTACTAGGAAACGGGAACAAAAATTATTTGTGGGATAGAAAATGAAAAAAAACAGCGATTGCTCCTCCGTTTTTACGGAATTCCCTTTGTAATTAAAACAACATGTTAACTTTATTCTGTGGGTAAATACAATTACGGTGATACCAAATATATATTGTTCTTTCTATATTTTACTACTTTTAAAAGTAAAAACCTAAGTGTAAAAACGAAAATGTATTTTGTGTCGCCAAATTCCGAGATCAATAACTTTTTTTATTTTTCCGGCGATTAAGTGGTATGAGGGCTTATTTTTTGCGGGATAAGCTGTAGTTTTTTATAATGCCATTTTGGTGTACGATCAACGGTTTGATCACTTTTTATTAATTTTTTTTGTGGGAGATTAGGTGACCAAAAAATAGAGATTCTGGCGTTTACATTTTATTTTTACGGCGTTCACCGTGCGGGTTAAATAATGATATATTGCAATAGTTCAGACTTTTACGGATGAGGCAATACCAATTATGTTTATTTTTTTATTTTTTTACTATGCTCTATGGGGAAATGGGAAAAGGGTATTTTTTTAACTTTTAATTTAGAATTTTTTTTTATTTACATAAAATCAAAAACTTTATTTGACAAATTTTTACTTTTTTTATTAGTACCCCTATCGGACAACCAGTGATTGTTAGATCGCTTGCACAATATACTGCAATACTAATGTATTGCAGTATATCGTGATTATGACGGAGACAGGGCTTAATAGGGGCACAAAGATGGCGGACCTGGGGGCCTTCATTAGGCCCCCAGGCAGCCATAGCAAATATTGCCCCCCCCGCGATTGCGTTGCGGGGGGCGCGATGAGCTGTTAGAGGGGGTCGCCCCACTCTTTCTAACTATTTAAATGCTGCGGTCGCTATTAACCACAGCATTTAACGAGTTAAACGAGCGTGATCGCGCTCGAGCGCGATCGCACTCGTTACTCTGAGGTGTCGGCTGTAACAAATAGCCGACACCGGCATCGTATGGAGCGGGTTCAATCCGTGAGCCGGTTCCATACTTCCCCCTACCCGGCTTTGGCGTATGGATACGTCAAATGTCGGGAAGGGGTTAACTGATATATTAACAGCACTGGCACCGGCTACATCAGCTGCTCTTTCTTCTGTTATATATACAGAGCTAAATAATCCATGTAGCACTAAAGGGCCTTAAAGGGCCAGCGCGCAAACATGAAAATAATCCTCATCGTCAACCCACATGATTTCCTGGTCTATAAGTAGGCTCCAGCCCTTCTGATCCTTGCCTGAGCATTGTTCGTTTATCCCAAGTCTGTCTTGCAAATGGTCCCTTAGTGTTTCCCGTTCCAGTTGTTACCTGTGCCCTGTTAACTGTTTCTGTATCCTGTGCTGTGTTCTTTTTCCTCTGCCTACTAGTATTGGAGTCATGTCCTACTGCACCTGCTGTTGTTTGCCACGTCCAGTGACTTCTGCCATGTCCAGTGTCTTCTGCCACGTCTAGTGTCTTCTGCCTCATTTTGTACTGCCCGCCACATCTGGCGCAACCTGCTGCACCGACCTCCATCCGTGCTGAATCCACAGCCACTGTCTGGACTAGTTCAGGTACCCAAGTGTTACGAACTGCTATAGACTTTTGTATAGACCGAGACCTGGTCAGCTACCTCTCCGCTACGGCGGAGCAGCCTAGTGGGTCCACACACCCTGTGACCGTGACAATCCATTTAGTATGTCTGCCTTCTCTTGATCCCCTGTGACCAACTCCCCATTATCACTATCTAGAGGTCCTACATGTTCAGACCTTGGCTTTTTTGCATTTACATACTTGAAGAATTTAATTGGGATTTTTTTTTACTCTTATTTGCCACCTGCCTTTCATTTTGTATTTTTGCTGATTTTATTACTTTTTTGCAGATTTTATTAAGCTCTTTGTAATATTTACAAAGGCTAGAGCTGTACCCTCAGATTTGTATTTCTCAAATGCCCTTGTTTTGTGATGTATTGCCCTTTTTACAGAAGGTGTAAGCCATGTGGGGTTTAATTTTACTCGTTTATACTCTTTACCTATAGGAATACATTTTGCACTATATTTATACAAAATGGATTTTAAGATTTCCCATTTATCATTTGTTCCATTATTTGACATTAGTTCTTCCCAGTCTATGTCCTAAATTGCAGCCCTCATCCTGGGGAAATTGGCTTTCTTAAAATTAAGTGTTTTTGCCCTCCCAGCCTGTGTTTGCTTTTTACAGTATAGGTAAAATATAACTATGTTGTGATCACTGTTACCGAGGTTTTCACGAACATTGACATTCCCAACAAGCTCTGCATTATTAGAAATGACCGGATCCAACAGAGCTTCACCGCTAGTCGGGTCTTCCACAAACTAGCTCGTTAAATTTTCCTGCAACAGGTTAAGGAAATTTCTCCCCTTTGCAGTTGAAGCCGAACCAATTAATAAGGTAATTAAAATCTCCCATTATCACTACAGTACCTGCCTGTGCAGCCCGCTCCATTTGTTTATATAGCTGATCATCTATCTCCTCAGATATATTGGGGGGTCTATAGATTACACCAAAAGTGATTTTTTTTCAGTGTTTACCTCCCTTTGTAATTCCACCCACAAGGTTTTTCAACCTCCTCACAATCTTCACCCACTATTGTCTCTTTCACAGTCTTCTTCATATTACTTCTCACATACAGACATACACCACCGCCTTTCCTATTTGTCCTATGTTTTCGAAACAGTGTAAAACACTGTAGATTTACAGCCCAGTCATGAGAAGAGTCCAGCCATGTTTCAGCAACACCAGATATATCTATATGTTCCTCCAGTACCAAGGCCTCCAGCTCCCCCATTTTGCTTGCTAGACTTCTGGCATTTGTGAACATACACTTAAACTTGCATTTCAAATTGCCACGTTTCGTATCAGAAATCTGATTATTAGACATTATTTTTATTTTCAATGCTGTTTTGTAACAAATCCTGTTGCCTAGTCCTCACCCCACAGTCTATTTCTCCCTCCACCAATATAGTCTCACCCCCCTCTAACCTAACTACCCCTTTATTTTCTACATTGACCTCCCTCTTCAGCCCTAGTTTAAATACCCTGCCACCCCAGCTAGAATGCTGTCCCCCAGCACAGCGGACCCCCTTCTATTTAGGTGCAAATCATCTGCAGAATATAGTGCGCCAACATAAATTTAAATTACAAACTTAGCGGCATGCAGCATCTTTCCGATATGTATGGAATTTTTATAAAATTACACACACAAAAATTGCTGCAAAACCAGAATAAAAACGTTACAGGCGACGTTATTGGTGTATAATATACTGGGTGGATGAAAGAATTTGAGGCACATGGACGACCACTGTGACTATTGCTAAAAGGCCCATGTAACCTGGAACTTCCCTAGCCTTAGCTATCTATACATTGTTATCTCACTTATGTCATGGCTGATACAATGACTAACATGGCTGCTGCCCAGGGTGCAGACACTTCTTCTGGATGTAGGGTTGAACTTTTTGACAAACCCTTTTACATTTGAAATGTACAAAGAATGAGAGGTCTTGCTATGGCTCTGAAAACTTGGCTGCTACTGCCTGATATCAATTCTTTCCACTGACTTCTATGTTGGATAACAGGTAGTATACCAGGACTACATAGATAACCTCCCCGAGGGTACATAAACAGTAGGCACTGGGTGACAAAAAAAGAAGGGTATGGGTGAGTTTGACCAAGTCAGGCTTATGTTTTTTGAGTGGGATCATGGCACCTCTTGCAAATTACTTCTGAAAATAAGGGGAGGGTAACAGCTTACCTTTCCATTCAAGGGTTACTTTAAATTATTCATGTGGTTTTGTATAGGGGACTCCCTTTTGTTAACAGCAATTTACACACAAAGAAATACCGAGAAGAGTACACATGAACAAACAATATCTGTAACTGTATTTGTTGAATAATTCATTAGGGTAATTGTCAATTTTAGTTTAGGCATTTCAAAGTATAAAAATAATGAACACAAGTGTACATAAAACTCACTAGTATAGGTCAGTGAAATCAAAGTAAAAAAAATAGAAAAAACACACAAAAATGTCAAGCAGCAACGGTTCATCACAACCACCAAATTAACAGCATGGTAAAGGAGAAGTAATACTGTACGAAATAACACATGTTTCTGCAGTAATTACCATGAACCGAAACCCCCAGAAAATATGAAATTATGGAACCACAGTCACTAATTTCTTTTAACGTGAACATGCACAGCTCAAGAACCAGTCTCTCCCATACACAAATATTTAAAATGCAGCAAAACATTCCTCATTTGCAGCAATTTAACTTAATATCCAGACATGCTGGTCCGTTGCTTAAGAAATACTCATAGCTAATTAACTTAAATTCATCCCAGTTTCCATTCAGCCGACATTTGGTGCCAAGAGTAACAATTAAAGAGAAATGATGTCAGTTAAACCTGCATCAGCGGCAATAAAGATATCATAATAGCAAAACTGGAACCCAAGACATTACAAGAATATGTGATGGCAACAACACATTTCACTACCAAGTCAACAACTTCAGGCATTTCCTTGGTTTAACTGTTAGGTTATGTTCACACGCTAAAGTAAAAATGGCTATAAAATATTGAGCTGTTTTTAAGGGAAAACAGCCTCTGATTTTCCATTTTTAAAGCATCAAACAATTTTTGATGCATTTTTTGCAGTCGTCTTTGGAGCTGTTTTTCAATTGAGACAATGAAAAACGGATCCAAAAAACAGCTCAAGAAGTGACATGCACTTCTTTATACGGAGCATTTTTTTACGCAAAATTTTTTCAAATGGCTGCACAAAAAAAGTTGAAATCAATGGGCAGATGTTTGGAGGCGTTCAGCTACCATTTTTTCAGCTGTTTTTTAAGGCGTTTACGGTTCTTGTCATTATGATTGTGGCGGTACCATATATATTTTCTACTTTTACAAACTATTTTTTTTTTTACTATGCACCTTTCTTTTTTTAGAAACTTTATAGCACTTTATTTTATTGTTTTAATCCCCCTGGATTCACAATGTGTTTGATGGGGGATATAATTCTTTGATATACTAAGCATACCAAAGCATTACTGCCAGTCAGTGTAAAACTAACAGGCAAAACCATTAGGTTGTGCCACTGGCAAACAGCCATGGCAGGCCTGGAAGCCTTTGTTAGGTTCCCGTCTGCCATGGCAACCAATGGGCTGCCCACGATCGCGGGCCCCCAATGGGTGACATTTGGTGCCCCTACCTCAGCCAAACCACTTAGATGCCGCGGTCACTATTGACTGCGGCGTCTAATGGGTTAAATAAGCAGGATGGGAGTTATCTCCGATCCTGCCCATTGCAGTCACAACCTGGCTCCCGCGGGTAAAATGATAAATTAAGGAGTTTAGTAAATTGTTTTGCTTTAAAAATTCATAAAAACTGAATCGAACTGCACCGTGTTAACGAGGCCTTCAAATCACTCAATAGTCTTAGTTTGCACAAGAATACCCAAGACTAGGGCCGACCCTCGGTTATAAGCTTCCTTGTTTATTATATTTTGGCGCCCCCTGATTATATTAGGCAGCATTTATCCTTTGCACTGTATTGCTGTTTTACATCTTTTTTTGGTTAACCACTTAATACACAATAAAGTACGTGTAGATCATTGCAATCATGTGGGAAAAAAGCATCAGGGGCCACCTGATCACCCATCAGTCTCCCTTTAAAATGTCTCTGGCAGGCCAGATATCTCGTGCCAAACAAAAGCCCCCATGACTGTCCAACAGTAATACTTTAGATATGCTTTTACAGAGGCTTGATCATTTTGAACTCACAGACAATAATCTATTCCATTACATTAGGCTGAGTTCACATGGGACGGATACAATGCAAAAGCATGCAGCGTATCTGTCCACTGTGCCGCAGGGAATTCTGGGTGAAAACCGCACCAAACTGTGGTGCAGTTTTTCGTCCGGAATGTCCGCAGCGGAAAACTGCAGCACTTATGACGTTTCATCCCAGGAGACCGATGCAGCCTGTGATTGGCTGCAGCGTCGGTCACATGGGATAAAGCATCATTCCAGGAGGCCGGTCCTTTGACGTCACCCAGGCCGGCATCCTGGGATGGTGTTTCCTTCCATGAGACCTCCGCTACAGCCTGTGATTGGCCGCAGCGGCGGGCACATGTGATGAAGCATCATTCCAGGGGGCCGGTCCTCTGACGTCACCCAGGCCGGCATCCTAGGATGATGTTTCATTCCATGTGACCGCCGCTACAGCCTGTGTTTGGCTGCAGTGGTCACATGAGATGAAACATCATCCCAGGACGCCGCACTGGAAGGAGGAACTTATGGGTATCAGACGTTTTTTTTTCTAAGTTGAGTTTTTTGTGGCGGGATCGCTGCAAACCCGCCGCAAAAAAAAACGCAACAACTGCTATTTGTTGCGGGATTTAGCTCCCCATTGAATTCAATGGGAAATACCCCCTAAAATAAGCAGCTTTTACGCAAATACAATTCACATGCTGCAGAATAAAACTCTGCACCACAGGTCAATTTCTGCTCAGTTTTTCCACTCATTATTTACGCAGCGCATGGATGAGATTTCTTCACATCTCATCCACTTTGCTGCTACTGTAATATGCTGCGGATTTTCTGCAACAAATTCCGTTATGGAAAATCCGCAGTACTTACGCTACGTGTGAACTCACCCTTATAGCTAAAAACAAAAGAAAAATTTTGAAAATTAAAGTACCCTAATGAGACTAAAAAATTTACTTTTGTTTTAAATAAATATATTTTTTTTAAATAATAGTTGCCTAACAGTCAAGCAATTTCAGGGTGAGTGTGGCCTGTTCTCTCATTTCATGACAAATTAAGGAGATAAAAGGTCTGGACTTGATTCCAAGTGTTGAATTTGCATTTGGTAGCTGTTAATGGGATCTTTCAATATGCGGTCCAAAGAAGTGTCAATGTGAATGAAGGAGGCCACCATTGTGGTCCAGTGCTGTGGTAATTTTCTGCTTTGGAGGCCACCATTAGGCCTATAGAAAAAAAAAAAACTAGGACATGGCCTAATTTTAGATTTAAGGATGCAGCATTTTTTTTGTTTTTTCATGTCCACATTCCCAAGTTATAACTTTGAGCGCTCATGATCCTGTCGCCATTTGACCTTTCTTGAACCACTTTGGTAGATACTAACCACTGCCTACAGGGAACATCCCACAAGACCTGTTTGGAGATTCTCTGACCCAGTCGTCGAGGCTTCACAGTTCAGCCTTGTCAAAGTTGCATAGATCCTTACACTCGCCCATTTTTCCTGTAGCCAACACATCAACTGCAAGAACTGACTGTTTACTTACGGCATAATATATTGACAAATGTCATTGAAACAAGATAATCATCCGATTGTCAGTGGTTCTTATATATAAATTTATACACACACACACATTTTATATATATATATATATATATATATATATATATATATATACAGTATATCTATATCTATATATATATATAATGTATGCGTGTGTGTGTATATATATATACATACATATATATATATATATATATATATATAAATAAAAAATATAGGAGCTGCACTGTAGCATAAAGGTATGGGTTCTATCCTCAGGGGAAGCTTGACAAAAAACCTCAGCAAAGTTCAACCACAATCCGAAAGAAGATGCAGCACTCCAGTGATATAGAAAAATCTAAAATTTATTCACCCAACATACACGCAACATTTCACCTTCCCATTGAAGGCATTTTAATTTCATTTTCATGGTAATATGGTAGGTAATATGGTAACATCGCATGCAATAGTAATGACAAAATAAGTAAATAAACTACATTTATATAGTACACATATGCATATGTAAATTTGCCTTGTGGGGGTGACCATTAGCTGACTACAGCTGTGGACTCCCTGTGATGTTGTTCAAGGGAGGGGAAGGACAGGACACCTAGGAAAGGAAGAACAAGAATAGGAAAGGGAGTAGAGCAGGGTTGGGATCTGCCCAGTTCTTCTAAACAAGTAATTAATATGACAGCCAATTTGCGGAATTCGGGAGAAGAGTGATCCCGATCTGATCCACCTGCTCTAAAGTGTATCTACTTAGGATGCACATACAATTGAACAGTCCTAACAGGCACTGGTGGGAGCAAGGAAACTATCAGCTCCCTGACCCCTCAAAAGAGGCTTTATTTGTGATGCAGATGGCATGATTACGTCACAAGAGGCCAGGCCTGCATTGCTGGATGACTGCGTGGGAGCAGGGACAGGCGAGTTGGTTTTACATATTTTAAAGACGTGTGGTGCCTCATTTTCTCTATGGGGGTCACTATCTACAGGGGGCTATGGGGGCACTATCTACAGGGGACACGGTGTGTGTGTGTGGGACACAGTGTATGGTACTATTATTATCAGGTACACAATATAAGGCGCTATTATAATTAGAGGTGCAGTGTATGGTACTATTATAATCAGGGACACAGTGTATGGCACTATTATAATTAGAGGTGCAGTGTATGGCGCTTTATTATATTTAGAGGTGTTGAGAATTTTAACTTTGTTTATAGACGCAGAAATGTTTTAAATGTGAGACATCCGAGCGGAAAACTGGAGATGTGGGTCGTGGCCGGAAGAAATCCATCACAGAGATCTGGACCGGAGGGAGAAGAAAAAAACTAGAATCTGGGATGTCACCGGTGAGTCACTTAATGTAAATGTTTATTCTGCCTATAATCAGTACTGTAGTCACTGTATGATCTGCAGCGAGCTGATGGGTGGTTTGATTATGGTATGATTTTTTTTTTTGTTAAACAGCATCTCCCAGCTTATCTGTAAAGAGTTTGCCTGACACAGGTTCTGTGTCGACGCCCGGGGTTAACCAGCCTTCATCAGCTCCAAGGTCTGCTAGAGTAATGCGATCTGTTACCACTCAGGCTGAGGAGAGGGAGAACCTATCACAGCCTGGCCTGACGGTTCTAGCTCCCGCCCTTGGTCTATTTATACCCTCACTTGCAGAATGTTCCTTGCCTGTGATTCTCTTGTTTCCTGGCTCTGCTATTCCTGCTATTTACCTGATTGACCGCTGTAACTTTTTGACCCTGGCTTGCCTGACTATTCTCCTGCTCTGTTTTGCTACTACGTACTCTCCTGGTTTGATTTGGCTCGTTCACCACTGCCTGTTGCTCACGGTTTTCCGTGTGCAACTGCCCTTACTCCCCTTTGCTTCTGTGTGCCCTTGTCTTGTTTTGTCTGTCTTTGCACTTACTGAGCGTAGGGACCGTCGCCCAGTTGTGCGCCATCATATAGGACAGGCCGTGCAAGTAGGCAGGGACTGAGTTGTTGGTAGATTAGGGCTCATCTGTCGTCTCCCCACCCCGTACCATTACATTATCCTTACCATTGTTCAGGCCATGCTGGGAACTGTCGTTTTACGCCTTACACACCTATACGACATGGATTGCACTAAATTGAGCTCTATTTGTTCTGGTGTTGTATATATGTACTTGGCTTTGTTCTGATGCTGTATTTAAGTATTGTGCTTTGTTCTGATACTGTATATGTGTATGAGCTTGGTTCTGGTACTGTATATATGTACTGAGCTTGGTTCTGGGGCTGTATTTATGTACTGAGCTTGGTTCTGTTGCTGTATATATCTACTGAGCTTGGTTCTGGGGATGTATATATGTACTGAGTATGGTTCTGGTGCTGTATTTATGTACTGAGCTTGGTTCTGGGGCTATATTTATGTACTGAGGTTGGCTCTTGCGCTGCATATATGTATTGAGCTTGGCTCTCGTGCCATATATATGTATGAACTTTGTCCTAGTGCTGTCTATATGTACTTAGCTTTTTCTGGTGCTGTATATATATACTGAGCTTTGTTTTTGTGCTGCATATATGTATTGAGCTTGGCTCTCATGCCGAATATATTTATGAGCTTGGTTCTAGTGCTGTATTTATGTACTGAGCATGGTTGTGGTACTGTATATATGTCAGAGCATGATTCCAGTGCTGTGTTTATGTACTGAGCTCGGTTGTGGTACTGTATATATGTATGACTTTGGTTCTGGAGCTCTAATTATATAGGATATATTTATAATAACAAAATTGCAGGGCAGATGGAATTGTTTTCAATTCATTGTATATTTAATGGGAACCCTGTCTGGTAGCTTTAACCCCCTTGAACTGCCACCATGCGGTAATACATGACCTGACAATATATCCAAATGTATGTTTTTTTCAGATGCAGCAAAATCTATAAAATCAACTTTTAAAACGGCGCATACTATATGCTAATTAGTCATTAAAGGGTCATGAGGTGGTGCCACTATCCTGAAGAGTCACATAGTCCTCCCTCCAAACCTACTTTTCCATGTTTGATTGACTTCCCCCTGGCTGATACAACTTTCTCAGATGTGCCATTGCATTGTACTACTTGGGGGGCTGTGGGGCACTATATACAAGGGGTGGTTGTGTGGCACTATACACAAGGGGGGGCTGTGTGGCACTATCTACTAAGGGGGGCTGTGTGGCACTATATACAAGGGAGGGGGCTGTGTGGCACTATATAAAGGGGGAGCTGTATGGTGCTATATATAGGGGGCTGTATGACACTATCCACAAGGGGGAGGTGGGGGCGAAATCTACAAATGGGGTGTGACACTGTATACAGGCGGGGCTGTGTAGCACTAGCTACAGGGGGCTGTATAGCACAATCTACAGGGAGCACTATCTATAATGGGGGCTGTGTGTGGCACTTGGGGGGGCCTAGTCAAGACTTTGCTATGAGGCCCAGTCTTTCCTAGTTACACTCCTGGATATAGGGGTATACTTTAGGAGAGATATAGAGGTATTATTGGTAATATTAGGCCTTGCATAGGATGTTTTGGTCAATAATAGTATGGTAGTAACATGTGACTTGTGCTATTATTTGATAACTATATATGTATATAAATTATTTTGTGTGGAGACGGGCATATGCCTTGGGCTTGTGCCCTAAGACCTTAGAAACCCTCCTAGAAGCATTAGAGATTAGCGCTGCAGCTCCCTGCACACAGTCTTTAAATTTATTGAACGTGATGTGTTGTAGTTCAATATTTCAATATTTCAACATTTGGGGTCCCACCTTTAATTTTGTCCAGAGCTACATACTTTGTCTAAAAACAGCCCAGCCAATAAGGCTGGTCTGGTATAAGATGTTCATGCTCTCCTACATCATTATTTTTTGGCATCATTTTTTGTTCTGTCCAAGGAACAGTGGCACGAAAAGAACATTATACTAAATCTTGATTCTACTACCCTGTTTCTCTGTACCCTAAAAAACTGTTTACTCCAGAAACCACTCACATAACTATCACATTAAATGTTTATTTTAGTGTTTTCCCTCGTATTAACCTATGTACATCCACCCACCAGGTATTTACATCATAGGGGGAGAGGGGCTGTATGGAACAGGCTCACAGGCTGAGAGGGCTCAAAACGCTGCAGGTGTCAGCTGTGTATTACAGTCGCCACCCTGCTCTAACTGTTTTGATTGCAGATTAATGTGATCCAAGCTGTTTAACCCCTTAGAAGCGACCTAGGCATCTAAGCTGTTGAAAGAGGAGGGCAGCCCTCTACAACAGCCTATCAGCCCGCCTGCAATGCGCCTAATGAAGGCCCCTAGATCTGCCAGCTCTGTACTCCTATTAAGCCTTATGAAGTAGCCTGTTAAAATCACAATATACTGCAATACATTTGTATATATATATATATATATATATATATATATATATATATATATATATACACACTGCAATACATTAGTATTGCAGTATACCATGCAAGCGATTCAGTGATCGCTGGTTCAATTTCCCTAGGGATACTTATGAAAAAAATTAAAAAAATACATTAAATAAAGTGTTTTTATATACAAAAAAAAATAATTGCAAGTTTAAAAAAAACTTTTCCAATCTTACCCCACAAACTATGTAAAAAAATAAATAAAAAAAAAAGATGCTGAAATTGCTGTTTTTTAGTTAACTTGTCTCAATACAAAAAAATGGAATAAAAAGTGATCAAAAAGTTGTATAAAACCCAAAATGGTATTACTAAAAACTACAGCTTGCTCCGCATAAATTAAGCTCTTGCATTGCTGAATTGTCAGAAAAATAATAAAGTCAGAGCTCTCAGACTATGGCGACATGTTTTAACAAAAATGTTTTCATTTTGGAAAAGTAGTAGAACATAAAAATAACAGTAGAAATGTGATATCGTCGTAATCTTATTGACCCACAGAATAAAGTTAAAATATCATATTTACTGCAGGGTGAACACGGTAAAAACAAAACCCAAAAAACAATGGGGAATTTGCTGTTTTGTCTTCCATTTTACTTTACAAAATCGCTTTTCAACGTTTCCCAGTACGTCATATGGTACATTAGATGGTGCCACTAAAAACTAAAACTCATCCCACAAAAAAAGCCCTCACACGGCTATGTCAATGGAAAAATTTAAAAGTTATGGCTTTTGGAAGGCGAAAAGGGAATAATGAAAATGAAAAAAAAAAAATGGCCTGGTCATTAAAAGCTTAAACAGGAATAATTTATTAATATGATTTAGAACTGCACTTGCAACTTAAATCAGTGCTGAAGTAAGCACCAAGAAATTTCGTAATTGCACCCCTACAGCACTGTTATATTTTTACCCTAGGCAAATGCTTTCTTTACCCATTCGCTTCTTATGTACCGCCTTAGGTACGTGCTTGTTTTACATATACAGTAAAGTCAGCTCTCACTAGGCCTCTGTCATATAGGCAACTTAATTTATTCAAAGAATATTCTTTTTAAATTAGTATGGAAACTAGAAAAAAATTACATTTTCTTATTTGACAGGTAAAACATATACTGTAGTTTCCAGCTTCCAAATCAGCAGGACCAGAGTTAAAAGTGCTGAGCTTACAGAGATCATTTCCAAACTATTTTCTGACAGGGTTGTTCACTTCCAATGTTGATGTGTACACAAAATGTTTGCATCATTATCATGCTCCAAATCATTCTCAGTATTCAGAAAAATGCAAAGAGTTCTGCAAACTGTTAATGAAAGCATTTTATTATTAATTTGACAGTGCCAGCCTTGCAAAGAAGAAATTCATATTAGCTGCAGGAGGAAATCCTACAGACACGCTTATTTGTACTTGCCAAGCAGCCGGCATCTATCATTTTGGAAGAAATCAGATGCAGAAATGTTACACAAAAGGTTTATCCATTGTGCAGTATGTGTATTTGTAGCTGTCATTTCCAGAACAATCTCTACCTATATCTCCCTGAACAATGGAATCTTGTACCATGACACTTCTGACTCAATGTTATTTTTATTTTGTGATGGATGGAAAGAGTTCTATAAACTAAATCACATAAATCGCTTACATTTAAGAAGCACATTTTTATAGTTTTAATGTTTTTGTAAAGTAGCATTCCAGCCAACAAAAGAAAATATAGATGCAATGCAAATGTTTCTTTCTTTAACTTCTCACTCAACCCGACATATGCCAAGATGTGTGGCGCAAGGTGTTAAACATGGAAAAAAAAAAAAAAAGTACACCTACGACGGATGGCATTTCTCAGCCTTCCATACACCATAGACTTCCATGTTAAAAAAAACTATATACGTTTAATGTATACTTGTCTACTGGATGGCTGTAACGGATGCCTCTGACAAAAGTCATTCTTCAGCTATGCGTCACCCATAGACTACCATGTGAAAAAACGTATTTGTCTAACGTATACATTTTTTTACTGGATGTCGCGAGATTATATTGATTACACAGCAATTAAATGGATTGATTATACAGCAATGAAATGGATGGAAAGTAATGCCATATACCAGATAATCTGTACAAAGGAGAACCTACAAATTAGTGCAAGATAGCAGAAAGAAATAACTTGTTTTTCCCAAAAAGAAAGGAACAATGTTCTTGTATCTGAGTGGGTCTATAGTTATGCCGATGCTGGGGAAATAGAAGAAACAGAAAGCTCAGATCAATTTTAGTGGGAAATAACAGCCTGTAACACTTTCCTTCCTAAGTCTAAATCTTTGTAAGCCAAAACATTCAGCCTGTAATGCCTGATGAAGATGTGAGGGAATGTCCACATGGCTGCTTGACATATCTGTTCGAAGGAGGCACATGACTTCCCAACCCAGGAGACTGCCATAGAGTAGAGTGTGTTCGAAGACCCTCTGGAATGGACTTTCCCAGTGTTCTGTAAGCTTTACTGATTGCATTCTTTAGCTATCTGGAGATTGTGCTTTTAGAGGTCCTTTCCCCTTGTTTGGGCATAGAAGAGATAGGAAGAGATTGTGATCTTGCTTCCAGGGAGGTGTTACTTGTAAATATCTCAGAAGGCACCTTCACATCCAAAGAATGGAATTGTGGATCTTGGTCATTCTTTGCATTATTACAAAATGAGGGTAGAATTATATCCTGTGATCTGTGAAATTCGAAATCTACTTTTTGTAGAAAAGTTGGATCCAATTTGAGAGTTACTCAGATAATCCTTTATGGTTCACGTATAGTAAAAACATGGATTTCACCTAAACTGGCTGAGGTTATGGCTACTAAACATATAGTTTTTAGAGTGAGTAGCCTCAGACGAGCCTCCTATAAGCGTTTCTCCATAAGACCAGATAGAAATAACTTAAAGTCCCAAATAGGACACAAGTTCTTAATCGAGGAATCTACTTCTTTAGCAACCTTCAGAAAGCCTTTAAATCCAGAACTGTTTGGATAACTGGGCATCAAAAACTTAGTTAAAGGGTTATTCCCAAGTTGAGTCAAATTTTTTCTTTAGGCAATCTATGCTGAAATGAAATAAAAACGAATTTGCTGTTAAAATTTTTAAAAAATTAATCTCTAGACAACGAGCTACAAACAAAGAGGGACTGACAGCGACTTCAAGCAAGAATATCCCGAAAACGACATAGTTGTGCTAAAGACAGGTAATTACAAAAATTATTATCTTTAGAAGGGTGAGCTTAATAGCTCAATTTTTGTATATGGGATTAACCCTTTAAGGCTTTAAGGCTGCCCGCTGAACATTTAAGGTGCTGGTGTAAAGTCCTCTGTTGTAGCCTCTTGAAGAAAGTCCAATATTTGATTAATATTTGGACACAGTAAGTCCGGTTCTTGATTTCCACACTGGGATAAAATTTTTACCTTGTAGACATAAGTCCCTGAGAAGGCTGAACAAGTTCCAATTTAGCCATAGTGGGGCCACCAGTATCACCTGGGCCCTCTGTGAATAAATCTTGGATATGACTCTGGGAATAAGAGGAAGAGCAGGAAAGGTGTAAGTCATTTTGAAATATGAGTCCTGAGCGAGAGTGTTCACTGCAGTTGGATACTCTCTTGGGTTCAAGGAACATAATTTCTCTCTCCGGCTCTGTCTTGAGACAGGCAGATCTATGCAGGGAGAAGACCTTGTAGTTTTCAGTCTATTCTCCTGGATCTGCGACTTAAAAATTCTGCTACTTGATTTTCCACTTCTTTCAGATGAACAGCTGTAAGAGAAAGAATGTTTCTTTCTGCTCACCTCAGAATCGAAGGTAAAAGGTTCTGCAGAGTTTCGTGTCTGTCTAGATCCCCTCTAACGAAAGTGATTGGGGTGGAGTGGTTGGAGTTAAGGCAAGCTTGATGGTTTTGGAATAGTTGCCACCTGGTTCTCAGCTTTTCCCATTCAGATTTCTGAAGATGGAAAAGTGGCAGCTGATAATCGAAGACCATGCTCTCTAGTTAAAGGAGTCACCAATCTGGGCTCCCCAAACTTGAGCGCATGTGTTGGTGGTAACCACAATTTTGGGATCCTCCTCTGCTGACTATCCACCAAGATAGAGATGTCTTCACTTCCGCAGCCAACTTTATTATTCATTTCAAAAACATCAGGGATTTGTTCCAGGCTTTGAGAATTAGTTTCTGGAGGGCCCTTATTTGAAATTGCCTCCAGGCTATGGCAGATATGCAGAATGTCATGGGTCCAAGATAAACATGGCCTCTCTTTGGTTTCTCTAGGTTTAAAACCCAACCCAGATGTTGAATCAAGGTGCAGGAAACTTCAGGATGACTTTGAAGAACACAAGCAGTAACTCCTACTATAAGGAAGTTGTTTAAAAAAAAAAGAAATTATGGTAATCTATTTGAGCCTAATGAAAGTCACCATCCCTGCTATGATTTTTGTGAAAAAAATCTTGGTGCAGTGGAATATTCCAAAGGGCAGGGCTGTAAACTGGAAGTGTAGTTCTTCTGACCCTTTTTTATTTTACCACAAATCTTAGAAAATGTTGACATGCTGGATGACTCAATAGATAGGCATCTTTTAAATCTAAGCTTGCCATTACTGCCACTTTTTTATATAAACAATTGTTGTCTTGATAGTTTCCATCTTGAATCTTTGGTAAGATAGAAAAAGGTATTCAGAAATCTTAGGTTTATTATATTCCTGTTAAAAGCCATTATCATTTTTCACAAGAAACACCCAGAAGTAGTGACCAGTACCTATTTCTTATGGTGGAAGAGGAACAAAAACTCCTAGATCCAATAGAGAGAGTCTATACCTAGTTTGGCTTAAATTCCTCTTAGTACCTGTCTTTTTTTTTCTGTTGTATTTGCCTTATAGGCAATAATTAACCTACATGTTATTTGCCTATTATCTTTTTGCTGTTTTTGGAGACATGGGAATAATGATGCACATTCTAACAGCTTTAACACTGCACATAAGTGAAACATATGCTATTATTTACCAAGTGATATGACATTCAAACTAACTACTATTAATGTTAAAGGGCTTAACAGTCCTATAAAAAGATATTTATTTTGGAAAGAAGTTACTACTTTAAAGTGCAACATAGTATGCGCACATGAAACCCATTTGAATAAGGAAGATACTGTAACATGCTAAAACACCATAATTACCCTCATATTTTCTCAGCACCAGCCCTTAAAAAGAAAAATGGTATATCTATTGCAATAAAAGACACCCTAGGATTTAATCTAATATATTCTAAGATTGATGAAAATTGAAGATTTATTATATTAGTGTACATGAACAACAATCTCCCATATACACTGATATCAGTATAAGCTCCCAATGTGCATAGTAGTCTTTCATAAAATATACTGTTACTATAATTAATAACATTAAACAAGATTCTTTACTTATATGCTGAGATTTTAATATGGTTCTCTCTCCCAGTTTAGATAAATCCTTTCCTTCAACTTAAACCACAGATACTAGCTTTTCCCAATTATTACTATCAGAAGAACTATATGACTCATGGAGAGTGTTACATGCATCAGAAAAGGACTATACCTTTTATTCCAATCCCCATAAAACGTATTCTAGTATAGACCTTATATTAGTAGATAAATGGCTGCTACAAAAAAGGTTACATCTTCCACTATAGAAATAATCACATGGTCTGACCATGCCCCAGTTTCTGTTTCAATAGCAGACCATAACAACACAAGACCTTCTTCCTTATGAAGAGTGAATAATTTTTTGATAGCCAACCCCCAATATAAACAAAAAATAGAAAATAATATAAAATAATTTTTTCAAAGCAATGTTACACCAGAAATATCTCCTTTAACCATATGGTGCACACATAAGCATATTTAACCCCTTCCCGCTCCTTGACGTACTATTACGTCATGGCAGCTGTATCGTTCGCGCTCCATGATGTAATAGTACGTCTCGGGAGTAACGGCCGTTTCGGCCGTCCTCCCGACACATACAGGAGCTGTGACGCTGCTGTCTTGTTGAGCAGCTGTCACAGCTCCTACAGCGGGGACCGATCGCTGTGTCCCCGCTGATTAACCCCTTAAAAGCCGCGTTCTATAGAGATCGCAGCTTTTTAGGGGTTAAGCTGCCATCGCCGGCCTGCTACGCGATAGCGGCCGGCGATGGGGACTATGGCAACCGGACACCAAACAATGGCGTCCGGCTATGCCATAGACGGAAGCCTAGTGGGTCCTGACAACGTCAGGACCCACTATGCTTGCTGTCAGTGAGTAGCTGACAGTTCTAATACACTGCACTACGCATGTAGTGCAGTGTATTAGAATAGCGATCAGGGCCTCCTGCCCTCAAGTCCCCTAGTGGGACAAAGTAATAAAGTTAAAAAAAAGTTAAAAAAAGATGTGTAAAAATAAGAAAATAAAAGATTTAAAAGTAATAAAAGTAAAAATCCTCCCTTTTCCCTTATCAGTCCTTTATTATTAATAAAAATATATAAACAAACAAATAAACTATACATAATTGGTATCGCCGCGTCCGTAACGGCCTGAACTACAAAATTATTTCGTTATTTATCCCGCACGGTGAACGCCGTAAAATAAAATAATAATAAACCGTACCACAATCACAATTGTTTGGTCACTTCACCTCCCAAAAAATGGAATAAAAAGAGATCAAAAAGTCGCATGTACCTAAAAATGGTACTGATCGAAACTACAGTTCGTTACGCAAAAAAGAAGTCCTCGCACAGCTCCTACAGCGGGGACCGATCGCTGTGTCCCCGCTGATTAACCCCTTAAAAGCCGCGTTCTATAGAGATCGCAGCTTTTTAGGGGTTAAGCTGCCATCGCCGGCCTGCTACGCGATAGCGGCCGGCGATGGGGACTATGGCAACCGGACACCAAACAATGGCGTCCGGCTATGCCATAGACGGAAGCCTAGTGGGTCCTGACAACGTCAGGACCCACTATGCTTGCTGTCAGTGAGTAGCTGACAGTTCTAATACACTGCACTACGCATGTAGTGCAGTGTATTAGAATAGCGATCAGGGCCTCCTGCCCTCAAGTCCCCTAGTGGGACAAAGTAATAAAGTTAAAAAAAAGTTAAAAAAAGATGTGTAAAAATAAGAAAATAAAAGATTTAAAAGTAATAAAAGTAAAAATCCTCCCTTTTCCCTTATCAGTCCTTTATTATTAATAAAAATATATAAACAAACAAATAAACTATACATAATTGGTATCGCCGCGTCCGTAACGGCCTGAACTACAAAATTATTTCGTTATTTATCCCGCACGGTGAACGCCGTAAAATAAAATAATAATAAACCGTACCACAATCACAATTGTTTGGTCACTTCACCTCCCAAAAAATGGAATAAAAAGAGATCAAAAAGTCGCATGTACCTAAAAATGGTACTGATCGAAACTACAGTTCGTTACACAAAAAAGAAGTCCTCGCACGGCTTTATTGATTGAAAAATAAAAACGTTATGGCTCTTAGAATAAGGTAACACCAAAAGTGAATGATTGTTTACAAAATTTATTTTATTGTGCAAACGCCATAAGACATAAAAAAAACTATAAACATCTGGTATCACCGTAATCGTATCGCCACGCAGAATAAAGTGAATATGTAATTTATAGAGCACGGTGAACGCTGTAAAAAAAAAAAAAATAACAATAGTAGAATTGCTGTTTTTTAGTCACCTAAAAATAGAATAAAAACTGATTAAAAAAACTACAATGGATTCCTCAAGGGGTCTAGTTTCCAAATTGGGGTCACTTTTGGGGGGTTCCCAATGTTTTGGCACCACAAGACCTCTTCAAACCGGACATGGTGCCTAATAAAAAAGAGGCCTCAAAATACACTAGTCCATTACCGCACTAGGGCCACATGTGGGATATTTCTAAAAACGGCAGAACCTGGGCAATACGTATTAATTTGCGTTTCACTGATAAATCCTTTTGTGTTATAAAAAAAATGGTATAAAGAGGATTTTCTGACAAAAAAAAATGTAAATTTCACCTCTACTTTGCTCTAAATTTTTGTGAAACACCTAAAGGGTTCATAAACTTTCTAAATGCTGTTGTGAATACTTTGAGGGGTCTAGTTTCTAAAATGGGGTATTTCATAGGGGTTTCTAATATATGGGCCCCTCAAAGCAAACTTCAGAACTGAACTGGAACCTAAAACAATAAATAAATGAGGCAATACTTCGCTTCTTACATTATACTGATAATGAGCCATGCCCACCCCGAGATGACCCCAGTTTTGACCGTTTGTATAAACGGAAACCCCTATTAGACCGTTCCAGTGCCCGGTTTTCCCAAGCATACACCCCCGAGAAGTGTATTTCTATTGATGAGTCCCTGGTACATTTTAAAGGGAGGGTTCAATTCCGTGAGTGCCTGCCGGGTAAGAGGGCAAGGTATGGCGTGAAGATGTATAAGCTGTGAGAGTGCATCAGGGTATACCTACAGGTTTAGGATATATGAAGGAAAGGCCACCCCCAAACCAGACTGCATCCTGGACTACAATAGGTACATGGGAGGGATGGACTTGTAAGATCAAGCCCTGAAGCCCTACAGCGCTATGCGGTGTGGTATAAGAAGCTGGCCGTGCACATCATACAGATGGCTTTGTACAATGCGTACGTGCTACGTCGATGTGCAGGCCAGACGGGAACTTTCCTGGAATTTCAAGAGGTGATTATCAAGAACCTAATCTTTAGGGACCAAGAAGGGGGGACACCCAGTACTTCTGGAAGCGAGGCCACACGCATCGTACCAGGGCAAAACTTTCCAGGAGAAGTTCCCCAAACTGGCAAGAAGGGAAAAAGTCAAAAGAGGTGCAAAGTCTGCTATAAGAGGGCAATAATGGATGACACAATATATCAATGTGACACATGTCCCGAATAACCAGAGCTCTGTATGAAAGAGTGTTTTAAAATTTATCATACATCCCTTGGTTTATAATTTACCCCAATTTTACTTACCCTGATGCACTCCACACAGCTTATCCCCCCTCGTCTTTTCCCTCTGAGCCCTGCTGTGTGTCCAGGCAGCTGATAACAGCCACATGTAGGGTATTGCCATACCCGGGAGAACCCACATTACTGTTTATGGGGTGTAGGTCTCCGGTCAAAATGCTCACTACACCTCTAGATGAATGCCTTAAGGGTGTAGCTTTTAAAACAGGGTCACTTCTTGCGGGTTTCAACTTTACTGGTACCTCAGGGGCTTCTGCATACATGACTTCGCACTAGAAAATCCCCAGTAGGCCAAATGGTGGTCCTTTCCTTCTGAGCCCTCCCATGGGCCCAAACGGCAGTTTATCACAACAAATGGGGTATTGCGGCACTCAGAACAAATTGCGCAACAGAATGGGGTATTTTGTTTCTTGTGAAAATAAGAAATTTTCAGCTAAAACTACATATTATTTGAAAAAAATAATTTTGTTTTCATTCCCAGCCCAATTCAAATAAGTTCTGTGAAAAAACTATGGGGTCAAAATGGTCACAACACCCACAAATGAATTCCTTGAGGGGTGTAGTTTCCAAAATGAGGTCATTTGTGGTTGGTTTCTATTGCTTTGATACCTCTGGGGCTCTGCAAATGCGACATGGCACCCGAAAACCAATCCAGCAAAATCTGGACTCCAAAGAACACACAGCGCTCCTTTCCTTCTGAGCCCTCCCATGGGCCCAAACGGCAGTTTATCACCACAAATGGGGTATTGCCACACTCAGGACAAATTGGGCAACAAAGTGGAGTATTTTATTTCTTGTGAAAATAAGAATTTTTGAGCTAAAATGACATATTATTTGAAAAAAATATATATTTTTTTTTATTCCCAGCCCAATTCAAATAAGTTCTGTGAAGAAACTATGGAGTCTAAATGGTCACATTACCCATAAATGAATTCCTTGAGGGGTGTAGTTTCCAAAATGGGGTCACTTCTGGTGGGTTTCCATTGCTTTGATACCTCTGGGGCTCTGCAAATGCGACATGGCACCCGAAAACCAAACCAGCAAAATCTGTACTCCAAAGAACACACAGCGCTCCTTCCCTTCTGAGGCCTCCCATGGGCCCAAACGGCAGTTTATTGCCACAAATGGGGTATTGATGCACTCAGGAGAAATTGGGAAACAAAATTGAGTATTTTTTTCCTTGTGAAAATTAGAAATTTTGGTAAAAAATTACATCTTATTGGAAAAAATTTCATTTTTTTAATGTCACAGCCCAATTGAAATAGGTGCTATGAAAAAACTGTGTGGTCAAAATGCTAACAACAACCATAAATTAATTCCTTGAGGGGTGGAGTTTCCAAAATGGGGTCACTTTTGGTGGGTTTCCATTGCTTTGATACCTCTGAGGCTCTGCAAATGCGACATGGCACCCGAAAACCAATCCAACAAAATCTGGACTCCAACAAACATATAGCGCTCCTTTCCTTCTGAGCCCTCCCATGGGCCCACACGGCAGTTTATCACCACAAATGGGGTATTGCCACACTAAGGACAAATTGGGCAACAAAATGGGGTATTTTGTTCCCTGTGAAAATAAGAAATTTTGATCACAAATGACATTTTATTGGAAAAAATGTCATTTTTTTCATTTCACAGCCCAATTCAAATACGTGCTGTGAAAAAACTGTGCGGTCAAAATGGTAACAACAACCCTAAATTAATTCCTTGAGGGGTGTAGTTTCCAAAATGGGGTCACTATTGGGGGATTCCTACTGTTTTGGCACCTCAACACCTCTTCAAACCTGGCATGCTGCCTAAAATATATTCTAATAAAAAAAGAGGACTCAAAATGCACTAGGTGCTTCTTTGCTTCTAGGGCTTGTGTTTTAGTCCACGAGCGCAGTAGGGCCACATGTGGGACATTTATAAAAACTGCAGAATCTGGACAATACATATTTAGTAGTGTTTCTCTGGTACCTTCTGTGTTACAGAAAAAAAAATGAATAAAATTGAAATTCAGCAAGAAAAATGAAATTTACAAATTTCACCTCCACTTTGCTTTAATTCCTGTGAAATGCCTGAAGGGTTAAAAAACTTTCTAAATGCTGTTTTGAATACTTTGAGGGGTCTAGTTTTTAAAATGGGGTGTTTTATCAGGGTTTCTAATACATAGGCCCCACAAAGCCACTTCAGAACTCAAGAGGTACCTTAAAAAAAAGGCTTTTGAAATTTTCTTAAAAATATGAGAAATTGCTGTTTATGTTCTAAGCCTTGTAACGTCCAAGAAAAATAAAAGAATGTTCAAAAAACGATGCCAATCTAAAGTAGACATATGGGAAATGTGAACTAGTAACTATTTTGGGTGGTATAACCGTCTGTTTTACAAGCAGATGCATTTCAATTCTGAAAAATGCAATTTTTTCAAAATTTTCTCTACATTTTGCAATTTTTCACCACTAAACACTGAATATATCGACCAAATTTTACCACGAACATGAAGCCCAATGTGTCACGAGAAAACAATCTCAGAATCGCTTGGGTAGGTTTAAGCATTCCGACGTTATTACCACATAAAGTGAAATATGTCAGATTTGAAAAATGGGCTCTGAGCCTTAAGGCCAAAACTAGGCTGCGTCCTTAAGGGGTTAAGAGGTTTCCTTCTTAAAATTGCATTAGTGGAAAATAAATCTAGATTGTTTAAAACGCAAGAACTCACAACCAAAATAATCTTAATTGAAACTGAACATAAAAAATAACCCCTCTCCCATCACACACAATCAATTTAAAGATCTAGGCTACCAACTATACCAACTTCATCAGTACAAATTTGAAGCTAACATGAGAAAATTAAAGGCAAAATTTTACTGGCAACTGTGGCAATGGTCAATACACTAGAAAAAAGAGAGATAGAAGCAGCACTCAAAAAAACTCTGGTTTATTCATCCAGCATCCACTGCAACATTTCACCTTCTCTATGAAGGCTTTTTCAAGAGAAGGTGAAACGTTGCACTGGATGCTGGATGAATAAACCAGAGTTTTTTTAAGTGCTGCTTCTATCTCTCTTTTTTGGATACACGTTTGTGCAGGGAGAGGTCACTCCCTGTTTGAAAGCTGAGCACCAGCCTTAACAGGCAAGGAATCACAGTGCTGCTCCTACCCTTGATTTTATATATATATATATATATATATATATATATATATATATAAATACACCATAGAAGAAACAGAAAAGACTGTACAATCCAGCGCTTTAAGATAAGTAAAAGGAATATAGGTTCCAATTTTATTTGTATATCAAATTAAAAAATATCAAAGTGCAAGAAAAGGGGTGAATCGCAGTCGTTTGTTCGCCTACGCGTTTCAAACACGTCCTGTGTACTTAATCATGGCATGTATGAAGGTCAATGTCTGCTCCCGGCGTTTATATCCGGTATGTAGGTTCAAGATGAATCTCAAAAACACCTGTGTCTACCGGAAGTAAAAGACATAGGTGCAACAAAAATTTTGTTTATGTATGTTATTTATAGAATTAATTATTTATTTAGTCGCTCAGTTAGCAAGTGAGCACTCTTTTATGAAAACTCTAAAATATTGTATTAGATTGAATATGTGTTTGCTAATTTAATTGGACTAGTCAATTCAAAAGACCGGATATGAACATAACGAGAGATAAGCAATAAAATATGCAACATAAAAATAGAAATGAAAAGTGAATAAACAACGAAAAACAAAAGACTGCTTAAAATAATTTTAAAATGCTTGCTGGAAAGCACTTATATAATCTCTCCATACAAACTAGTTAAAATGTTCACAAATATATATGTTGAATTAGTTACTTGTTGTACTGTGCAGCTATTCATGATATACAAATATCGTACGGCTGCATCCATTTGTCACACTTAGATATATGTATATATATATATATATATATATATATATATATATGTATATATATGTATATATATATATTTATATATATATGTATATATATATATATATATATATATATATATATATATATATAAAAAATAACTCATTGCTAATTCTGAGAGATAATTTACCAGATGTTTAGACCTATTGGTTTATAGTATTAACAGAGGAAATTATTGAAATTACAGTAAGGCCCAAAATTTTAACCATGAAACAGACACTACTGGACACATGGGATATATCATCTGATGAAAGATGGTTTCTATAACAACAGCGTAAACCAAAGATGGATTTAAAAGTGAATTTAAATTCAGAAAATAGGGGGGGGGATTAGACCCTTGGTTGGTTAATATATACGCCACACTATTATTTAAAATGAGTTATCCGACACAATTAAAGCTATTTTAGAAATTTGGAAGCTGATAGTTTCCAAAAAAACATTTTATAAATATTACATTGTCCACTATTCCCATAAGAGTGCTATAAATAGGTATTCAATATATTAAGTTATACTCATTAATTACAAATGGAATAACTACTGTGGGTGATTTATTTGATGAATTGAGGAGATATTAAAACATAAATCTAGTATTCCAGATAGGGATATATTTAAATATTATCAGATTAGATCAGCTATTTCCAAATGGAAATTCCCTGTTATCTCCAACAATTCCAAGCTACTCAAACTACTCACTAACCCAAGCACAGGTATTAGAGGTCTCTCCCAAAGTTATCAGATACTCCTGGATTCATGTAACAATGATAACTATTATTACATGCAAAAATGGGAATCTAACCTGGGGATAACAATAACCCCCAATCAATGGCAAACATCTTATACAATGGTTCTAAAAATGTCAACTTGTGTTAATCATTTTGAAAATGCTGTGAAATTAAGATACACGAAACGCTGTTTGGGCTCACCATGCAACACACGGGTTGGTACTGGATCTAGGGCACTTATGTTTGGTTATTTCCTGGTGCTTATGAAATTGTACTTGTGCTTCATAACTGATCCATGTATATACAATTTGTCTTTCCGTGTAGTTCACTAGAACGACATTACATCCTACGGTGTCTATATGACAATTGCATGTCATTTGTGTAGTCCTTACTCATCACCACATTATTGTATTTTAATTGTTTGTCTATTTTTAGGTCTTGATGGCCAATCTGTTCTTAGGATAACTTTAATAAAGTATTAATATTTTGCATGGTACACACATTGTACTTTGTATTATTTATTCTTTGGGGTATTGATATGTCCTCCCATACATTTATAGGTATTGGGTTTGTGTGAAATTAAGATACAGATGGTATTTGACACCGTACAAACTTTCATTAATCTATCAAGATTATTCTGATAGATGCCGAAGACGTCAAAAAGAAAAAGCAAACATACTACATGTATGGTGGGAATGCAATTTAATTATTCACTCATTAGGGAGGGCAGTTGGGGCTCCTCTGTCTAGAATTTGTCACTTTAAAATTGAATTGACACCCTCTCAAACTATACTATCTCTAGATACCTTTCCACTAACCCACCTAACAGTAATAATTCACACCCTAATAGCCACAAGGATAAAAATAGCTAAATATTGGAGACCGGATACCCCTTCCATAGCTGAGATTATAAGTGCAATTAATGAAAACTGCCTCTACGAGAAGATCACAGCATCTAGTTTACATAAACTACCCCCAATTTCTCAATAGACGGGACAGTTGGCTGGAATCTCTTTAAAGTAAAATTGTTATCAGTAATTTTTGACACATCTGATTTATTAAATAAGAATAAAATATAAGCTATAAAATGTACAGTTTTAGCTATTCTAAGACTATACAGTAAATTGTAACAAAAACCTATAGTTTAGAGTCTGACACACCAAAATAATTATAAAATAGAAAATTTATTGAATACATCTAAAAAATACCACAAAAGTTAAAACAGAGATGATATCCACAGTACAGAAAGAAAACCAGACGAAGGCTTCCGGGCTGAAACGCGCATCGGAGTTGACACCAGAGACGGTGACCTGTTACTATGGGTATGAACTCCGCTTCCAGCATATGCCTGTTTTCCAGCAAAAAGTTTCTTTCTATCACATTCTACCTAATGGGTGTTTGAGTGTCTGCAAATGGGGTGGACTTTACAGCTATTGCCCTGCTCCTATTTCATGTGTCTGTTTGAATAGAGCCATGTATTTTACTTGTGCATGGCACTAGTATTTCACAGTTTTTTCTACTGATTTTTGCATTTGGCTTTATTCAGGGGTATTTACACTTGTGTACACTCATTCATTGATGTTTATTTAATTTATACTTTAAAGATGTGAGAGTGACAAATACGTGGGAGATTTGCCCTGTTTGCTGAATAGCCTATTTTGCTGGTTAATGTTCAATAGCCTACCTTGCTGGTTAAGGTATTAGAATATGTATATTACTTTACACAATTGTAACCCATTGTGGATGTATTCCTGTATTTGAACAGTGTTGCCCTTTACCCATATATCTGGAATTATTATATACAATAATCTGGTTGTCTTTCTGTACTGTGGATATCATCTCTGTTTTAACTTTTGTGGTATTTTTTAGATGTATTCAATAAATTTTCTATTTTATAATTATTTTGGTGTGTCAGACTCTAAACTATAGGTTTTTGTTACTAATCAGCGGGTTCACCGTTATTACCATGCGTCTTTCCCCATAATTTATTATGTTATAAGTCCGATTTTTGACTACAATAAATGTATCGGGGGAACTTCTTTCGTGGTGTTCTTCATGTTGGTATACTACTTATACAGTAAATTGTACCTTACTGCTCATGTTGCTGTATTTACTTCCTTTGTTATCTTTATTGCTTTATTTACTTTGTGTTTCTTTTATTTTGTACATCTGGAGATATATATGTCAAAATGCATACTGTACTTCAATACATGGTGGAATTTGATTAGCCACCATTGCTTGGATATTCTCTACATGTGAATTAAACAATAAAAAGTTAATGTTTAAAAAAAAAAAAAAGAGGAGAGTCTATACCTTTTTCCAGTCTATGTTGAAGAGTTATAGACGGTAGAGATGTGATAACAAATTCTTGAGGAGGAGGTTAGGCAAATTCTATCCTATAGCCTTCAAGTATAGTTCTTAAGACCCACAAATTTTATGTAATTTCCATCCACTGGCAGGATAATGTAAACTTTATCTCACTCTTATGGCATCACTGTTTATTTGAGATATTGAAAAGGAAATCTCTGCCCTTTCTTCCCTTGGAAGGTGAGGGACGAAAATTCTCTCTCTCTCTAAAAACGCTTTTTTATTCTGGAAAACACTTTTTTTTTTTTTTTTACGCTTCTAAGAGCTTGTCTAGGACCAGTCCTAACACCAACTGCCTTCAAAGTATACTTCACAGAGTTTAATCTTGGAAATAGTATCTCCTTGTTAGTATATCAGACACACCATTCTTCTGGCTGAATTTAATAGAACTGCGGCTCCATCATAGATAGGAAGTCTTTGAAGGACCGTAAAAGAAGCATCTGGGAAATAATTTCTAAATAGCCAGGGTCCCAAAGAACATAATTAATACAACATGAATTGCGGTTTTAGTGTCCCTAGAGCCAGCAACTGTGGCAATGGTCAACACACTAGAATGGAATTCTGAGGAAGGTATTCCCATCTCACACATTATTGGCATATCCATAGGATATGTCCTAAATGTCTTATATATGTTGGTTCCAGCTCTGAGACCTGCACCTATCTCGAAATCGGGGGACCCCATCCCCGCATCTAGGCGGGAAATAAGTGCAGAGGTGGTAAGGGTTTCGGAAACAGCGGAACTCGCTGAGCTTCGCTTTTTAAGTAACTCTTATAGAAGTGAACAGGAGTTACGGAAACACTGTGCTACTACTCTGTTTCCATAACTCCCATTAACTTCTGAGGAAAAAGCGTAGCCCAGCGAGATTGGCCGTTTCCATCAACACAACCACCTTGCCACTGAGTCTTCGTCTGGATGCGACAGGCAGCAACCATCGCATCTGACAGTGATGGTGTCGAGGGACCACTTATCTAAGGATAGGTGTGTGTCCCAGAGCTGGGACCCGCATCTATCCGACATTTATAGCATATCCTATGCTTTTAAGGTGGCAGTGGCCCCTAAACTACTGGGCCCGTGTGCAGCTGCACGGGTTGCACATATGGTACATCTGCCCATAGCTGATGAGTTGATTAATGCAGCCTCCGGGCATAAAAAAATTATTTGACGAGGAACGTGGCATTATATTGGAGGAAGGCAATCAACAATTTAGAAATAGTTTAGCAGCATTAATGCATTAGAAAAAAAAAATTGTGCATAATGTAGTACCATTTTTATTATGTTTTTCACAATAAGGTTTTTATATTAACAGGTAACTTAAACTTAATATTGATATAACAGAATTTCATTAGACAAAAAACTGAGTTACAAGACGTACATATTACTATTACAGATAAAAATTCAACTGATATATTCTATTAATAGAAATATCTCATGTGTGTTATTTCTAAGGCCAAGATTTTATTCGCTGTGAAGTGATGTGAAATCTGCTACAAAATCTACATGTGTTAAATTAATTTGTATTTTGACGTGGATTACACCTTTTGCATACCAATAGGTGAAATCTGCAGCAAACCTGGATGAATTCTGCAGCATACCCTCAAATCTGCATATTTTTTCACTGAATGCAGACGTTTTTTTCCCATGCATTTTACTGAACTTTATTTGTGGATTTTTTGTTTTAGAAAAAATTGTGGGCATTTGGCCTAATAGGCTAATGTTGATAACACAGAACTATTCCCTGCAGGAATCGACTGTCCCAGACATTGTTTCTGGCGCTAGCTACAGGGGGCATTATCTATTAAAGAAGTAAATTGAGACTAGAAGCAAATTGAGACCATTGAAAAAGAAGACAACCAAATACAGTGACCGACAGACTTAATAAATTACACATATCTATGTATTTATACACACTATTCATTATCATTGATCATAATGACAAGATATTTAAATGTAACGACAGATATGGGTAGCTTAGAGTCTATTATAAGCTGTGAACCCTTTTCCAACTAATTTTGCCTTATAATGCACAGCAAGTCCAAGTTTGTTCAGTGAGCATGTAAGTTTTACGTGTTTTCAGTACTGATCAGTACTGAATTTCTTTATTTTACTCCTCAGCTTGCAGAAGCAGCAGGCCTTTAGGCTAATTAATAAATCATCAACGCATTTGTGGTGTGAAAAATGAAATATTTATGCTTGCCAGAGTAATATTTCTGTCTTGAAGCCCCATGCTCTGTTGATGCCTGATGGAGTATGAAGTAAATACCAGCTGGTGTAGAATGAAGGGAGTTTAATTACTTTCTATAAAGCTAACTGTAAAACACAAATGTATATATATATATATATATATATATATATATATATATATATATATATATATATATATATATAAATATATATATATATATAAATATATATATATATATACATATATATATATATATATATATATATGTATTTTTTATGTATATATATATATATATATATATATATATATATATACATATATATATATATGAATATATATATATATATAAAACAAAATACATCGGAGAAGTAACAGCACCAAGATTTGAGGATAAATTAGAAGGTGTTGGTTTAATCACCACAAAAGTGAGCGATGTTTCTGCCAAGTATACAGTGGTAATACATATAATGATCAATGAAATAGCATATCAATCAATAATCTATAGCTTATAAATCATTTCAAACATCCTTTGCTATTTATCTATAGATGATTGTGGCCTAAATTATGTAGGAGAGACAACTACTGCAGTAACTTTGAGAATAAGAAATGATAAATCAAATAATAAAACTAAGAGACGAGATTTACCTGTATCATTAAATTCTTTGGAGTGTAAACACAATACTTCTCAACTACACTTTAGGATAAATGATCCTGTGCCTCCGAATAGATGGGGAGGAGATAGGGAACCAGTCCTCAATAGAAAGGAACTTGAGTGGATTTTTAGATTGGATACTGTAGGCCGTTTTACACCGGCCGATAATCGGTGGGTGCAGCGAGTGCAGATCAGCGAGACAACATTGATCGGCGCTCGTTTGCTTCTGTCACACGGAGCTATGGATGGGGACACACGGTCGTTACTCCAATCGTTCGTCCCCATACGTTACTATCATGTCGGTAGCACATCTCCCTATTTACACAGGGAAATGTGCTGCCGACAATGATATAAAAAATTTTTTAAAACGACAATTAAAAAGGACAATTATAAGCAACGAGCATTCTATGAACACTTGTCTGCCCGATAATCACCCAGTGTAAAACCTCCTTAAATCCCCAAAGAGATTAAATTAAAGAAATTAAATTAGGACGTGGATACAATTGCTTACTTTAGCGCTGGTGCTACAGGGAACTATCTGTTCCCTTTCTCCTAATCGGCTCTTTACTAATGACGCAGTCGGCGCATTTACCTCATCACGCCGTCTGCGCCTTTACGCTGGATGACGCTGCCTGGTCTCTGACCAGTCATGCATCGCTGGAGGACGGCGCGGGAACGGGGACAGGTGAGAATGTTTTTGTTCTGTGGGCAGCGTTGGGGCAATATCTACAGGGGGCGCTATCTACAGGGGGCAATATGTACAGGGAGCATTGTAACTAGCGCTATCTACAGGGGGCATTATCTACAGAGGGCATTGTGACTGCCTCTATCTACAGTGGGCAATGTGACTGGCCCAATCTACAGGGGGCATTGTGACTGCCGCTATCTACAGGGGGCATTATCTACTGGGGGCATAGTGACTGCCACTATCTACAGGGGGCATTGTGCCTTGCACTATGTACAGGGGGCATTGTGACTGGTGCTATCTACAGGCGGCAGTGTAACTGGCGCTATCTACACGGGGCAGTGTGAATGGCACTATGTACAGGGGGCATTGCAACTGGCGCTCTCTACAGGGGGCATTATCTACAGGGGGCATTTTGTCTGGCGCTATCTACAGGGGGCATTGTGACTGGCATTATCTACAGTGGACATTGTGACTGGCGCTATCTACAGTGGGCATTGTCACTGGCACTATCTACAGGGGGCATTGTCAGTGAGTGTGTGTGTGGTGTTTTATTTTACAGTGTTTGACACAATTTAATTAATGTGGACAGATTATAGTGCGGTTATATTCAGGGGCACAGTGAATAGTACTATTGTATTCAGGGGCACAGTCTGTGATACTATTATATTTAGGGGCATAGTGTGTGGCACCATGAGAATTTTATCTTCGTTTATAGTTGCAGAAATTTTGGAAAAGTGAGGAGCCGAAGACATTTGAGCGGAAAACTCTTCAGAAATGGGCCATGGCCGGGAGAAGTCACCATAGAGGTCTGGACCGGATGGAGAAGAAAAGAGGACAAATGTGGTAGAGCACACAAAACACCCAGCTTTCCCAGCTATAAAATAAATGTGTGAAGATATGCTAAGATATAACTTTTATTTGTCTAGCTAAAAGGATTTAAATTGGGACATACAACATATACATTTAAAAGTAACCAATGTAGGCTAACAGTAAATGTTAGGTAGTCCCATTGTACCCCTGAGGACGTTACGTGTGTAGCGAAACATGTAGGAGGGGCTTCAGTGCATTTAATACCTCTTTGTTAGGCTAACAATTGTATTGAAATCGTTCAGTGAACTGTCATTGGCACAGCGTACTACTGCCGCTGATTGCCATATCAGTGCATAGTTGCACTCATTCTATTTACTGCGGTTACGCTTCTCTACCTATCATTTACTGTTAGCCTACATTGGTTACTTTTAAACTTATATATTGTATGTCCCAATTGAAATCCTTGAGGCTAGACAAATAAAAGTTATATGTTAGCCTATCTTCACACATTTATTTGGTAGCTGGGAAAGCTGGGTGTTTTGTGTGCTCTAGCACATTTGTCCTTTTTGAATGTATATTGCCCTGCCAGCTATCAGGGTCATTTCGTAGTCCTTGAATGTATGTACTGAGTTTGGTTCTGTCATTGTATATGTATATATATATATATATATATATATATATATATATATATATATATATATATGTACTGAGCTTGGTTCTGGGGCTGTATATATGTAGTGAGCTTGGTTCTGGTGCTGTATTTATGTACTGAGCTCAGTTCTGGGGCTGTATTTATGTACTGAGCTCAGTTCTGGGGCTTTATATTTACGTACTGAACTTGGATCTGGGGCTGTATATATGTACTGAGATTGGTTCTGGCACTTTATATATGCACTGAGCTTGGTTGTGGGCTGTATTTATGTACTCAGCTTTGTTCTAGTCCTGTATATATGTACTGAGCTTTGTTCTGGTGCTGTATATATGTATTAAGCTTGGTTCTAGTGCTGGATATATGTACCGAGCTTGGTTCTGGTGCTGTATATATGTACTGAGCTTGGTTCTGGGGCTGTACATATTTATCTTATCTTAAGGTAAAATTAGATGTTAAATCTACTTAAGATAAGGTAAATATATACATACAGTAAAAACTAAACCCAAAAAAACATGGAGGAACCACAGTTTTTTTCAATTCAACCATTATGGTATTTTAAATGGTGCCAATAAAAACTATAACTCCTCCTGCAAAAGATAAACGTGCACACCACTCCATTGACGTAAAAATAAAAAAAAGTTATGGCTCTAGGTAGGCAGAAGAGTGAAAATGAAAAAAAAACTAAAAATGGCTTGTAGTTTGAAGGGATAAACAACAGAGACTGGTTCTATATAAATATATTACACACAGCAGATTTTTTTTCCCCCCGGAAACCACTAACAATTTAAAGCTCTTGACCTCTTTAGTGTCTCAAAATATTCTGCTTTCTCTCTTCTGTATGGCTCATTCTGCTTTTACAGTGAATTCAAAACCGTGCCAGATCCGTGGCTGTCTAAACTGAAATCTGCAAATATCTGGTACAGCGTCTTCAGAGTTGGGGGGGTCCACACTTTGTGAATTGCCCTTAATGCGCCCCTGATATAGATAGATGATAGATAGATAGATAGATAGATAGATAGATAGATAGATAGATAGATAGATAGATAGATAGATAGATAGATAGATAGATAGATAGATAGATAGATAGATGTATTTGCATAATAAACACTGCACCTGTGTTTACTTTCCTTAATGAGAATGGCTTTGAAATAGCTTGTTTTGATGTCAGTGACACATCATAAAATATTTTAGTTTTTCAAAAATTCTTCC
Organism: Rhinoderma darwinii; assembly: GCF_050947455.1. Classification (NCBI taxonomy): domain Eukaryota; kingdom Metazoa; phylum Chordata; class Amphibia; order Anura; family Rhinodermatidae; genus Rhinoderma; species Rhinoderma darwinii. The sequence goes on from NC_134697.1 coordinate 66,943,445, forward strand.
ATTTGAAACTCAAGCTATGCTATTTTGAACACATTATGAAGAAAACCAACTAATTATGTTTGGAAGAAAAGGAAAAGTGGATTCTACTGGTTTTATTGCCTAATTTTTTGTTTTTCCCTCAGAGTTTTAACTATACAATATGATGTCTTTTCAGCATAAACTTATTTCTTGATAGATTCATCTCTTCTCTCTGCTGTTATCATCTCTGCTTGTCTGCTCTGCTTTTGTCCTCTGTGGCTGAATAGTTGAATTCTTTTTACAAATCTCTTTTTATTTTGTTATAAACACAGAATACAATACATTAGGTAATAAACCATAGTGAACAGTAGTACAGAGATACAATAGTGCATCACCCAATGGTCATAACAACAAGTAAGAAGGCATATAAAACATAGTCAGTAATGCATTGTGACAAGGATATCATCAATTCTTTGTAATTGTCAAGATGAGTAGGGATAAAACAATAAGAAAACAATGTACAAGTTTCCCTTACAAGGTGTAATATACTCAGCAAAAGAGAAAGAAAATTATAGTTTCTTAGAATGATGCTAAGGTAAGACTATACATTTTGTGGATTCAAGTTGTAAAAGGACATGCTAATTACAATGGGAAGGTAGATATGTTGACATTGTCTATAAAAGATAATGGAGGAAAAATGAATAATATTAAAGAAAGGCCATAGTTCACCCGTGAAGAAGAGAACATTTTCCAATATTATTGTAGTGATGACCGCATGGCCCCTGAGGTTTGTGAAATCAATTCTGGGTGAGAGAGTTTCCAAGGTTTCTATATAACGAAATATTCACTATGTCTCCCCAATTCCCAGCTCAACAGTTCCTCCGTTCTGCACATCATATCAAACTTGGTTATGCATTCAGCAATGGATGGAGATATCTCAGATTTTCAATGCGTAGGTTTAAGCATTTTGGCAGCTGTAAGAAGGTGAGAGAGAAGGTCATTACGTTTTCGTTTAAAGTCGAGGGCAGCCATAATAAAATGAATGTAGGGGTTAACTTAATCCGCTGTTTGGTGATTAATCTACAAAAAGACTCAATAGATTTCCAAAAGCATTGTATACATGGGCAAAACCACCATAAATGTGAGATAAAACCTTTATGGGCATTACAACGCCAGCAGCTATCTGAAACCATTGGGTGCATTTTATGTAAATACTCAGGAGTTCTATACCATCTAGTCAAAGTCTTGTATGAGTTTTCCTGTACACATACACAGCTGGAAAGACCCAGTGATCCAGTAGACAGTATCCCACATGATCGGCTTAGATACAGGGCACCAGCAGAAATATAAAAAATCATAGACTTAGATATAGGGCCCAACAGACAGTATTACACACAATATGATAAGATACAGGGCCCCAGCAGATAGTATCACTCATGATAGGTTTAGATACAGCGCAGACATAGACTTCCCCTTCCCGGAGTCTGTAACTCTCCATTTCTGGTCACAGCACTGTGTCCTGACGCCATTCAGTGTCCCGGGCTGTTCCTAGAGGTGAAGAGAACCTATCTCAGGAGCAGGGGAGTGTAAGGGTATGTTCACACAAGCTATTTTCAGCCGCTTTTCGGACCATAAATGTCCCTAAAAATGGCTGAAAAATCGGTATCAGAATGCCTACATACATCTGCCCATTTATTTCAATGGGAAATACAGCGTTCTGTTCCGACGGGGCATTATTCTATGCCTCATTTTCAAATAACGGCGTGTAAAAAGACGCTCCGTAAAAAAAAGTGCATGTCACTTCTTGAGCCGTTTTTTTAGCTGTTTTTCATTGACTCAATAGAAAAACAGCTCCGTATTTTCAGCCGTATTTTCTTAAGCGTGTGAACATACCCTAAGTGTATAGATGTTACTCCACCGGGCAGACAGGGAGCAGAGTTTTACCTCACAGGGGACAGAGTTATAAAGACGTACCCAGAACAAACAATTTGCAGGGATTGTCTCTGAATATTCTGGACAGTCCCTGAAAAATCTGAACAGTTGTCAAGTATAAACTAGGAGTCAGGCCCCATGCACACGACCATATTTTTTCCCTCCCGTAAATACTGGTGTAAATACGGGTCCTTTGTCACACGTTTTTAACCCGTATTTACGGACCTGTGCCCGTAAATAGTCCGCTGCATCATTTCCAGCCCCCTTCTTTTTACGGGTCCGTAAATATGGGTGGAATACGGATGACAACGAACCCGTAAAAAAAGGGGCTGTACATGATGTAGACAGGGGAATCCCCTGTCGTCGCCTAGCAATGCTCCCGTAATTATGGGTGCACACACGTAGCCACCCGTAATTACGGGAGCCCCATAGACTTCTATGGGCCTGCCCGTGCCGTAATTACGGCCTGAAATAGGACATGTTCTATATTTTTCAACGGCCCGGGCACCTTCCCGTAAGCAAACGGGAAGGTACCCGTGGCCAATAGAAGTCTATGGGCCCGTAATTACGGGCGTTTTTACGGTTGTGTGCATGGGGCCTGAGTAACTTTAAAGTGCAGTTTTACGCCATATTTTCATTTTTTTGAAAGCTCATGCTGGACCTTCAAAACCTGATCTACAAAAAGATGCATTTTTATTTTTTATCACAATGTGGATTTTTTTTATGTTGCTTTGAGTTCTACCTTTTTTGGACAGCTCCTCCGAAGAATTACATTTTAGATACCAGTTTCCTTCAAGTAATATGTGCCACAAACACTTCCCTTCCTCCTGCTGCTTCATCATTCTCCCCTTTGTGTGAGTTTGCACTGTCCTACTCTGAGGCAGATCACTTCTTTCTACCCCCACCCTCACCACTCCGGACTATAATGTCTCTTGAGTGCTTCTCTTCGCCCTGGTGCTGCTGAAATGGCACTTCTCAGTCACTGCAGCCTGCTGTGTGACATTTGAAAGAGGATGCAGCTTTAGGAGAGAGAACAGTCTGCATTCTTGAGAGCCTAAGGTACGTTTCTCTCGAGAATAATATGGGAATATTTTTGCGCCCATGTTTCAACAGATAACCTCAGACCGATTGTGTCTTATGACCTGAACTAACAGCATCAGAGATCCCTATTAGGCCACATGCACACGACCGTAAAAACGCCCGTAATTACTTCTATTGGCCACGGGTACCTTCCCGTTTGCGTACAGGATGGTGCCCGGGCCATTGAAAAATATAAAACATGCTATGGGGCTCCCGTAATTGGCGTCTGAGCTATCATGTGACTCTTTTAAGGGGTTTGGACATAATTGTGACATTATTTCCAGCCCCCCTTTTTTTACAGGTCCGTAAATATGGGTTAAAAACGTGTGACAAAGAACCCGTATTTACGGCCAGTATTTGCGGGAGGGAAAAAATACGGTCGTGTGCATGGGGCCTAATGCTGTTAGTTCTGGCTATTAGACCCACGGTTGGTATTTGTACTCGTATTATACATGTGTAAAAAACAGACCAAAGGTAGTTTATACTAATAGAACCTGACAACAAAGGAGTGTTTGTAGTCAATATCCATTAGGTAACCACATAATTCTGTACACAACTATCAAATATATGAAGTAGTAAAAAAATAAATAAGGAGACAAAATCGGTACTTCAGATACATTACGAAGTGATAATAGCCTGAACTTGTCTAAAGGTAAATTTGAGCTTTAAGATATATCTGGTACCATGTGAGGGGGAAAAAACAAAACAAAAAAAACATAAAACCCCAGAATCCTGTTTTTTTTAACATCCTGCTCTATGTGATATTTTATTCTTAACAAACCTGATTTTGTAAGTCATATCTTTTTCTTCAATTGCTTAGGCCTTGTTCACATCTGCGTTGGAGGTTCCATTAGGGGAATACTGGTATGCTGTGCTATAGGTTCTGGTAAAAGCACGAACACCCCAACAGAAACCTGATGGAATGAATTAAAGCCAATGGGTTCCGTCAGCCGCTGGTGGTGTCCATTGTGCAACGGAACTAGCGCTTTTGGCTTTCCGTTGACCTGTGCTTTGATGGAGCAGAACAACAGAAAGTCTGATGGAGATGTGAACGACACCTGACCTGTTATTGGGTTATGTTGCAATGCTCTATTGATTTAATTTGTTTTTTTCTTAAAGGTACAGATAAAATGTTCTTTGAATCTGAGTCTCCCTCTCAGCCCTTTAATAGGCATAACACAGCAGGGTCGATTTACTTTTGTGTCTGGGTTTAGAAAGTGCAGAAAAAAATGCTCCAAAGATTGGAACAATTTTGATGTTTGCACCTCACTAGACACTTTTTTAATGTGTCCAGAAAAGTTATTATGGCTTAGCGGGAATAGGCTTGTCGGAAAGAGGGTGTTGCTTAAAATGCGTCAATGTGTTCCAAAAAGTGCCAATTCTGGCGCAAAATACGCCAAATCAAAAGTGGTTTAAGTATAAAAAATTTTTTTGCCAACAGGTCATGCAAGATGCGACAAAATTTGCATACAGCGTGCCCCAAATTTGGCACATTTTGTACCTGGCCGGTCTAAGGTTACACTCTCTAACAATTAGACAGCATTAGTAAATGTCGGCCAGTGTATCAGTTTTCATAGAGTGTTTCTTTAACAACGTTGCAATATAAAGCTAAAGTTGTAGTCATGCCTTCCTCCAAGTACCTGTTCCACCAATTTAAATTCCCAGTGAAAAAATATGTCTTTATTTTATTTACATCTCCACGTAATCAAATCCGTGTTTCTGCTTCTGGTCTGTAAAGGCAATTCTTACTTGGCAATGAGGTTTTAATTTCTTCAATGGATGGTAGAAATCATAAATCATTGCATAAAACGACGGCAACAATTTCACACATCTATTGTACGTCGAGACAGTTGCACATTTAATTTTCCCCTTGGAAGAAAAACACTTAGCATCTTGTTTAATCAAAGTTTATGTGTGAAAATTTGACTTTAACCTCACGAAGCAAGGCACATTTCAGTAGTTTAGAATTAAAAATAAATCAGATTTACCATCTTAATTATACATACACAATTTTAGTACGGACATAAATTAGAATAGGGATTTTTAAACTTCAGTATAACTTTCAAAAAGTGCTTGAGTTCTGGGGGAAAGATAAAAAAATATTGTAATTGTATTTAAAAATACATTGCGAATAAAAACAAATACATATGAAGGGTTTGCAGTAAGTCAGATAAATCAGAAATGGACAAAATAGGCGTCCAGTAGACCACACCATAAATATTGAGGACAAGCAGCACTTAATAATGCCATCATGTAAATTCAAAGAGTACTGGCAGCATTTGTGTATGCACCTGCATATGAACAAGCAAGCAGCATGGAATTGAATAAGCAATAGAAAAAGTAATGGAAATAGAGGTCAGCTACTATATAATGCTGTAGGATGCCACTTATTTCAAAAGAACTAGATACAGCATATGAGAAATATAGAAGCTTCACATCTACTATCGGTGAATCGCTGAAGCATTAAAGGCTATGTACACATTTGAAATAAAAAAAAAATAATACAAAGGTCAATCAGTGTGTTCTGTGCAGCTTTATAATTAGTTTTTATTAAAAAATATTTTGACTTTTTGAGATACAGCTGCTCTGTATTCTGTATACAGAGCAGCTGTATCTTATGCTGAATCCTGTACTCGTCATGTCCGCGGGACTGACAGGTTCAGTGACAGCGGGTCCTGCGTGTCACTGACACGCAGGATCGAGCTGTTATCGATCACATCTAAGTTCATATCTTATATGTGATCGATTACAGGTGGATCCTGCGTGTCAGAGACATGCAGGACCTGCTGTCACTGAACATGTAAATCCCACAGACAGGTCTTAACACATGATACAGCTGCTTTGTACACAGTATACAGAGCAGTAGTATCTCAAAAGTACAAATAATTTTTAATAAGAACGAATTATAAAGTTGCACGTTGACGTTTTTATTAAGGTCGCTTTCGAAGGTGCACATAGCATTTAAGGACATTTATATTCTTGTTTCATGCGTTTAAAACTAAAGAAGAATGCATAGAAATAGAGCTTAGGATACTGAATGTGTAAATATACATTTTAAAAATAGATAAGTAAAGAATTTTCTGTATACTGGAAGTTTAATAATGTAAATGTATTTATACAATATTAGTCCATTCAACATTCAGTACAATAACTTTTATGGAACTGCTAACAAGACACCATATGTTTATCATAAGCCTTAGGGCTCATGCACACAAGTATATTACAGCACCATAAACCTTTCCATTACTTTTATATGCCTTATATTTAATACGGATGCATACATGCTCCATCGGAAGTTGTATTACGGAGCTACTCTTCCCCAGGACTATGACATTGTGTGGCTCTGTTCCATGTGCATGAGGCCTTAGAAGAAATGATAGGGAATCTGTCATCTTACAAATGCCCTCATAATTTTAACCTGTTAGTGACCAGTAATGCACATTTTATTACGGCTGCCCCTAACTGGCTTCAATCCAGGATGCTGCCTTTTTATGATGCTGCGGAAGAAGCCTAGCAAGGGTGTCCCGTGCTGGGTGGAGTGGGTGTTCGGGTGTCTAATGACACCCAAGCTCCTGCCGGCATTGAAGAAACTTCAGACCCTGGCCATTTAGATGCAATATAGAAAAGCAATCAAACGATCGCATAGTTAAGTGGAGATTAAAAAAAATTGTAAAAAAGGAAAGATCAATAAAGTTAATAGAAAATATATAAGTAAAAACAATACAAAATAAAAAGTAAAACAAAAAATCGTTTCCCTTACAAAAAACTTTATTACTAAATAAAATAAGATAAATACACATAATTGGTATTCTTGCATCTGTAACGATCAGAACTATAAATTATCACATTATTTATCCTGCATAGTGAACTCAGTAAAAAAAAATCCTAAAAACACTGTCAGAAATGCTGTTTTCTGTTCATCTGCCACCTAAAAAAGATAATTAAAGACAACAGGAGATGGCAATACACTGCAATAAGTATTGCAGCGTATTGCATGAGTGATTCATCGAGCACATGGTGAAATTGCTTAGGATGACTGAAAAAAAAAGTACAAAAATATTTAATATAACCATTAAAAATAAGTAAAAGTTCAAAAACAACCCATTTCAACGTTTTTCACAACATAATGTAAACAATAAAAAATAAACATAATTAGTATTGGCATGTCCATAAAAACTTTAACTATTAAAATATCATGCTATTTAACCCACAGGGTAAAGGCAGTAAAAAAAATAAAAAATTCTGTTTTTTGGTTACCTTGCTTCCTCACAAAAAAATAGAAAACAAAAGATTAAAAAGTCATATGTACCCAAAATGGTACCAATAAATACAGCTATCCCCACAAAAAATGGTGACGCAAAACTTTTTTTTAATAAATTGTTTTTATTTTGCAAAAATAGTAAACATTTAAAAAACTATACCAAACTTGGATTTGCCATAAACATACTGACCCACAGAATAACATGTCATATTTACCAAACAGTGAACGCTTTGAAAGTAAAACCAAAAAAACTATGGTAAAATTGCATTTATTTTCAATTCTGCAACACAATAATTTGTTTAATATTTATCAATACATTATATGGTATGTTAAATTGTGCCATTAAAAATTACAACTCGTCCTGAAAAAAACAAGCCCTCATATATTGACGAAAAAATAAAAAAAGGGTTATGGCTCTTGAAATGCGGGGAGGAAAATTGGCTGTGCTCTTGAAGGGTTAATTTCCAAAAAAACGGCTGGTCAGTAATGGGTTAAACTAGTATATGCAATTCATTAAGCCCCTTATTGAACCGCTGCCCAGGTATTAAATCTATAATGCCAAAGGAAGAAAGGATTGTGGTTTGGTAATGCTATTTTTCGAACAACACCCAAATTTAATGTTCTGTAAGATGTTGCCCTCAGCAAGATGGTGCTGCAAGGGCTGATGCAGGTGTGTCGCGGCCAAGAATATATGAAGCAGGAGATATTTTGCAAACTTAAACTTTACTATTACGGTGTTTTCTGCACAACTGTCCACAGTAGTAATGCAACAGTTTGTCTTAACATCAGAGCCACACTATTTAGACACGTCTCAGGCAGGTTGTCGCATACCCGGCTACGAATGAATCTCCCAGATACTGGGGCTGATCTGGCAATTTAAGTCTTAAACGCCTTACTGCTATCTTGCTGACTGTTCATGTGGGCTGGCTCTTGTCCATACCAACCACTGTTCTCACGACTTTTGCCCACAAATACGGGAAGGTTACTGCCTGTCATCCAGAACTCACTCCCAGACTACAGACAAATGCCCGATCATCTGCTGGTCGTATCATTTTAAAAAAGGAAAAAATTATCGTTGTCGGTAGTACATCTACCTGTGTAAATGGGAAGACGCGCTGCCGACATGATAATAACGTATGGGGATGAGCAGAGTAACGACCGCTCATCCCCATCTATAGCTCCACATGACAGGTTATCGGCCAGTGTAAAAGGGCATTAAGACTGCAAAGTATGAATGTTCAAGTCCAGGAAAGGCCACACTTACATCACATTTTTGGTCTGTGTTTTGCATGCATGCAGGAAAAAGCTTCTGACTTATATGTCTAACAGTGGCATCCGTCACCCATAGACTATTGTGAGATACGATAAACAAATACAACATGAACTCTTATGACCCTTTTCATGACAAATACGCGCAACAGTTACTATTATAGTCTATGGGCGATGGATGCCACTGTTAGGTATCCTTCACAGCCACCAATAGCCCATTGTGGTATATGTTTAATGTATATGTCATGGAAAGCTTTTGAAAAGCCCATAACGTATACATGTTTAATGAATGACTGTGACGGATACTATAAAGCAGCTTACACCACCCACAGTCTTCCATACATTTTTGCAGGATCCTGTTATATGGAGTAGAGTAGTCTACTACGCTATTCCATACTTCAATAAATAAAAGCTATACCAACGCATACCAGGCCGATGGAGGCCAAAAGGACACGTTTAGCGTGTATGTCAGGAGCTTTGCAAAAGTACACACTAAACGTAGGTAAAATGTTAGTGGAGCCGTAGTTCAATTCCTGACAGCGACTCTTCTTTTGGCTCATAGAAAGGAGTCCTGAGCAGCATATGGACAATAGATGTCTTTATGAGAGAACCCCTTTAATCCTTATATTCTAGATAATGGAGTAATCCCAAATTGTACAGCCGTGGGGGAGTTCAAGCAAGCTTCTCCTGCATAGGTGCTCTTTAGAAAGAAACATTCAGCAGGTATTTATTCACAGAAAGCATGTAATATCTTTAGACTGTGAGAGTAATCTAATAACTCATGTAATAATAATGTAATAGTAATAACATCAAAGTTGTTTCATGTATTGTTTTATCAAAGTAGGTTCTGTGAAAAACCCTGTAGTATTGTATTGGCAGCATGTTATGTTTATTATGGTAATATGTGGGCCTACATAACTGCGTTATTTTAACCATACCATACAGTGGTATTATTTGTCGCTAATTTGCAATAATATTTAGGAACTATATGGTAGTATTATTTTTGCTATGTATTGTAGCATTATTTGTGCATTCTGTGTGTGGTGGTTTAGCAGGTAGCTGCAAAGCATTAGAATGTCAACATAAAGGGCCAATGTGACTACGGCCACATAGTATTGGAGCTGGACTTTGGTTTAACCACCGTCTGAAGGGTCAATATCATGATCGATGTGACCCTAAATTTAAAGCTTTATTCAGACGAACGTATAAATCACCTGTGTGATGGACGTTTTTTTTAACGGCCATCACACGACTTCATGTAATTCTGTGGGGCTCTTCACACGACCGTTGTTTTAACAGATCACGTGAAGGGCCCAGCAAAAAAGGACATGTCCTATTTTCATCCATTTTCACGGATCCCTCAATAGACTCAAGTCTATGAGGGATCTGTGAAAACGGGTCCTGCACGGGTGCAAATTGAATAAAGCTTAAGACTAATGTGGACTGAGAAAATTCTGAATTTGACCATGTACTCACACCAAGTATCAGAATTGCTAAACTTGTGGCCAGCTAAATATAGAAAATGTTATAACTACTAAATAATAAAGTAGCAATCTTTTAGCTCTTCTTACAAGGTCAACTCATTTGGTAATCAGCCCTGCTGTGGTAATTAGCATAATTTCAAGTATATTGTCTGTGATTGTCTTAATGTTAGAAATTTCTGTACAGAATTGCCAAGCATAGAGATGTACAATCAGACAGACTTTTCTGTTATTAACTCGCCACAGCTGCAATTTTTTCTTCAATTTTAAATATACAAAATTAGTTCATAATCATAAAAGACAGCTAAATGATTCTTGTTTCAAAGCTCGGGAAGGCAAGAAAAAGGTCCGTGTTCTAAAGAAGGTGTTATTCTCAAGAAGATGAGCAGCAAGGTCAAAATATGTAAGTAGAGTACATTCAGAAGACATTCTTTGTCTGCTATTAATTATTATATAACACGGTCTGTATGTTACATTAGAGCACAAAGCAGATTTCAGACTTTTATGTATTGATGCAACTTTTTTATCTGTTAAAAAGCCAGTTTCATGAAATATATCAATTTTAGTTTAATCTTAAAGAATACTTTGTTTTTTGGGCTTTTTATTGCATTCACGCATCCAATGAAGGACAGAACATTTTTTTTTTTAAAGAATTAGCAGATATGATGCATCAAGATAAGACACTGTAAAAAATATTGGATGGAAATGACGTTATGGTTTTCAATGAAGATAGATGCCCAAGAGATGGGTGAAATCTAAAGGACACTCACTTACAGGAAATGTTCACTTCACTACATTTAATGACACAATGTAATGTCTAGATTAAATTATATATTTTATCTCATAATTTCTTATTATAAAACTGAATTTAATTTATGTAATACTTCATCTTTGTTTAATTATGTCAAATTTGTTAGATCCCTGAAGAAGTGGTATGATGAGAACAACAAACACAAATCGAAAACATAAGAACAATCCCAATTTGTAATAGGAAACACTTATAAAACTCTTATCACTAGTTACTGGAAGTCAAGCCATAGTTATTAAAAATGGTATAAAAGAGTGTAAAATTAATCCTGCTTAAATAAATATAGAGAGGAAGCTTAAAGAGGCTCTGTCACCACATTATAAGTGGCCTATATTGTACATAATGTGATTGGCGCTGTAATGTAAATTACAGCAGTGTTTTTTATTTAGAAAAACAATTATTTTTGATGGAGTTATGACCTATATTAGATTTATGCTAATGAGTTTCTTAATGGACAACTGGGCGTGTTTTACTTTTTGACCAAGTGGAAGTTGTGGAGAGAAGTGTATGATGTTGACCAATCAGTGTCATACACTTCTCCCCATTCATTTAATCTGCACATAGTGAACCTGCGTTGTTCACTATGTGCAGTCACATACACACACACTAACGTTATTCAATTGTCCTGACAATGAAAACACATTACCTCCAGCCAGGATGGGATGTGTATTCAGAATCCTGACACTTCGCTAACGTTTGTGGTTGATTTACAGCAGAGCAGGCGTAGTCTCGCTAGATTACGCTGTAAAATGTAATTTACAGCGAGACTACGCCTGCTGTGCTGTAAATCAACCACAAACGTTAGCGAAGTGTCAGGATTCTGAATACACATCCCGTCCTGGCTGGAGGTAATGTGTTTTTGTCAGGGATCAATACTATGTATATTGTTTGAAAAATATTATCCTCACACATATGTATATACATTTCAGTTCTTTGTGTAATATACTGACATATATAACAAGTTCTTTGTTCATGTCGGACACACCTATGGAAGACACCGCCCCCTGGAATGCAAGAAGAGTGAGTCTGAGATAATGGTGGGGGCTTGGGCACTCTCACATCTCTGAAGAGGAGGCATGTGTCTCTTTCTGTGTTTCTTTGTTCTGAATAAAAAGTTTTCAGTCTTCCTCCTGGCTGAGAGAGGAGCTGTACCAAAAATGACTCTGTGTGGTGTACTTCTCTCCAGGCATGCCTTCAGCTTTCAATTTACAGAGGTGGTTATTCGGTGTGAAATACGGACCTGACATTTTCATTGTCAGGACATTTCAGTAACGTTAGTGTGTGTATATGTGACTCGAAGATAAGATATATAGCATAGATCCAGGTTAAACCTAGCTGATGCACTTACCCATGCCGGCACCCCTTGATAAAGCTACAGGCGAAATGCGCGTCGGGGTGCTCATTCACATCCTGGGTCACATTTGACAGTCTCCTAAACATGGGTAAGTACATCAGCTAGGTTTAACCTGGATCTATGCTATATATCTTAATGCACTAGCCACTTTAAAGGGATCCTGTCATAAACATCTTACCTGTTAAACTCACCTGACCCCTCAATGGCCGCAGCTGTCCAGAGTGCGTTCCTGTTCTCTTCTTTCCTGAAGTCCTCCTCTGTCAGTAAATATAGTTGTTTAAACTTTTCCCGCCTTTTATGGTAATTATTTTTGCCTCTGGGATGCAGCTTCTTAACCACGCCCACTGCCACCACCTGTCCGGCCCTGACTGGCTAAGGAGCTATCAATCAAAAAGAAGGAGGTGGAGTCCACTCTGAGACGCTGGAGGAATGAAAATCTGACTCTTTTCAGATGAAGATTTGACTCTTTTCTGCTCATTTGCATACAGTGCGGGACCACTAAAAAAACGGAACACTAAAGCTACAGAGCTTACTTAGAACATATTTATAGCTTAGATGACAATGATTTTTCACCCACTTTCACCAGGTATTGCTGGCTTTATAGCTAAAATGCTGGTGACAGGTTCCCTTTAAGCAAATACAAGCTTTTACATTGAGCTGTTTACATTTTGCTTTTTTGCACTATTCTTATCTTTACCCACTATTATAGATGCATCCTATGTTGGAGTTACATTGATCCAATTATCTCTCCATACTATATATATAATGTATGCAAATACCTTGATTAATGTATGTATTGATGACCCAGACAAGGACTTATTTTAGATTCTCTGCTTTTGTTTTTTGTTTTTGATGCTATTAATAAAGATTGTCAACTTTTTCATATTTTGATATATACGGACTCTTTTGTTCTCTAGTTTATACTATACATTGTTAGAGTCCATATCTCTAATTAATTTGAGTGGGTGGTTGAGATTTATCTCCCACTTTTGATACTTATATGTCCTGTGAGACTTCTTGTCTAATCAAAGAGTAATTCTTGCTCAGAGGGATCATTTCTCTTGTGGTGGCTTTGCAGGGAGATCTTACACTTGCTGTCTGTTTTCACTGCAGATTACAGCTGATCTCTGAAGGTCCCAGCAGCAGGACACTCTGATCAACTTATTTTCAGGGTGTCCTTTTAGCTGAAAAGGGATTATCAAAAGCGAACAATCCATTTAACATAATACAGTTTGTAGTGCCAAGATTGGAACAACATAGAACTTCACGTTTTAACGTTTATAAACATGTGTAAAAGTTTTTTTAGGACCCTTCAGTTAGATACAATAAAGCAAATCTGTCAGGTCTCCTACGTATGCTACCCTATGTGAGAGCAGCATATAATAGAAGAAGAGATGAACTCAGGGATATATATAGTATTCTATGATTGAATTCAGTATTTTCATGTAAAAACCTATTTAAATGCAGCCAGAATTCAGTGAAAGCCCACACAGAGTAACTGTTTCTCTGCATAATATAGAAGAAAAAGCTGTTAATCATTCTGTGCGGGCGGGAAGCAGGACTTACACACTTTGAGTATTTAAAGGTGTTTTCTAATCAGGAAAACCTCTGTGCAATTGATGGGTTAGGTCATACAAGCTGGCAAGCAGCGGCTCTCGTTCTGGCAAACTCAAATCGTCCATGTATTATGTGGCAGGCCATTCAACTGAATATCCAACATGCAATTCTACATGTTCCCTGCAGCAGCCGCTGTAGTGGAAATGCAGAGCCAGTTATAGACGCGCTCACAACCTGAAGATGAGCTCATTGACTTTCTATGTTAGTCTGTCTTCAATCATACTTGGATTGCCAATTGCAGCCGAAGAGGCAAAGCGCTATGGTGAGCGTTACTACCTGCTCCTTTTAGCAAATCGGTGGGGGTCCCGGCACCCAGACCCTCACTGATCAATACTTCTGAAATGTCACTATGACATGTCAGAAGTTTGCTGAAAAAGCAATTACTCTTTAACCAAATCTTGTAAGCCCTGGGAATGTCTCAATGTGTTAGAATTCAAAAGAACGTTTACACAGGGCCAGACTAAGATCTATGGGGGCTCTTGGGCAAAACAATGTGTGAAGGTGCCTCTATTTTTTTTAAAGGAATGGAAAATCAGACTAGAGGTGAAAGATGAAAAATATACAGCATCATAAAATTACAACCGGCAGGACAAACATAATAATAATTTTTTAAATACTGCCATAAATTAAACACGTAAGAGTACCATGTAGTGTCCAAATAATGCCACCACAATAAACCAGAGCTATATTCAAATGATAATATTATGCCCAGCCTTAATAACACTGATTTCAACATTCTCCTGTGTGTAGATATCGCTGCTACAAACAGTACTTGTTATAGTCAGGGGTCGAGGGGCATCTCTCTCCGGCCACAGAGCAGAGAGCAATTGACTCCATGCCCTGCTAATCTTGTAAGCCACAGGCTGTTTAAGGCCATTGAAACAATTCCATCACTGTGCCAGAACCGCAGAAGCAGGCAGAGGAGGGCATATTTTCTCAGCTTGATAGCAGTGCCTCATGGACACAAACGTATTTTTTTCCTCCCGTAAATACTGGCATAAATACAGGTCCTTTGTCACACGTATTCGACCCGTATTCCACCAGTACATACGGACCCGTGCCCATACATACGGGTCCGGTGTCACCAGTATTCCACCAGTATTTGCGGACCCGTTTTCTCTGTTCTAATCGCAGGCCCTTCTCTCTACCAGTGCTGGAAAGAGAGGAGGTGCAGCCCTTTCGGGCAGAGTTTGAAAATGAAAGAAGTTCATACGTACCGTTGTCTTGGTGACGTGTCCCTCTTTTGACATCCAGTCCGACCTCCCTGGATGACGCGGCAGTCCATGTGACTGCTGCAGCCTGTGATTGGCCTGTGATTGGCTGCAGCGATCACATGGGATGAAACGTCATCCCGGGAGGCCGGACTGGAGGAAGTAGCAGGTATGTTAACTTTTAATACTATTAACTCCAGCGGTAGTCACTGTCCCGGGTGCTGAAAGAGTTACTGCCGATGAGTTAACTCTTTCAGCACCCTGGACAGTGACTATCCCCTGACATCGCCTAGCAACGCTCCCGTAATTACGGGTGCACACACGTAGCCACCGGTAATTACGGGAGTCCCATAGACTTCTATGGGCCTGCCCGTGCCGTTATTTCGGCCTGAAATAAGACATGTTTCATATTTCTCAATGGCACGGGAAGGTACCCATGGCCAATAGAAGTCTATGGGCCCGTAATTACTGGCCGTAATTACTGCTTGTAATTATGGGCATTTTTACGTTCGTGTGCATGAGGCCTTAGGTGAGGTTTTTTTTTTTTTGTTTTTTTTCTTCATTGGTGCAAGGGGAACCTAGCTAATATATGGAGGGTACAAGGAGACCTAACTATGATATGGCAGGCACAAAGGGGGCCTAACTACTTTATGGAGGACACCGCAAATTCTGCAGCGGAGATTTGTGGCTGTAAAAAGTAGTCATGGCATGCTGGTCCAGAAGAAGAAGAAAGGGGAAAGTTAACGACTCCAATCTGAGAAGATGTCACCTGTGAGTCACTGAATATAACTGTATTGTAATCACTTATATGGTCTGCATAACCCCTGTGAATATATATATATATATATATATATATATATATATATGTAGCCATCTTTATCTTGATTTTTAACACATTTTTAACACATTAAATTTTTAACACATTAAATTTGCAGTGTCAAGAAACTTTGACGCAACTTTTTTATTGGCTTTAAACGGCTTTTGTTTTGTGATATTACGCTGAAACAAGTTATCAGAGTCAAGATAAAGATGGCTACATCCGTAGCTGTACGGAGAGCTCAAAGAATTATTTACTCTAGTGACCCCAAGTTCTCCAGTCCAACACTGGTTATGATCCCCCCTACTGCTATTTTGATTCCCTCTCATAACGTCCACCAAATGTGTCCAGTGCCAGTGAACACACATGCCCAGTAGCTCAGTCGAACTGTCTGGACTCTCTTGTAAATCTTCCTATAGTGCAGGCCAGCAAATAACAGAATTAATTAATTGTGGAACAGGACCTGTCAGTAGGTCATATAAGTTGAACTGGTTAACTGACCTGACTAGCACTGTCTTCCCAATTCTAGCGCTGTTGTTCCAGAGATATGGCCCAGCTTTGTATTGTTTCCATATATGCTAATTTGCTGCAGTTAGACAACGGCGTGGAGTTGGCTTCGCTGCCTCTGATGCTGACCAATGAACGCGAGGCAGCTTGAGGGTAGTTCACGCCCTGTTGGCTAACTACTGCAAAATAGCATATAGGGAGCCAACACAACAGTGGGTCATATCTCTGGTCCAGGAAAAAAAAAGAAACAGCACTAAAATTAGGGAGAAAACGCTATTCAGGTCAGTAAACCAGTTTAACTTATCTGACCTAGTGACTGGTCCTCATTGAATCCGAAGACACTGTATAAATGGATGCATGCATTCTAGAACACTATTTGGATAATAAATTGAACTCTCTAAAATGGCTGTATATCGACTTTCCAGCACGTTAGGAAATATGGAGAGCGACAGTAAAGCCTTTTATGTTTTACTTCAAAACTGTAATAGATAATGGTATATTCTTTTTAAATTCATGAGCTATCTTATACAGTTTCTTTATTCATATGAAATTTCAAAACTTAAGAAAATAGATTTGGTTTCTGGTTTCTTATTAAAGTTTGCTACTCAAGACAAGACCATTCCACAAAAATAAACAGATTTAAATTGGAAGTTATATTCTCATTTTTTTCAGCACCTGTCTTGTTCTCACTTCAAAGGCTTTAACCTGTGTTGCGGTTTAATCCTGCCTCCATCTGTGATTTAATAAATTTAATAACATTATCTTTTATTTATGCCGTATTTTCAGTTGCTAAGTACATCCCTTGTCTCGAGGACGACACAGGAGAATTATTCAGGATGCTTGGATTTGGGATGGCAGCCATAATATTAAAAACTGGCAGCCAAGTAGATATGAAAATATCATCATGGGAATTTTTTTTAAATAAAATTAAATACTTTTTAATGTAACACTATTTGCCCTATACCATTTCAGTAAAGACATAAGTCATAATATGTACCTAAATACAAAATAATTAAAAATTACTGTCCAGTCAGGAGCTCAAAAATTATATTTACCTGCTAATTATATTCCTCAGATCTTGCTTCATCGCTGCTTTTCAGCTCAGCTCACTTTTATATATATATTTTGTGCTTTTCAGCTCAGCTTCATTAGGGTTCAGCTGTAATCTGTGACTACAGTTTGGTTACACTGTCTAGAGGGAGTCTAAGGTAGTCTGAGTTCCACCTCCTGTCTTATCATTGGTTCACACTGCTGCTCTCTCCCTCCCCACTGTAGCACTCTCTCTCCAGATTGGCTGTTGTGTATAAATACAAGTTTATCACAGGCTCACCAGGACGTTAGTGCATGGAGAGAAGATTTACAGAATTATTGTACTGTCCAGATTATTATTATTATTATTATTATTATTATTATTATTATTATTATTATAATGATAATGATAATGATAATGATAATAATAATAATAATAATAATAATAATAATAAAGCAATGAGAAAAAGATGATCAGGTAATTGCCACACATATACTGAGGAGAATGAGGCTTAGTAAGGGAGCCTGTAGGGTTGATTTAAAGCTTTGTTACAGAAAGTTGGGGTTCCCTTCAACTCCCATAATAAGCTGCTGCACATCCACTTTTTGACACAACTGAAATTCTCTTAGCATTATCAAACCTCTACATTTTACTTACACCACAGAGTTAAAACTCACATTTACTAGACCAACTGGCATAGTATGAGACAGTTGAAGGCCTTTAGGAGAGTTTGCAAGAATCTATCACTGCAAACAATATTTTTTATTAACAGCGTAAGGATGCAGACCACTAGCCTAAATGCCTTCGGAAAAGTGATTGCATAAACGGGATGGCTACCTTCAAAATATAAATGGTATATGCTCTCTGATTCAGTTATATTATTAAGACCACTTTCATATTGCAGTATTTTGGTCAGATTTTGCTTCAGGATTTGTAAGCCAAAACTAAAAGTGGGTCCAAAACACAGAAGAGCTGCAAATCTTTCCATAATATTTTTCTGTGCATGTTTCATTCATGATAATGAAAATACTGATCAAAATACTGCTTCCCCCTTCCTATGTGTAAGGCCTCCTGCACATGGGATGGAACTGCTCTGGATTTACCAACTGGCCTTGCAGACAGAAAATCTGAATGGTTTGCTGTCTCCCTGGTGCCAGGGTTCGGCATGTGGTGGAACGGGTGGACAAATTGCTGGGAGGGGCTGGTGATGATCCAGCTGTCGTGGTCCATGTCGGTACCAACGACAGAATAAATGGTAGGTGGAGGAGCCTTAAGAATAATTTTAAAGAACTAGGCTACAAACTGAAGGGAAGGACCTCCAAAGTAGTATTCTCAGGAATACTGCCTGTGCCATGCGCATCACAGGAAAGACAGCGGGAGCTCAGGGAGTTAAATGCATGGCTAAAGTCTTGGTGTAGAGGAGAAGGATTTGGGTTCCTAGAGCACTGGGCTGACTTTTCATTGGGGTACAAACTGTATTCTGCAGATGATTTGCACCTAAATGGAAGGGGGTCCGCTGTGCTGGGGGAGAGAATTCTAGCTGGGGTGGCGGAGTATTTAAACTAGGGCTGAGGAGGGAGGTCAATGTAGAAAAAAAAGGGGTAGCCAGGTTAGAGAGGGGTCAGACTATATTGGTGGGGGGAGAAACAGACGGTGGGGAGAGGAATAGACAACAAGATAAGGAGATCCTTTCGTTACAAAACATCAGTGTAAATAAAAAGGCCCGATTAATGTCAAATCACATTTCTGATAATAAAAGTGAAAAACTGACAGGCAAGTTAAAGTGTATGTTCACAAATGCCAGAAGTCTAGCAAGCAAAATGGGGGAGCTGGAGGCCTTGATACTGGAAGAAAATATAGATATAGTTGGTGTTGCTGAAACATGGCTGGACTCTTCACATGACTGGTCTGTAAATCTACAGGGTTTTACACTTTTTCGGAAAGACAGGACACATAGGAAAGGTGGTGGTGTATGTCTGTATGTGAGAAATGATATGAAGGCGAGTGTGAAAGAGACAATAGTGGGTGAATACTGTGAGGAGGTTGAAACCTTGTGGGTGGAACTAGAAAGGGAGGTAAACACTGAAAAAATTACTTTTGGTGTAATCTATAGACCCCCCAATATAACTGAGGAGATGGAAGTTCAGCTATATAAACAGATGGAGCGGGCTGCACAGGCGGGTACTGTAGTGATAATGGGAGATTTTAATTTCCGGGATATTAATTGGTGTCATGGTTCGGCTTCAACTGCAAAGGGGAGACATTTCCTCAACCTGTTGCAGGAAAATTTTAATGGCCAGTTTGTGGAAGACCCGACTAGAGGTGAAGCTCTGTTGGATCTGGTCATTTCTAATAATGCAGATCTTGTTGGGAATGTCAATGTTCGTGAAAACCTCGGTAACAGTGATCATAATATAGTTGCATTTTACCTATACTGTAAAAAACAAACGCAGGCTGGGAGGGCAAAAACATTTAATTTTAAGAAAGCCAATTTCCCCAGGATGAGGGCTGCAATTCAGGATATAGACTGGGAAGAACTAATGTCAAATAATGGAACAAATGATAAATGGGAGATTTTCAAATCTACTTTGAGTTATTATAGTGCAAAATTTATTCCTACAGGTAACAAGTATAAACGACTCAAATTAAACCCCACATGGCTTACACATTCTGTGAAAGGGGCAATACATGACAAAAAAAAGGGCATTTAAAAAAATACAAATCTGAGGGTACAGCTGTAGCCTTTGTAAAATATAAGGAGCTTAATAAAATCTGTAAAAATGTAATAAAATTAGCAAAAATACAAAATGAAAGGCAGGTGGCCAAGGATAGTAAAACAAATCCCAAAAAATTCTTCAAGCATATAAATGCAAAAAAGCCCAGGTCTGAACATGTAGGACCCCTAGATAATGGTAATGGGGAGTTGATCACAGGGGATCAAGAGAAGGCAGAGTTACTAAATGGGTTCTTTAGCTCTGTATGTACAACTGAAGAAGGAGCAGCTGATGTAGCCGGTGCCAGTGCAGTTAATATATCAGTTGATATACTGAATTGGATGAATGTAGAGATGGTCCAAGCTAAATTAAATAAAATAAATGTGCACAAGGCCCCGGGACCAGATGGGTTACACCCTAGAGTTCTTAAAGAGCTTAGTTCAGTTATTTCTGTCCCCCTTTTCATAATATTCAGAGAATCTCTAGTGACTGGTATAGTGCCAAGGGACTGGCGCAGGGCATATGTGGTGCCTATTTTCAAAAAGGGCTCTATGTCTTCCCCGGGTAATTATAGACCAGTAAGCTTAACATCCATTGTGGGGAAAATGTTTGAGGGGCTATTGAGGGACTATATACAGGATTATGTGACAATAAATAGCATTATAAGTGACAGCCAGCACGGTTTTACTAAGGACAGAAGTTGTCAAACTAACCTAATCTGTTTTTATGAAGAGGTGAGCAGAAGTCTAGACAGAGGGGCCGCTGTGGATTTAGTGTTTTTGGACTTTGCAAAGGCATTTGACACTGTCCCCCATAGACGCCTAATGGGTAAATTAAGGACTATAGGTTTAGAAAATATAGTTTGTAATTGGATTGAGAATTGGCTCAAGGACCGTATCCAGAGAGTTGTGGTCAATGATTCCTACTCTGAATGGTCACCGGTTATAAGTGGTGTACCCCAGGGTTCAGTGCTGGGACCCCTATTATTCAACTTATTTATTAATGATATAGAGGATGGGATTAATAGCACTATTTCTATTTTTGCAGATGACACCAAGCTATGCAATATAGTTCAGACTATGGAAGATGTTCATGAATTACAGGCAGATTTAAACAAACTAAGTGTTTGGGCGTCCACTTGGCAGATGAAGTTTAATGTAGATAAATGTAAAGTTATGCATCTGGGTACCAACAACCTGCATGCATCATATGTCCTAGGGGGAGCTACACTGGCGGATTCACTTGTTGAGAAGGATCTGGGTGTACTTGTAAATCATAAACTCAATAACAGCATGCAGTGTCAATCAGCTGCTTCAAAGGCCAGCAGGATATTGTCGTGTATTAAAAGAGGCATGGACTCGCGGGACAGGGATGTAATATTACCACTTTACAAAGCATTAGTGAGGCCTCATCTAGAATATGCAGTCCAATTCTGGGCTCCAGTTCATAGAAAGGATGCCCTGGAGTTGGAAAAAATACAAAGAAGAGCAACGAAGCTAATTAGGGGCATGGAGAATTTAAGTTATGAGGAAAGATTGAAAGAATTAAACCTATTTAGCCTTGAAAAAAGACGACTAAGGGGGGACATGATTAACTTATATAAATATATTAATGGCACATACAAAAAATATGGTGAAATCCTGTTCCTTGTAAAACCCCCTCAAAAAACAAGGGGGCACTCCCTCCGTCTGGAGAAAAAAAGGTTCAAGCTGCAGAGGCGACAAGGCTTCTTTACAGTGAGAACGGTGAATTTATGGAATAGTCTACCGCAGGAGCTGGTCACAGCAGGGACAGTAGATGGCTTTAAAAAAGGGTTAGATAATTTCCTAGAACAAAAAAATATTAGCTCCTATGTGTAGAAATTTTTCCTTCCCTTTTCCCTTCCCTTGGTTGAACTTGATGGACATGTGTCTTTTTTCAGCCGTACTAACTATGTAACTATGTAACTATGTAATATGTAATACAGTACCAGCCATGTAGATGATATTTTAATAAACCTCATGTACGTGCTGCAGAATTTTTCTGCATGTACATTGACTTGCGATGTGGTTTCATTCGGGGGAAAAATGTGAAATCTTAGCTACATTCTTCAAAATGTTTCTGCACAGAAATTTAAGTGCTGTGTGGATTTTCTGATGCACATTTTCACCGTGGATTTCACTCCTTTTAATGAGAGGGGTGGATTTTGCTGTAGATTCTACGCAAATTTGCAATAGAGTTTCCTTCTATGCAGTGGTGTAGCTACCGCTGTAGCAGCCATGGCAGCCCGTGCCACCCTCCGCTACGGCTGCTACAGCGGTAAGGACGCACACATTCAATAGTATCTACGTCCTTAGGACGTAGATACTATTGAACGCTATGGCAGTGCAGGGTATCTCCCTACTCTGCCATTTACTAGGCTACAAGCAGGGCTGGCATTAGGTGGGGCAAACTGGTCATTTGCCAAGGGCCCCCATCCTCTTAGGTCCCCCTGCATGTGGATGATATGGGGCCTGAGTCAGCCCATGCTGCCCAGCTCATAACATTTATGGGCCAATCGGCACGGGCCCCCTCATGCCCAGTGGTGTTGCTAGCACTGTAGGGGGCCCCGATGCTAGCAACAGCCACATTCACTTCTAAGGCCAAATCACCGGGATGCATTAGTGGCAGGCTGCTGCTAGGTCTAACTAGACCCAGCACAGCCTTGTTAGTGACAATAGTCACTATAAGATTGTGCAGCCCCAGTTACAGTGGAAAAATAAGGTGTAAGGCTTTTCTGACCTTTGAGGGACAGGCCATAATAATAAGCAAATAAAACTAAAATAAAGTGCAAAAAAATGAAATAATAAATACACATAAAATATCCACCTAAAATTTTTTTTTCCCCCCGCCAATCATTGTTGTAACGCTATCCTTGACCCATAAAGCATAAAATAGACATATTATATAATCAAAATTTACAGTAGACAATGACAATCACAAATAATAACAGCTCTATTTCAGGTAAAACTATATTGTTACCAGATAAAATTAGCTGAAATGTAAAAGCATTATTATTTTCAAACTTTAAGCCTAGAAATTCCAAAACAGCAAAAAGTATGTGTATAAAAATGATAAAAAAACAGAAACCTGCATTGTCTACAAAAGTCGACCCACTGTGCTAATCAGCTGGTTTGACTTAGGGCCATCTCTAAGGGCGTTATCTAAATATCCTTCTCGGTCCTCACACTTTAACCCTTTCCCGTCACTAATCTGTAGATTTACATCGGGAAAGGGTTTTTAAAAATGGCGCCTGCTCAGAAGCTGTGTGGGTGACATAGCTGTCGGGTCTCTGCTGTATTGCACAGCAGGGACCCAGCGTCAATGCTTGCGATCAGAAACATTTCTGATCTCATGCATTTAACCCCTCATGTGACCCCCGGCATCTGAGGGTTTTTTACTGCCCCTTTCACTTCGGGCCGGTCACTGACTCCCGTGCGTCGATATTGCGGGAGCCGGTGTACTCCTATAGCAGCTCAGAGCCTTTTGAACGATCCCAGCCCTGCCTGTGGCTGGTCTCAATAGCAATGCACACATTTTTCCAAATATTGCAATATTGTGATATTGCAGTCTATGGCATAAGCGATCTAATGATCGCAAGCTCAAGCCCCCTATGGGGGGGGGGGGCAAGAATTGGTAATTAAAAAAAATGAAAAAATGTTTTCAAAAATATTAAATGAAAAAAATATAAAAATCCAAATCAACCTCTTTCCCTAGATGACATATAAAAATAAATAAACAAAAATAAACAAATACATTAGGTATCCCTGCATCCGAAAAAAATCTAAAAATATTTTTTCAATATACTGAACGTCATAACGTGAAAAAATGGTCAAAATAGCTGAATCTCAGTTTTTTTTGCCACTTTAACCTCTCAAATAATTTAATAAAAAGTGATCGAAATGCCAGACATTCCCCAAAATTATACCTTACACAGCTCTGTACACATAACTATAAAAAAAAGTTACGGAGGTCACAATATGGGGATGCAAAAAAAAGTTATTTCTTTCAAAAGTAACATTTTTGTTTAAAGGTAATAAAACATAATAAAAGCTATATAAATATATAATTACCTTTATAGTACTGACCCACAGAATAAAGGTAATGGTAATTTTCACCATACAGCGAATACAGTAAAAACGAAACCCATAAGAAAATGGCAGAACAGTTTTCTCCAATTCCACCAAATTCTGAATTTTTTCCAGCTTCCCAGTACATCAGACATAATATTAGATAGTACCATCAGAAAATACAATTTGTCCCATAAAAATTAAGCCCTCATATGGCTGTGTCAATGAAAAAATAAAGAAAAAGTTATGATTTTTTTGAAGGTGGGGAGGAAAAAACAAAAAGCATATAAACTAAAAATTAGTCTGTTGCTGAAAGGTTTAACCCCATGTGAGGATCCGGAATTCACTGCGGGGAGAGACTACTAGGTCGCTACCTCTTGAGGTGGTCCCGGTGTGAGTAGCAGCTGGCCGAGCTGACCAGGACACAATGGAGGTCAGACAAGTGTGGATCATAAGTCACAGTTATGCAATTTACCAACAACCTTATTGTGATAACTATATTGTAGCCTTTCACTGCACCATCTATTATACCATATAATGTAGTTAGATACTGGGAAAAAATCTTTGTTGGGTGGAATGAGAAAAAGCAGCAATTCCAACATTTTTTGGGGGGTTTTGTTTTTACAGACTGCGGTAAAAATGGCATGTTACCTTTACTTTGAGGTTCAATACAATTACATCTATGCCACATTTATATATTTTTTTATGTTTTACTACTTTTTCAAGAAAAAGTTGTGTCACCATATTTAGGGAGCCATGCAGTGAGAAAGATTAAATTACGACACTCACCCATTTGGCTCGTATTCTTTCTTTTTATTGTGGCATTTAGCAAAATTAAAAGCATTTAAGGGAGGACATAACAGATTGCAGGTTACAGCCTGTTTCACGCTAAGAGTAGCATTTGAATATTCTTCTGCTGAGCACCGCCCAAAGTTTTTGGCCAAGAAACTCCTGTCCTATTTTTTGCTCTACGTACCTGCTCCCTACTAAAGAGACTGACGAGTGGTGCCAACTTCTTTCTACTGTGCTGGTTTATGACGATATTCAGAGAGCCATAACGTTTTTTCTTCGATTGAGCAGTATGAGGGCTTTGTTTTGTGAGGTGAGCTGTGGTTTCTATTGGTACAATTTTTGGGGTACATGAGACTTTCTGATCACTTTTTATTCTATTTTATGTGGGGAATGAAGTTTCCAAAAAACAGACATTCTGTCTTTTTTCTTTTCTTTTTACGGCGCTCACCATGCATGTTAAATAAAGTTATATTGTAATCATTCTGACTTTTACGGACACTGCATTACCAGTTGTATTATTTTTTAAATTGCACTTGTGAGGGTTTGAACTTTTAACATTTGTATTTTTTTATATATTAAAAAAATATGTTGCAGCATTACAGGGGCCACTGCCCTGTTTCTAACGGCATCCATGGGGTTAAACAAGCGGGATGTCTCTCATTACACTGAAGTGTCGGCTGATACACACAGCTGACACACTCGTTCTATGGAGCGCTGCCTTTGAGCCCGCTCTATACTACCCCACCTCTGCCGCAACAACAATAATAATAATAGTAATCATATCGAGCTATTTAGGCAGAGAAAATACACACATTGGAGGAAGTGTAGCCTATGTCTCACTGCTATTGTTTCTGCCTACCATACAACAGGTCTTGGGTTTTAAACCCAGTAGAGATGGGAGCAAAAAGGAGAGGAGCTTAGAAAGAAATCTGGAGGGCCTTTCCCCCAATGTCCGAGAAGTGCTAGGAGAGTCATGTAGGAATTTTAACACAGTGTTTTGTGTAGGTAAAACTTCACAGGATTTAAATGCAGACAGCAGTTGGCCCTTCTTCCCACCGTGTGCCCAAGCATATTGGAGGTTTTCTTTTATCTATTGGAATCATGACATTTCTATTGGACTTCACATGTACATAGGCTATATGGTGCCATATTATATCTGTGAACTGAGTTGTGCATAAGCTCTAAGGATATGTTCACACGTCTTAATAAATTACGTATGAAATTACGTAGCTGTTTGCAGGCGAAAACAGCTCCTAAATTTCAGATGTTTTTGCAAGTACTCACGTTTTCCGCAGCGTCCATTACGGACGTAATTGGAGCTGTTTTTCAATGGAGTCAATGAAAAACGGCTCCAAAAACGTCCAAAGAAGTGACATGCACTTCTTTGACGCGGGCGTCTTTTTACGCTCCGTCTTTTGACAGCGTCGCGTAAATTTACACCTCGTCTGAACAGAACATCGTTCTAATTTCAGTTTTCAATACCTTTTTAATAGCTTTTGTTGGGTGATAGCACGCTGCAGCAAGTTATCAGAGTCAAGATAAACTTGGCTACATCTGTATAGTTTTAAGTATTTTTTTCTAAAATTGAAGCATTTCTTCCAGTATTCATGCTTTCACATTTAATGTAGCCATGCTAATTCATGTTTTTGTTTCCTAACAAATGCTGAACAGATTTTATAATCATATACTTAAATTTGATGGTACAGCAATTCAAGTTAATTATCCCTCTTCCTGCAACTGCTGATATGTCATATGTTTAATGTTTACTACCATGCATATTTCTCCTCAAGCACAAAACCTCCCATTAGTAGTTATTTTCATAAACACGAGTGCTGAAGTCAATCTGTGGTATAATAACAGTCAATTCGGATAAATTACTTATTACTACTTTTAATTTATTTCGATATAATCAATCTAAGGGTATGTTCACACGTAGTCAACAAAAACGTCTGAAAATCCAGAGCTGTTTTCAAGGGAAAACAGACCCTGCTTTTCAGACGTTTTTTTACCAACTCGCATTTTTCGCGGCGTTTTCACGCCGTTTTCGCTGCGTTTTTTACGTCCGTTTTTGGAGCTGTTTTCATTGGAGTCTATGAGAAAACAGCTCCAAAAACGTCCAAAGAAGTGTCCTGCACTTCTTTTGATGAGGCTGTATTTTTACGCGTCGTCGTTTGACAGCTGTCAAACGACGACGCGTAAATACCAGGTCGTCTGCACAGTACGTCGGCAAACCCATTCAAATGAATGGGCAGATGTTTGCCGACGTATTGTAGCCCTATTTTCAGACGTAAAACGAGGCAAAATACGCCTCGTGTACGTCTGAAATTTGGCCGTGTGAACATACCCTCAGGTTCCCACCTACAGGAAAATTGCTCATGACAGATCAGTCAGCAGTGCTTATTCCTTTCTATGGGACTTGAACTGATGCCAAAGTGTATCATTTTGCACCAGTCTTCATCTGTTCTGTCATGGGTAGTTCTTTTTTTTCTTTTATGTGTATTAGTTAGGCAGGCACAGGCAACAATTGCTGTAAGTGAGTGCTGATGCAGCTAAACAATTCTTACATTCATTTGTGTATTACCAATGTTCATCACATCATTCCCAATCTTCATCACATCATTTATCACATCATTCACATCATTCACAATCTTCATCACATCATTCAATAATATCAATCCAGGTGCTGATAGTTTACCCCTGCCCGCTTATACAGACAGCACATACGTGACTTCACTCATTGTTTTGCATACAGTACTGTGCAAAAGTTGTAGGCTGTTTTGGAAAAATTCTGCAAAATAAGAATCCTTCCAAAAATAGAAGGGTTAATAGTTTTGTAATCAATTAATAAAAAGCAAAGCAAATGAATAGAAGAGAAATCTAAATCAAATCAATATTTAGTGTGACCACCCTTTGCCTTTAAGGCAGCATCAATACTTCTAGGTACACTTGCACACAATTTTTGAAGGAACTCGGAAGAGAGGTTGTTCTAAACATCTTGGAGAACTAACCACAGATCTTCTGTGGATGTAGGCTTCCTCATATCCTTCTGTCTCTTTATGTAATCCCAGACACAGTAGATTATTTTGAGATCAGGGGGCCATATCATCACTTCCAGGGTTCCTTGTTCTTCTATACGCTGAAGATAGTTCTTAATGACATTTTCTATATGTTTGGGGTCGTTTTCCTGCGGCAGAATACATTTGGAGTCAGTCAAATGCCTCCTTGATGGTATTGCATGATGGATAAGTATCTGCCTGTATTCCTCAGTATTGAGACACCATTAATCCTGACTAAATCCCAACTCCATTTGCTGAAATGCAGTCCAAACTTGCAAGGAACCTCCACCATGCTACACTGTGGTCTGCAGACACTTATTATTGTACCACTCTCCAGCCTTTCTGCGAACAAACTGCCTTCTGTTGCAGTCAAATATTTCTAATTTTGACTCATCAGTCCATAGCACCTGCTGCCATTTTTATGCACCCCAGCTTCTGTTTTCATGCATAGTTGAGTCGCTTGGCTTTGTTTCCACGTTGAAAGTATGGCTTTTTGAAAGCAATTCTTTCATAAATACCACTTCTCGCCAGACTTCTCTGAACAGTAGATGTACCTAGGTCCCACAGGTTTCTGCCAGCACTGTATGGACATCTTTCGATTTAGAAGAGAAGTAAGCATGATGTATCAGTTATTTCTGTTAGGCCGAATTCAGGTGACCGTAGTAGTTGTCCGTGTGACTGCCGTTAAAACAACGGCCATCACACGGACACATGTATTTCAATTGGGCGTGGATATAGACACCATGGACGTGATTTAAATTATTTTTTGCATACAGCTAATAGTGCCAACCAAATTCTACATATTGTTATTCGTTAAACAAACTCAACAATAACAGCTGAAACAATTCAGTGAACTTTTTTGTAGATAGGCTGTGTGACTTCTGAATTGTTTTCTTAATAATTATAGGCCTTGTGGTCAGAACACAAGCCCAGGCTCAGTGTTGTCACATTGAAAAATAAAATGTCTGGTAAAAGACAAAGTGGCAATGCATGGGGTAATGTAAGAAGAAACACCAGTACCATGTCATCCGCTAGTTAAAATGTGGGTGCCGGTAGCGCAAGCAGCAGCAGAACTGCTGGCACCAGCCATCCAGCCAGTAATAGCAGGCCACAGTTGGCTATCACCTCCGGTAGCTGTATTATTGAGGAGGAAGTGGATGACAATGTGGACTAAATCACTTACTCCTCATCTCAGTCATAGCCGGATGATGTTACCTCTGACACCGTGACTTTGAACCAGTATTCAGTGCATTCATCCTTCTCCTTTCCAGATAATTTGCTGCCTAATAGAAGTATTTATTTTCCGTCATCTCTGTCTTACTGACTGACTTACTGACTTACTGTCTTAGTGAGGCACCTTCTTTTCTCCTAAGAGACAGCACCGCAAGTGCTAAGGAAGGTGTTCAAAATAAGAGAGTGTTCCTGTTGATGGGTTGTATGAGAACAATATGCTTTTGGATTGAGATGAGTAGGGGGATCAGCGGAGGTGGAGGACATAACAGATGCATAGATGTTTTGGTGTTGGTGGTAGTAGTGTTGGCACTTGTAGCCATGGTGGGTAGTGATGGGGGCCCTGGTAACCGTGGTGGTAGTGGCACTTGGGGCAAATATAGAGGTGGAATTTATGAGTGAGACAAGGAGCCCATGACATATCACAAACTGAGAAAAGTGATGGGGATGATGATGATTATTGTGTGTTGGACCTGGGAACCGGAACAGGCTGATGACATCTGAGTAGGAGGGTGGTGGCAGCGATAAAGAGAACACGACATACGGCTGCTGCCGCTGATCGTGTAGGCTCAATAGCTGTCAGGCCCCAGAACAAGCTTGGATGGAGAAATGTTGCGAGAGTTGCTGGTGGTGGCTTTGTGCAGGCATCTCATGTGTGGAATTTTTCTCTACATCGCCGGAAGACAACACCTTTGCAGTGTATAAGCTCTGCAGGCAGAGAATAAGCTGTGTCCAGTCAGGCGCAAATGTAGGAACTACGACTCTCGTTCAGTACGTGAAGCGGCATCACCAACTTACGTGCAAAAAAATCGAATTGGCCAGCAATTTGTGCAAGACTGTCCTTCTTATCCTCCTCCCCATCATTCTAGTAACCAGGCCATATTTACAAATGTAACATGATCGTTGATGTTATCACCAACATCAAGATAATCATCTACTGCTTCACCTGCTCCAATTTCTACTTCACTGTTCCATCGTCAGTCATCCATAATGGAATGTCTTGGTAGCAGACAGAAATATGCGCTCAGTAATCCATTTGTGTTCCAATTTGAATTCCCACGTGGCCAACTAGTTGGCGGTGCAGCTGTTGCTGTACCACTTTGTGGATTTCACTGCCTTTAGTCTCAAAGGAGGAAACCTAGCTGCCATTATTTCTCAAAAGGAAGCCGTCCTTGCCTTGTACTCTCAAACCACAATGAGGCCAGGTGCTAGAGTTACCTTTACAATTGTGCAGGTCTCGTTCCGACACCAGTCACATATCCACCTCCTCCACATCTTCTTGTCCCGAACATCAACAGGGCAGAGTGTTGGTTCCACTAACCCTCCCTCCATTTATATGTTGTATCCTGAAATGCTGCCTTGCTGACTTACACCTGATGAGCTTGGGCGAGAGAGACCACACAGCGGGTCAGTTGCTGTTCTATATCGAGCAGCAACTTTCCCACTGAATGTCTCTCCGCCAACTACAACTGGGAAATGTAGTCAGCGACAATGGCTGGAACACTGTCACAGCAATTGATTTTGGGAATATAACACATGCTCTCTGCATGGCACACGTTATAAATTTGGTGGTGCAACGTTTTTTATATACAAAATCAGGTGACGATTAGAGAATTGTCCTTTTAAGAATACAAGTGTCGTAGTGCGCGCTAGGACATAGTGGAGCATGTCAACGGAAGCATGGACCAGGACGCCGGGGAAAGGTAAGTACAGTGCGCCGGTGGCTGGGAGCAGAGCTGGAATGCATAAATGTTTTCTACTGGTTCCCAAGATATTTCCTCAGTCAGGACCAAAACTCTTCCAATCAGACCAAGAGAATCGGTGCCTGGAATAGAGGAAGTAACAAAAGGAGACATTTTCTTAGAGTGGAAATTCAGGATAAATGGCTTGAGAAGGGATACATGAAAGGAGTTGGGTATTTTCAATGACTGAGGAAGATGAAGTTTATAAGAAAAAGTATTGATTTGCCTCAAGATGAAATAGGGGCACAGAAGGCGAGGAGAAAATGTAAAACATGGAGTTTTTAAATGACTGCACTTAGAAGACTGTCTTTTGTCTGTGTTTTTCGTGAAGTGACTTACAGCTTTTTACAATTGCCTCCTTCACCTCCTTCCAAATGCGTAGGAAGTTAGCATGGGACAGATTAGCTGCTCAGACCTCAGACAATGTTGGGACTGCTAGAGGAACTTTCAGATGTTACCCATAGACCAGAAAAAAACGTAGAAGATTGCATAGATTCCCCAGTAACATTATTATAGGCAAATTCTGCCCACGCAAGGAGATTGGTCCAATCATTTTGCAGGGGAGAAAGTAAATGGAGGTGTCCCCCTACTCTGCCATTTACTAGGCTACAGGCCACGCTTCGCCTGCAGCCTATCAGACTACAGGGGGGGCTGTATAGCACTATCTACAGGTGGGGCTGTATCGCACAATCTACAGGGGAGCTGTATGGCACAATCTACAGGGGGACACTATCTACAGAGGGCACCATCTATAAGGGGTGCTGTGTGTGGCAACTAGGGAGGGGGGGGCTCAGTCAAAAGTTTGCTATGAAGCTCAGTCTTTCCTAGTTACGCCCCTGATACCAATTAAGCCATTGCTGCTGTTTGCCTGTCCATCATGCTCTATACTGTACTGCTGTAGCTACCCCTACCCTTATACAGCCGTGCATTTTCAGCCTTGTCCATCATGTTCCATATTGTACTGCTGCAGCTAGGATACTTACCCTGCACATGGTAAATATAACAAACCTGAAACTGCTCCCAAAAAAGGAATTTTTTTTTACGGTTTTGTAAAAATTCATTGGTTCTTCACTTTCCAGGATGATCAGGCCACTGGTACATGTAGTCGGTGGAAGAGGTGGATAATCTATATATTTTTTTCTTTAAAATAGCACTTAGGCTCCATGCACACGACCGTATTTTTCATCAGTAATTACAGACAGTAATTACTGGCAGTAATTACGGACCCATTCATTTCTATTGGCCACGGACACCTTTTAGTATTTTTACTGATGGGTGTCCGTACTGAAAAAATTATAGAACCTGTCCTATTCTTGTCAGTAATTACGGCAAGGACTCTCCCATAGAGAATAAATAAGGACGTTATACGGAGGTGCATTCCTATACCGTCCGTATTTACGGAAGCGTTGCTATGCAACATGCTGATGACATAATTTGCATCCTCCCTCTTTTTTTACGGATCCGTATATACGGATGAAATACGGATTTACGGACACCCTTCCGTATATATGGATGAAAAACGGATGTCTACGGATCCGTATTTATGGACAGTATTTCGGCATAGATGAAAATACGGACATGTGCATGGGGCCTAAACCTATTGCTATTTCACAAAAAAGGGTACATTTTGGACCGTTTGTTAAAAAGCCATTGCTACTTCCAATACCACCGTGTGTGGATAATCACATCTGCCAACAAATCACATCTGCCAACAAAAAAGCATAATTTTCTGGCAGATGTTTTTTATTTTAAAAAGCATAAAAAATCTGACAGTGCAGTGTGTTTTTAAACAGGCTGTGTATTACCACTGGCTTCCATCCCATTACCTATAGCCATATATGTTGCTGTCACTTTGACATGACTAATGCTGTCTTGGCATTAAAGAGCTTGAAAGGGGTTGGATACAGTCCTAGAAGACCTGAGTGTCATACATGACTTTTCATGTCAATCAAGGCACTTCAATTCACGCAGAATTTATTTACGCCGTATCGAATCTGACAGCCGGTTCATTTGAATCGGATCTGTAACTGATTTGGGGAAATTCGCTCATCTCTACTATTTGTTTTAATGGTATTAAACCTTTTTTCAGTACTAATTATATATATATTTTAAAAAAGTACATGGAGAGTTGTGATAGAAAATGTAAAGAATGGCCTTTATATATTGTTTGCAGTGATTGTCAAGGTTTCTAAAAAGTACAAGAAAATCCCCAGTGGTGTCAATTCTGCTGTATTTCATTGTTAACTTGATTAAAGGCTCTGGTTTCCAGCAGGATTTCAACTTTAATTGCTTTATAGTCCAAGCACATTGCAAAGTGACTGCCAGAAACTGACATTGGTAAAAACAGACCTGAATTATGTATCCCAATAGCCACAAATCAGTTCTATTCTTAAATTAAACAGATAATCAATTAAAGATAAACAAGAGCTTGCTTGAAAGTGCAAGAAGCGAAAAAAGCTGCTCAAGTTATACTGTTCATTTAGGCCTCCTTCACAGATTGTTTCTGGCATTTTAAATTGCATATAAAAAGTGCATTTTGAAATAACAGCATTTCTAAAATATTACAGGGTTTTTTTATGGTGTTTTTAGTAGAGTTTTTGGTGTTATTTTTCCTGTAGTGTCATTTTGACCATGTTTTTTTTATGGCAATGAGAAAAGAAAGATCAGAAAAAAAACACTACTCCAAGAGAATGCGCCATTTAAAAAAATAAATAAATGGGCACTAACCACAAAAATGCAACAAAAACCTCACAAACAAAAATGTAGTGCATGTAGGCCTTTTTATATTTTACTATAGACTTTAATATAACATTTAGTTGCACAAAAACACCATGTAAAAACGCATAAAAACACAGCAAAACACTGTGTGTAAAACCAACCTGAATAGAACTTGTAATAGTTTATCTACAGAATGTTGCTGTGGAAACAGCACAAACTCTTATTGTCGCTCTGATTCATCCTTGTCTTGATTACTGTAACTTAATACTAGTTGGTATTCACACACCAAACTCTCCCTTCTCCAATCTATCCTGAATACAGCAGATAGGAACTGCAAGATTGGATAAAAGAAAAGCTGCCCAGTGCGTAATTGCCTACCCTACTTAGCCCACAGTAGTAACCTTCTTGCATGCCCTGTAGGGACAGGAAAAACACTGAGGAATGAAGTGGGGAAGGGCTATTTAAAGTTTTTTTCTGAAATTGTTTCTGAAATTTTTTAATGGTACATCTGTTATGTTTGGTGTCCTAATCCAGTCCAGCTATTTTTTTCCACTAAATCTACTCACTGTCCGGGTGATGTGATCGCACTCCTCTTTGTTTACATTGGCCACTTCCACTCCCCGGCCAATTTCTTTACTGCTTACAGTCTACAATTCCCATGATGCAAAGGCTGAGGGGGGGGGGAGAGACAGGCCATGCAAGCTCAATAAGAGCTGATGATCGATCATGTGTGGTGAACACTGTTTGTATATCAACCACGCAGGCTCAGAGATGGAGGAGGCAGAGGATCCGGTCCAACCCTCCTCCAGTGCATAGTTACACTACCGTTCAAAAGTTTGGAGTCACCCAGACAATTTTGTGTTTTCCATGAAAACTCACACTTATATATATCAAATGAGTTGCAAAATGACTAGAAAATATAGTCAAGACATTGACAAGGTTAGAAATAATGATTTTTATTTCAAATAATAATTTTCTCCTTCAAACTTTGCTTTCGTCAAAGAATGCTCCATTTGCTGCAATTACAGCATTGCAGACCTTTGGCAATCGGGAGACATTTCACCTCATGCTTCCAGAAGCCCCTCCCACAAGTTAGATTGGCTTGATTGGCACTTCTTGCGTACCATAAGGTCAAGCTGCTCCCACAACAGCTCTATGGGGTTGAGATCAGGTTACTGCGCTGGCCACTCCATTACAGATAGAATGCCAGCTGCCTGCTTCTTCCCTAAATAGTTCTTGCATAATTTGGAGGTGTGCTTTGGGTCATTGTCCTGTTGTAGGATGAAATTGGCTCCAATCAAGCGCTGTCCACAGGGTATGGTGTGGCGTTGCAAAATGGAGTGATAGCCTTCCTTATTCAAAATCCCTTTTACCTTGTACAAATCTCCCACTTTACCAGCACCAAAGCAACCCCAGACCATCACAATACCTCCACCATGCTTGACAGATGGCGTCAGGCACTCTTCCAGCATCTTTTCAGTTGTTCTGCGTCTCAAATGTTCTTCTGTTGAGCCAAACACCTCAAACTTCGATTCGTCTGTCCATAACACTTTTTTCCAATCTTCCGCTGTCCAATGTCTGTGTGCTTTTGCCCATATTAATCTTTTTCTTTTATTAGCCAGTCTAAGATATGGCTTTTTCTTTGCCACTCTGCCCTAAACGGCAGCATCCCGGAGTAGCCTCTTCACTGTAGACGTTGACACTGGCGTTTTGCGGGTACTATTTAATGAAGCTGCCAGTTGAGGACCTGTGAGGCGTCTATTTATCAAACTAGAGACTCTAATGTACTTGTCTTGTTGCTCAGTTGTGCAGCGGGGCCTCCCACTTTTCTTTCTACTCTGGTTAGAGCCTGTTTGTGCTGTCCTCTGAAGGAAGTAGTACACACCGTTGTAGGAAATCTTCAGTTTCTTTGCAATTTCTCGCATGGAATAGCCTTCATTTCTAAGAACAAGAATAGACTGTCGAGTTTCACATGAAAGCTCTCTTTTTCTAGCCATTTTGAGAGTTTAATCGAACCCACAAATGTAATGCTCCAGATTCTCAACTAGCTCAAAGGAAGGTCAGTTTTATAGCTCCTCTAAACAGCAAAACTGTTTACAGCGGTGCTAACATAATTGCACAAGGGTTTTCAAGTGTTTTCTAATCATCCATTAGCCTTCTAACACAGTTAGCAAACACAATGTACCATTAGAACACTGGTTGCTGGAAATGGGCCTCTATACACCTATGTAGATATTGCATTAAAAACCAGACGTTTGCAGCTAGAATAGTCATTTAGCACATTAACAATGTATAGAGTGTATTTCTGATTAATTTAATGTTATCTTCATTGAAAAAAACTGTGCTTTTCTTTAAAAAATAAGGAAATTTCTAAGTGACCCTAAATTTTTGAATGGTAGTGTACGTCAAGAATGACGTGCTCATACATTGAGACTGCCGGAGGAGGAAAATGATAGCTGAAGTGCGGGACAGTGGCGGAAGTTCGGATTTGCGATGCACGTGAACAGGTGGAAGATACGGTGTTCGGAACAACTATAGAAACGCCAGTATATTACAAAGTGCATTAAATTTACATGTTTAGTTAAAGGGGTTGTCCACCTTATGACAACTGATGACCTATCCACTGGATAGGTCAACAGTAGATCATCGGTGTGGGTCCGACACCCGGACCCCGCACCGATAAGCCGCTCCGGTGGCCTGCGAGCACCGGATGTTATGGCACATAAATCTATGTACGGAGCTGGAAACAGTTGGCTCCATATATAGCACAGCGCCCATGGTGCAGAACTGCAGGTCCGCTCCTATTCACTTGAATAGGAGCAGAGCTGCAGTACTGCAGCTCAGCCGCTATTCCGTGGCCGGAGCTAACTTCTTCCGGCATGTAAGTCCGGCGCACGGTGGCACTAGACCAGCTAATCTGTGCGGGGCCTGGGTATCGGACCCCCACAGATCATGTACTGATGACCTATCCAGTGGATAGGTCATCAGTCGTCATAAGGTTGAAAACCCCTTTAGCTTGAAAATAGTTCTGTTGTCCTGGAAAACACCTTTATCCTTTTTGTGTTTTCTGTCCCTATAACGTGGAAGTCAACTTCTGTGGTGCAGTCATGGAAGATGGTTTGAGAAAAGTAATATTTTACAGGAAAGGTTAAAACCATGATTTTTTTTTTAGAAAATAAACTATTCGGAGTAAAAGTATTGGGACACCTGCAGAAGCTTTTATGAAATTCCTTTCTAAATTCATAGCCATTAATATAAAGTTGCAGCTAAAACAGCTTCCATTCTTCTGGGAAGACTTTCTACAAGATTTTGGAGTGCGTCTGTGGGAATTTTTGCCCATTCATCCAGAAAAACATTTGTGAGGTCAAATACTGATTTTGAACAAGAGGGACTGGCTCGCAATCTCTATTTTAGTTTTTGTCAAAGGTGTATGATGTTGTTGAGGTCAGGGCCTTGTGTGGGCCAGTCAAGTTCTTCCACATCAAACTCATCCAACCATGACATTATGGACCTTGCTTTGTGCACTGGGGCACAGTCATGCCTTCCCAAACTGTTCCTACAAAGTTAGAAGCATACAATTGTTCAAAATGTCTTGGTTTGCTGAAGCATTAAGGGGCCTAGGCCAAAGCCAACCCTGAAATCAACCCCGTAGCAATATTCCTTCTCCAAACGTTACAGTTTTCATAATGCACTCAGGCAGGTTACAATCTCCAGGCATTCGCCAAACCCAGACTCGTCTATCAGGCTGCCAGATAGAAAAGCGTGATTCGTCATTCCACAGAACATGTTTAGAGAGTGGTTTACACCACCCCAACAGATGCTTGGCATTGTGCTTGGTAATGTGAGGCAGTTATTTAGTCAGCAGAGCATTGCATTTTATGCACTGTGTGCCTCAGGACTCGGTGACCCCGCTCTGTAACGTTACGTGGTCTGTCACTCTGCGAGTTGCTGTGGTTCCTTAACACTTCCACTTTGCAATAATGTCATCCACAGTTGATCATAGAATATCTAGGAAGTAATGAATGTCACTAACTGACTTGTTGCAATGACGACATCCTATTTCAGTACCATGCTGGAATTCAGTGAGCTCTTTAGAACAACTTATTATTTCGCAAATATTTGTAAAGGCGACTGCATGGCTAGGTTCTTGAGTTTATACATCTAGGGCTGTAGTTAAAAAGGAAATTTGTTTTGTGTCGCCATATTCTGAAAGCCTTAACTTTTTTATTTTCCTGTCAAATGAGCGATGCGAGGGCTCATTTTTTTTGTGGGGCAAGCTGTAGTTTTTTCATACTATTTTGGGGTAGATAAGACTTTTTGATCACTTTTTATTCCATTATACATGGGAGATGAGGTGATCCAAAAAACAGTGATTCTGGTGTTTTAATTTTACGGTGTTCACTGTGCAGGTTAAATAATGTTATAGTTTGGAATATTACAAATGTGGCGATACCAGTTATGCAAAAAAAAAAATAATTACTTTGCTTTTGGGGGAAATAATGTGAATTTTTTTTAATTGTAATCGAGACTTCATGGGATAAACACATTTTTCTTTTAGAAAGATACAGATATCTTCGACTCACACACTGCAGCTCATCCCTGATTAAATGGGACTCCACCTTTACCAGATTCACACAATTCAAAATATCTGCATGACATCACTGCAAACCTCTGGTGTAATCTTGACCCTCTACAAAAAGCTAATTCAATGCCCTGCCCCGACTAGGCACCCATGTGTTGCCAACTGGAAAAGGGACCTTAGCATTGACCGCGAGGACTGTGATTAGAATTCTTCTAGGGATGTCCCACACTGCTCTATTAATCTTATGACAATGGAAGTTGCTTACAAAGTTTTCACATGCTGGTATCTCTTCCAAAGCAGAATTGCACATGCCGTCCTGGGATACCTTCCCAGCTGTTTCTATGGCTGCCTTGACAAAATGTGACATGTTAGACATTTAGTGGACATGCCTAAAAGTAATCTGTTTTTGTTTCTGAGTGTTTAATCTTACAAGGTACCTCTTTAACATCTTAGCGCATAATCACGTACATGTACGGTATGTAAAGGCAACCATTCATGCATACCGCCGTGGATGTACATGATTGTGTGGGCACAGAAGCTGTACCCGCATGATCACTATTGGTGCCTGGCTATGAATGACAGCCAGGCACCCGCTGCAATGGCTAGGATTGGAGAAATCTCCAATTCTGCCCATTTAACCCCTTAATAGCAGTCACGACTTTTAAATGGTTTGACAGAGGGAGGGGTCTCCTGTTGTGATGTATCCGCGGCCTGTGAAAGCTATGGCCAGCCACCGACGTGTTGCCATGACAGCCAGAGGCCTAATGAAGGCCCCCCAGGCCTGCCTTGGCTTTATGCCTCTGGCATGGCCTTTTAGAATGCCTTATAGAATGTTTTACACTGACAGGCAATAATGCTTTGATATACTAAGTATACCAAAGCATTATATCAGTGATCAGAAGATTGCATTGTGAAGACCCCTAGTGAGACAGAAAAAAAAAAGTTTATTAAAAGAAAAAAAATAACATTACGGTAACAAAGTTAATTAAACCGCCATACAAAAAAAAGAACACAAAAACAACAGCAAAATTGCTTTTTTTTCATTCCTCCAAAATAAACTAAAAAAGTTAATTAATAAGTCTCATGTACTCCAAAATAGAATCAATGAAAACTACATCTCAGCCCACCAAAAACAAGCCCACATATTGCTACGTCAACGGAAAAATAAAAAGTTAAGGCTCTTGCAATTATTTTTGTTTAAAAGTGTCTTAACTGTACAAAAAGTAGCAAAACATAAAAAAGTATACATGTTTGGTATTGCTTTTAGCGTACTGACCCATAAAATAAAGTTAACATGTTATTTACACCGCATAGTGAATGGTGTAAATTTGAAAGGTGAAAAACAATGATGTAATAGCTGGATTTTTTTTTAATTCCCACCCAAAAAACAAAAAATTATTAGAACATATTCAATATAATATATGTCCTCAAAAATAGTGCAATTGGGGGGCTTAGCCAACTTCTGACATGGATGGTCACATGCTTTAGGAGCTATGTATCCAGCTAAGTTTTTCCACCTATTATCCTTCTGACATTACCACTAAAATTCCTCTACTGTCTGGCAGACGTCGCCATCGACAAGAAGCTACTGAGATGAAATGAACACGCCAATCCTTGGTGGCTGAACGGCTGAAAGAGTTTGCGTGCACTACTCCCAAAGATGGCGCCGGATACTCTGTATCATCGCCGACCCCCTCTTCGGAGGGTGAGCAATTTGATCCTCCATCTGATGCAGAGCCTGCACTCACCATAGAGGAAGTATCCTCCAAATTCCTAGATGCGATCCAGCAGTCTACGAGTCTGATGTGAGCCTTCTCAGGCAAGATTTGCAAAATTTGAGAGACCAGCTGAGAGAGACAGAAGATCACATTTCTGGGCTGGAGGACAGGATGGCACCGTATACATCGAAGCTGGCTTAACTTGAAACGTTTTCAAACCAATGGATGCAACGTGCGGATGATTTGGAAAACCGTCTGCGCCGCAATAATATATGGATTTTGGGAATACCAGAATGCAGTGAAGGCAGAGACCCATGATCATTTATTGAATCCTGGTTCAATGAGATCTTACCTGATGCCATATTATCATCCTCTTATACCATTGAACGTGCCTCCTTCGTGCAGGTCAAGAGACGACTTAGTGAATTCCAAATATCCTATTCTATTTGTGTTTCTGGCATATTTGAGAGTCATTCATCAGGAAAATACTATATTCTTTAAAAATCCGATAGAAGTTGATGATTGGATTAGCCTTCCGCTCCACTTGGAACTTTCCACCATTTATAGTCTGTTAATTTACCTTCCTGAGAGAGTGATCGTCTAGAATTCCCAGATGAGTATATGCGTGTACAGTATATATGATCTTTGTCATATTGTTAGTCTGGCCATCCGCTAAATCATTACTTGCACTTGTAAACATTATATGAGAGGGTTATTCTCTGTTCATATAGGATGGGGAGGTGGGAGATTGAACTGATTGCTCGCAGAGCACATTGGGCTATAAGAAGGGCTGTGCCCCTCCATGCAATGCCTGAGTGTTGTTTGTCGTATCGAAAGTTTGTCTATGCAAATGGTCTCCTAGTGTTTTCCAAGTTCCCAGTGTTCCCCGTACATGTATCCTGTATCATATGCTATCCTGGTCAAGTGCCGCGCTGAGCTGTAGCCGTGCTGTGTTGTATTCCACTCCTGTCCTGCTACTCCATGCCTGATGTCTACCTGCTGCCTAGTCCCAGCCGAGCCTGCCTTGCTACTGTCCGAGCTGCCACAGGTACCCTATACGAACTATAGACTGTTACCTGCACCCTGTTGGCCAGCTGCCATACCGCCAAAGGCGGTACAGCCCAGTGGGTCCACGAACCCAATGTGACAGATTTACTGATAATCTATAGGTATTACTTGTGCCCAGTCTCTCAAATGTATCATAAAAACCCTATAGGGGTATGCACCGATTTGATACTTCCGAGTGATACTCTGTGCTGTTCTTTTTCTTTAGAGGTCACAATTTTAACATTTCTGGGAAAAAGTAACGCTGGTTTGATGTTTTATTATTGCTCACCTGCATTATCTATAAGTTGTATAGGTGATCCCTCGTTTTAACCACGCTATCACACCTGTGATACAAAAAGTTTTTGTATATACTACTTTCAGTATTAGTGTGTTACACCTTGCACTAGTAGTCCCTATTGCTACGCGGTTCTTTCCTGTGCATAGCTAGAGGTATAACCGATCCACTATTCGGTTAAATAAACTGTTCTGTTTACAAGTTTATCACTGCACTGTTGTATGATGTTTGAGTGACATGACATTGAATATTTTATCTGTGAATGTAAGACATCTGAGAGACACCCACAAGATAAATCTAACTGTTTCATTTATCCGTAAAAAAGGGCCACAAATAATCTGTCTTCAGGAGACGCATCTCACACAATCTAATACCCACTGGTTAAACCGGGTATGGATTCAATGGTCAGCCCATTACACACACAGTTCCAATTAAAGAGGAGTCTCCATTCTAGTGCACAAGACAGTCAGAAGGGAACCTGATGTGGTTCAAAAAATATCCGGAAGGCCGGTCAATTTTTATACATGCATGGATAGAGGGCCAACCGTTTGTGCTAATTGGACTGTATCTCCCACTCCCAGCACCTATGACTGTACTTTATGAAGCAACTAAATTTGCAAACCAATTTTCCATGGCGGGAGTGCTTTGTATGGGAGACTTTAACCTTTTATTGGATCCTTCTAAGACAAGTACTTCCATCGGGGCCTACCCGAGCATTTACCTACAGTACATCTTCTCCTTTGGCTGGATTCTTAGAGGAGATGGGCTGGCTTGACATGTGGAGACAGCGCAACTCAACCACGCAGGAATTTACCTGCTTCCCCTGGGAGGTACTCCCTATATAGAATAGATTACGTGTGCAGTAATTCTAAAATATATAGTATGATGGAGATGATTTCCCATTAACCCCGAGCAATGTCGGACCACTCGCCTATACTTATTAAAATCAACCTATGTCCACAACTGATATGTAGGGGCCCTATGAAGATACACCGATTCTGGCTCACACTATTTGGTGAACAGTATCACATACCGGACCAATTGACACTTTTCTTTGAAGATAACTTCCCCTTTGATAATCACTCAGCCCTATGGGACAAACTAATAGCCTATCTATGTAGTTGCTTACAATCCTCAACCTCATATCACAAGAAACGATGCTCTAAGATGGAACAGATGCTATCCACTGAATGTACAACCGTAGAAGCCATAATTATTCCCGATCCCTCTCCCCTCAACCAACAGCGTTCGTCATGGAAGGGTAGGGAATATTTATTCTTCTGCCATGAAAAGACTAAACACCACACCGTCTTCTCTAATCAGAGATATTTCGAGTTCGGTAGCCTATTGGCACATCTCATTCATAGTAATTCCGCTTTACCAGCTATATTATGTATTAACTCAGAGTCAGGAGGTACCCTGCATGATAATGTGGATATTCTCACACGTTTCTCCAACTTCTACAGGGAACTATACAGTTCTAAATTACAGGTCTCCTTATCGAATATCCGGGATTACCCATTGGAGATAAATAAACCTACGTTGAACTGCGTTACAAAGAGAGTTTATGGACGCCCCTATCACTATAACCGAATTGAAAGAAGCTTTATCATCAATGGCAAAGGGCAAGTCGTCAGGCCCTGATGGAATACCCCCTGAAGTATAAACCAAATACCAGGATCACC
Organism: Rhinoderma darwinii; assembly: GCF_050947455.1. NCBI lineage: Eukaryota > Metazoa > Chordata > Amphibia > Anura > Rhinodermatidae > Rhinoderma > Rhinoderma darwinii. The sequence continues at coordinate 66,986,437 of NC_134697.1, forward strand.
TTCTACCTCAGTTACTTACAATTTTACATACATAATTTCAAAGAGGAACTTTACCTGCTTTGTTCTATGAGGCCACTATAGTAGTGATCCTGAAACCAGATAAATCACCTATGGATTGTGGTTCCTATAGGCCTATTTCCCTGCTCAATATATACTACAAATTGTTGACCAAAGTGTTTGCGATCTGACTAAACTCAGTAATTACCGATCTTATCCATTCTGATCAATCGAAATTCGTACCTGGAAGAAGTACATCTGACAATCTACGGAGGGTCCAGGCAGTGGCGCAGATGGGTGAACATGGCAATAATGACTGGGTCTTGGCCTTCTTAGATGCCGCCAAGGCATTTGGCTCCATTGAATGACCTTATCTCTCCAGTGTCCTTTCCAGTTTTGGCTTTGGTCCTGCATTTGTGTCACGGATACAGATAATTTATAAACATCCAAATCCACTATAGCCTTGAACTGTCTAACATCCACCTAATTTGTGCTTGGCCGGAGAACGAGACAGGGATGCCCCCTGTCACCCCTGCTCTTTGCTGTAGCGATGGAACCGCTGACCATAAACATTCGGTCGGACCCAGAGGTGCAGGGTATCTCACATGAAGCAGGCGAGGACCGTATTGCCGTATATGCAGGCGACATCATGCTTTTTATCTCACATACACAGCTTTTCCTACCTAGGGCAACGCACCTAATAACAAATTTGGAGATTATTCGGGACTTCGTATTAATTGAACAAAGTCAGTCTTTGTTTCTCCACCCTGGAGATTTACATCCTGTGGGTTGTACGCTGGATAGCCTTGCAGTGGTTGATCACTTCAAGTATCTGGGAGTACACATTGCTAGGAAGGCTAAACTCTCTCTTCCACTCAACGTTCTTCCCCTTCTGGTCATCTTTAGAGAGAAATTCAAGATATGGGCAGCACTTGATTAAGCATTTGATAAAGATGGTGGTACTTCCAAAATGTCTTTATATTCTGCAACATGTCTTTTTATTCCTATACCACAATCCTTTTTCAAACAGCTGGACTCTCTAATTATCTAATTTATATGGGGATGCCCTTGGTCCAAACAGGCTCTACTCAAACTGCAAACACCAAAAGAGATGGCTCGTATTGCTTTCCCAGATATTTACCTCTACTATTTGGCTCGCCAACTCAAGTATATTGGCTCCTGGATTCATATAAGTCATCCGCCTGGTCCTGAGGGCATGTTAGTGGACTATTCTGCACATAAATCACTATGGCCCGTATTGTTTAATCACCGAACCCGTAGAATCTCTATGTTGCCTATCCATCGTACAGCCAGGGGAGTGTGGAAAGCGGCTATGCGAATATCAAAATGCTCTGACACTCCTGCAGAAACTCCACTGTGGCACAACGACACTTTAGAGTCCTTATGCAACTACTCAGTGTGCTGAATCGCTGCGGGTATACAGGTGCTTGATGATCTATATGATGATAATGCCTTCTTGTCCTTCGAACAAATACAAGAAAGATTTCAAATTCCGAGACAGCATTTCTTCAGATACCTCCAGTTGCGTCTTCTGCTTGCGACACAATTCCGGAGCCGTGCCAGCCCATCTCCTCTTATCCTCTCATCGCAGTGGTCAGATTCCAAGGCCCTAGGGGTTTGATTTCTACTATCTACGCTCACCTCATTGAAAAGAAGGCTTCTGATATTCCTCTACTAACTACCTCCAAATGGTCCCAACTGATGCCGTTGCTCACAGAAGATACTATTGAGGAATTATTAACATCTCACTTACATGTATCGCCTGCAGCCAATAACAAGCTTCAGTTGTACTATATTCATCAAGCATATCTGACACCTTTACGATTGTTTTAAAGGAATTGCATTGCTGAACCTTCTTGCCCTAAATGTTCTAATGCTCCAGCAGATTTTTGGCATATGGTGTGGATGTGTCCTCTCATTAAGTCCTATTGGTGAGCGATTGTTAGCTTCCTTAACTCGATATTACATTCTCCTATTATAGGTTTACCGGAAATTTGTTTATTTGGCATTTTAGACGAAGAAATATGGTCTTATCATACAAGAATCTTTTTGCGTGAGACTTTGTTTTTGGCTCGTAATGGCATCTCTATACGGTGGATATAGGCGTCCTCCCAATGTTGAAATTTGGAAACACATGGTTAATTCTACTGTATCGTACGAACATATTATATTCAAACACTGAAATTGCCCTGACAAATTTAATTTGGGACTCATGGTGCAGATCTTCAGATACTGCTTATTCCTCAAGGGAACTTGACCTAGTGGTGGATACGCTGGTGGGAGAAATGGGGAGGCAGTCACTAATATCGCTTGGTATTGCTCACCTGGACCTCTTGCATATCTGTCTACTTGAAAGTATGTTATAATATGTACACTCTGACTAATGTCTTCTATGCCTTTTGTAACTTAACTAGTTAGTTTTGTTTTATATATTGCTGCAATATTATACTATCATATTCAGCACCTGTGGCTGTGTGTGCTTTGTCACATTTATAGGGACACTGTTGTCATGTACTTTTTATTGTTCATTCTGCTGTAAACTAACATTCTTTTTCAATAAAACGAGTTTAAAAAAAAAATAATTAATAGTGCAATAAAAAAATACAACTTATCTTGCAAAGAACAATTCCTCATATGGCTATGTCGACATACAAATTAAAAAGTTATGACTTTTGGTAGGTGAGGAGAAAAAAAAATGAAAAAGAATACTTGGACATTATCCCCTTCACAACTGCCATATGGCTATATACGTTCCAACTGCCAATGCTCCATGCAGTTGTCATGTATATAAAAGTTGACAGCCTGGAAGGGGGTTTAATGAGTGCAGTACTGCTTCAGTGTGAATAGTGCTGCACTCTCATGTCTGCCGGAGCTTTAAGGGCCCCGGAATACACCCCCCACTGTAGATAGCACCACACACAACCCTCTGTAGACAGCACAAAACCACCTGTAGATAGTGCAAACCCCCCTAAGCTCCATCTAGGAGTGGAACCCCCGGCCTGCGCTCTGCCCGGGGGTGCACCTCTTAGAGGGAGCCCCCAACATATCTCCATCCCCCTGAAGATAGTGCCACCCCCTGCACATAGCAAACCCCCTGTAGATAAGATCACCCCCCCCTGTAGATGGTGTCACCTAAACTTCTACTGGGGGTGGTGTTGCGATCTACAGGGGAAGTGGCGCTATCTGCAGGGGGTGGAGCTATCTGCAGGGGGGTGGCACAATCTGCAGGGTGGGGTGGCACAATCTTCAGGGGGTGGCACAATCTGCAGGGGGTGGTGCTACCTACAGTGGGGATGGTGCTACCTACAGTGGGGATGGTGCTATCTACAGGGTGTGGCACTATCTAAAGGGGTTGGGGTGCTATATACAGGGGGTGTAGCACTATCTACATGGGCACTGTGGCATTACATGGACACTACCTACAGGGAACACTGTGGTGCAAACTACATGGGCACTGTGTGTGGCACTATGTGTGCACTATCTACAGTGGGAACTGTGGCCTTATCTGAAGTGTTATTGCATCACTATCTACTTGGTGGTGTTTTCAGGTGGCTGGGACAAAAAAAAAACTAACAAATAAAATTCATCCATTTTTTTTAACGTCCTTGGAAATAGGATGGCAAATGCTAGTTAAAAACGGTCAGATGGCCTGGAAATTGATTCAATTTTTGAGACATATTTCATGCAAAACAGCCATGAAAAATTGATAGTTGAGCCGTTGCTAATTGCCCTTTTTTTCACATCGTGTAAATATAGCCGTATAGACCTCTTCACTCTCTGCTCACAGCGATCCAGGGTGACGGAGAGAAAAGACGACTAATTGTTATAGAGCTGTACAGTGTATATAGATATATCTATATACATATAATATAGATAAATATATATTAAAAAAATACAAAAAAGTGTTTTTTTTTCTCATTTTTTGTGATTTGTCTGCTCATAATGAAAATTAAAAACATGGAATTAATTAAACTAATCTAGAAAATGAAAGCCTTAAAAGATGCGCGCTAGAGTAGTCAAAACTATGAATGAAAACTGAAAAGCACCACGTGCTTTTCTGTTTACAAACATAAAAACAGAGTGTCATAATGATGGCGGCTGCGCGAAAATCACGCAGCCACGCATCATTTGCTGCTGACATACGGAGCTTTTATGGACCTTTTGCGCGCGCAAAATGCTGCGTTTTTTGCGCGCGCAAAACGCACACGCTCGTGTGAATCCGTCCTAAGTCTGAGATTCCACGGGTCGGATACGCTGTGTAAAACTACGCAGCATATCTGACCTAGAGTCCGCAGCCCATTCCGTCTGAAAAACCATACCATGTTGTGGTGCAGTCTCTCGGGCGGAATTCCCGCTCTGGAAAGCAGCGCTATAAAAAAACCTTCATACTTACCCTGGCCGTAGTCATGGTGACGTGTTCCTCTGCTGACGTGCAGTCGGGCCTCCCAGGATGACACTGCAACCCAATACTAATGTATTGCAGTAAATTGTGATACTGACAGTCTCCTATGAAGCCCTGCCTGAGGCAGGGCTTCATAGGAGTACAAAGATAGAGGTCCTGGGGTCCTTCATTAGCTGCCATGCCAATTAACGGCACCCCGAAATCGTGTCGTAGGGGGGGCGTAGGAAAGTTACCCCTCCCCCTTTCTAGTCTTTTAAATGCCGCGGTCGCTATTTAATAGCTTAAATGAGCAGGATCGCGCTGAAGTTACGGCTGTTACACCCAGCTGACATGCTTGTTCTATGGAGCGAGCTCAGCCTGTAAGCCTGCTCCATGTTACCCCCCATGCCCCCCCCCATATATATGATGGATGTTGGGAGTGGGATATATATATATATATATATATATACGCACACACACGCACTCATACAGTATATACATGTATATATACCAGGGGCAACCAATTGAGAACAAAAGATGACCTTTGGATATGAAATCTAAAAGTCGTTTTTATTATTTTACATAGTTAAAATATACAAACATGTATAGAGTAAAACAAAACATGCAACCTTCACAAAAACAAAGAAAGAAGTACATGTGGTGGATGTATAAAGGATAAAGACTGTGTCACGGTCCTGGACATAGATGCAAATAGATATGTACTCAATAACAGTATCTGAAGCATAAGCTGTCCCAAGCATCAGCAACATCAAAACAGAAGAAAATCATCATCATCACGGTAAAAGACTGACATAATTCATAAATACAAAAGATGTCAGACGAAACAAGTAAACATAAGTGGTTATTTTCTGCTGATGGTATAATACATACACAATGCAAAGAGCTGAAACAGATGACAACATCCAAGTAAGACCGGTCTCACACCACCACCGCGCTCCCAACCTGCGTTTCGCCGTTGCTTCGTCAGAGAATGGCGTGAAACAAATATATACCAGGGGCGTTGCCTGGGTGTTAAAAGTTCAGGGGTAAAACATGTGTTTACCCCCACACACCCAAACTATCCTCCTGTAGGTAGTGCCATACACCCCCCTTGTAGATAGCGTCACCCGCTCTGTAGATAGTGCCACACAGCTCCACTGTATATACTGCCTGGGTGTCACCAAACAAATTTAAAAAAAGCTTATACTCAGCTAGACCCGTTCCCACGTTGAACAGAGCTCCACAGCCTCCTCAATCCTGCAGCCCACGAGACGCCGAGACGGGATCCTTCGCCAGCGTGATCCAGTGACGTTATTGCGCCGGCATTCGCATGGATTCTGTCTAAGCATCTTATAGGCTGCAGGACTAACGTGGTTTGCAGCCTAGTGAATGGCAGAGCAGAAAGCAGTTAGTTTCCTGCTCTGCCATAGTATTCAATTGTGTCTGCGTCCTGGAGCTTAGGCCTTGTATGCCCGGTACTAGTGAAGCCACTGATATATATATATATATATATAGTATACAGATATATACTAGTGTATATATATATATATATATATATATATATATATGTATATATACACATGCAATAATATACATACACCCGCACATTTTATATATATATATATATATATATATATATATATATATATACTGTGCGTGTAGAGAGGAGAAGGCAGCAGCACTCACAAAGAAACCATTGAACGGGTGCCCAGCAAAACGTCCTGATCCTCGGACGGAATGTCAGATATAGCGAAAGAGAATTTGCAGCACTCCAATGTGAAGAAAATGGTGGTTTATTCAATCCCAATACAAAAGCAACGTTTCAATCCTACAATAGGATCTTTATCAAGCTTGATAAATGAAACGTTGCCTTTGTATTGGGATTGAATAAACCACCATTTTCTTCACATTGATATACTGTGTGTGTGTATATATATATATATATATATATATATATATATATATACTGTATATATAATTTTTTTTTTTTATTAACTATATGACCTGAATGACTGACAATCAGGTCACTCACAGGGGAAGGTGGGCATGTACTATTGCACTTAATTGTATACGTATCCTTAAGACTCAGATACAATTGAAAGTTCTGTCGTGGCAAGAAAACCATCAGTTCCCTGCCTCGCCATTCAGCGATTTTCTTGTGATGCTGGTGGCGCTATGTCATCATCACGCCACCTGCGTCGTTCCACCGGAGTAGGACTGGTCAGAAAGGACTAGGCCTGCAACACTTGATTAGAGGAAGCCTTAGTAAACTAAGCAGTGACAGTTCTAAGCTGTCATTAATGAGTTTTCATCAGATGGTGCCCGTTTACTTCAGTTCATTGGCCTACTTATAAAAGCAGGCCAGTGACCCGTGGATAACCTAGGACCACGTGATGTAAACCAACCAATAACATCATAGAATTGTCACTACTTATTTTACTGTCGCAGAGGACACTGCGG